>NC_081346.1:73898481-74037978 GCF_029784015.1 Lycium ferocissimum | reverse complement strand
CAAGAGCAAAAATTGAATTTGGCTAAGAGGTGCTTTGAAAAGTCTAATGCTCTTGATGAAATAGAAGCTGAATTTCCTGTCCTGAAGGAGACGAAGGCGCTAGCTGATTCTGATTTTTCCCGATTGGAAGAAAGCTTGAGAGTCTTCAAGAGTAAGATAATGGAGTGATCGCTAATGGAGTGATCGCTTGCATAAACCGCTCTTCATGTAAATTTGCTGGCTTGTAAGAGCATGTAAATATTTTTGGCTATGTTTTAACTTTCTCTCTTTTGAATGGCATACCTAAGTATTGCCAAGTTAGTCCAAAGTGAAAGCAGAAGTGTACTTCAAGTTATGGTTTCTGGTGGCACTTGGGAATGTGAATTTGCCAAGACTCAACTTGCTCTTGTGGATATCCTGAGGTTGTTTGCAACCTTGGTACATGACAATGTTGGAGTTCTTTCTCTCTTTTCTTTTTTAAAATTTAAGTATTCTTCATGCACTTTTTTGTTTCTGCATCATCACCATTTCTTTAACATTTCCTATGCATAACTTGAAAGAATCCCCAACTATGGTTATCCATTTTCAATTTGTATTGGTTGTATTAGGTTATTTTTACTTTCTACATTGTAACAATATGAATTTTTTTTGTTAAATCTAACCTATTTATTCCAATTTTCATATTGATTTGTTGCTCGAAGGAGGATGATGTGAGTCCCTTCTCCAATTTTACCAACTTATTTGAGTTGACTAGAACCTTCCTGCATTATCATCTATAGTCTAAGATACATCCACGTTTCTCATCAATCTACTTATTCCAGGCTTTTGTTCGCGAAAGAGTTCCAAATAGTGATGTGCGCCCTTATTACTGAATGCTTTGCTTCTTTAGTGGGTCTTCCCGAGTGGGAATTCGGATCAGTCGGGCTACTGAGTTTCGAATACTGATGAAGTGCTAAAAAAAGCAACTGCGGAATTTCTCCAAACCACCAAGAACAGAAATTAGTTTACACTTCTTGATTCCTTCCTCAGGTTTTTATGCTGATATCATCCTATATAGCAAAACAAAATGAAACTCTTTAAATCTTAAATCCTGCTGATTTCATGCTGCATAAAGAATACTAATATGATCACTGTTTGGATACAAAAGGGAAATATACCAAAAAAGCATAATAATTTAACATGATTCGGTCAGTTGACCTATATCCACACAAGCAGAGATGGGCAATTCACTTTATAATTTTTCTTGATGTGCTTTTAGGTGTACCTCATTCCTTTTATGATCTTCAATCAATGTTACATATGATGGTCTTTTATCTTTATAGGGTACCATCAAACCATCTTGGCCGACTTTATCTCATTTTATCCTTTAGGCATGTTTTTTTGCTTTCTTTGTCGGAACACCCACGTGTCTAGGACATTCATCTTGTGGATACTTAGACCTTGAGGACCAACTAGCCAAAAAAAAAAAAAAAAAAAAAAAGAAAGCTAGAGGGATTCGAACCCTCGATAGAACTCGACAGAGGAAACTGCCTCTCTATCCTTCTCGTATTTAAATGCCAGATATTTATTCACGGCAGGGAGCAAACTTGTAACGTGCGTCTAACTCACACTTCATCAATTGTGCTTCTAAGTTCTAACTCACACTTCATCATTTGTCTATGCTTGATGTTATCAATCAGCAAACATTAAGATACCAATCATTTCTTTCTCGTTCCATTTGAATTATCTAGTTGCATAGCTTTATTTATTTAGTTTCAATTTTTTTTACCACATCCAAGATTTTAGAATGTTGATGCATGTATAATTTATATGTTGTACAACTCTAATAAACAAATAACGGTGATGGAATCGCAAATTTATCCAAAAATATAAAAAAATGAAAATCTTGAAGAAGCTCAACAGACGAAGTAGAATACTTTTCTCATAAACTTTTCATATTTGTTAAAAAGTAGGAATTATAAAAATAGTCTAAATACCACCTCTACGAATTGAAGATGGATAACCACATGAAAATAAGTACTGAATTGTTTGTTATACTATTTTTTCTTTAGTCATAATTTTGGTTTCTTTCAAGTTTTGCATAGGAAATGTTAACCAAAAAAAAAATAGAGACGACGAAAAAAAGTGTGAAAAAAATATATAATTTGAAAGGAAAGAAAAGAGAAAGAAATCTAACATAACCAAAGATAAAGGGGAAATATTGCCATTGTCATGTACCAAATTTACAAACTCAAGTTCAGGTCTCTGTCAAGGAAATCCGATAAAATTGAAACGATATAGGCCCCTGCCCAAGGATAACATGCACAAAATCAAGAAATGCTACGAACTTAAGTTAAGCCTATTCCACAAGAGCAAGGTGAGTAGATAGCAAAAGATATGTACATGCATTACATACAACAGTTTTTCTCAAAATTCACATGGAAGAAGTCTTGACAACTTCACAGTCGCAAACCAACCAACTTTTGTTTGTAGTCTTGCCAACTAACCTCTGCTTGGCTAATCTGAGAATCAGCCAACTCTTTCTTTACATCAAGAAATTCTGCTTCCAATTCTGCCAATGAAGCTAACTTGGCAGAATATGTGTTTTTCAAATTTAATCCTTCTTCCTGAATGTCTCTCCTTTTCATCTTTGCTTCTTCAAGACTCACCTTCAACTCTGAAATTTGACTTCTGATGGAGTTCATAGATGTGTCAAGTTTATTGAGACGATGTTTGACATCATTGTGAAGCTCCTGCCCTTTAATGAGTTCGTCGATTAGGATTACCTTCTAGCAAGCCTTACTATTACACTCCTCTTGCTGCTTCGTCGCCGCATGAAAATCAAAAAATAGGGATTGAAGATTCTCTTTGAGTTCCTTCAGAGCATCTATTTTCTCAGCCGAGAGATGAGGCAATGCTGCATATATAGGAAGGGCAGCCATCAAAGCCGAAAAATTAGCAGGCAGAACCACTTCGTGCAAAGGCATCATAAGCAACTTCTGAACTTCAGCTTTGGTTCTGTCAAGTACTTGTGCCGAGTATCGGGGCTTTTTAAATGCAGGTGACTTAACATCAATTCCTGGGGATTGAGCTTGTTCGAGTTGTGTCGGGAGATGTGCAAAGAACTGTTCTACCTCATCTATTTTGAAGTCCCCACCACCTGAGTCTCCTCCAACTGATGCTTCGCTCCTTTTCCTAATCTTCCGCAAAGATGATAATGGCGGGGCATCCTAGGAAAAGATTTGAAATAAAAATGTCTTTTACTTAAAGCAATCTGATATAAAGAAACCTACTATCAGGGAAGTTAAAAAACAAAAGATAATTTCAAATAGAACACAATCATCATAAGAGAATATTACATGTCAGCTACATTGAGTAGTAAATACAAAGAGAAGTAGGAAAATTAGAACTCAAAACGTCATGGCGTCTCAGTCTCGCCACTTTAGCATTGTCAAAGAATCCGTATAATAGCCATAACAAAAGAATATATATTACTTGAAAGATTATAGAATTAGATTGTAACAGCCTAGGAAAGTAGATAAATGTTGTTATAAATGATGGTTGTTAGAGAGAGTCCGACTATATATCCAAGTCAAATTCATATATTCCTTGATAATTTATGTCACATCAGTTCCAATTCCCAAACCTTTGCTCTATCAAGCCTAGAAGCTAATCCCGGGAAGTCTACCATCCACTTTTTTTTCATGAACATGCATACATATTGCGTAATACTACAAAATATTCTTGTGTAGTACTTGAAGTAAAGTAAGAAAACGCACTTACTTCATCAGATGAAAGTGGTGGTGTGGAAGACGTTGTATCATCTAGCATAACATCAGTGACAGGTTTCTTACTTGAGCCATGGATTGCAGGGGAGTGTTTGGTGATGTTAATAGTAGGTTCTGGCGTGTCATTTGCAAGGATCTCTGGCGAGCCCTGAAACAAGAAAGAGAACAGATATCGACCCGCAAATGCTGCAATTGCTATGGGTTCAAAAAGTACCAACTTTGGCTTAAGGGTTTAACTTACAGCCTGTAATATTTGCCTCTCTGCCTCTTTAGAAGGGCTCTCATCTTTTTCTTGCCCTTCAAAATTCTGTTGTTGTGAAACGTACTCCTCTTGAACAAAAAAAGAGAAGAATTATAGACAATGAAATAAAGCCTAACTATTTTCTTTTAATGGTGTCAAAATATGAGATAAGCAATCTTGTTAGTCGTACCTGCATCGATCAGATTCACCAAGTAATCCTTACGCTTATCCCAATGCTTCAAAATTCAGCATGTATCTCACACCAATTTTTCATTTCCTTCGTCCTAGATAATCTATGAACACAAAGGAGTTTCTCACGGTACAAGGAGATCCTCTCAGAAGGACGATCCACATCAGCTCTGAGTGTAGGATCATGCAAAACCGAGTTCTCCATACATAAAATGGAGGTCAGAGAACAACCCATAGGAACTTGCTCATTGTATGGGGCCGGGACAGATAGACCATTATATGGAGACCATATGATCTATAATGAAATAACAAGATAAGAAAAATTACATTTCTAGAATACTATATTGATTAGGTCATATAGACAACAAGCAAATTTATGAAGCTGCAGGTTAGTGAAAACTATGGCGTTAATTAGTCAAGGCAAATAACTGGTGAGATAGATAAATTACTTCATCATGGTGGAGTGATTCTCGGACAGTTCTGTCAGCTGATCAAACCACCTTAGCACCAAGGGAAAGCTTGCTGATGGCACCTTACTAGTGTCTATATTGAGCTTTCTAACAACTTTCAGAATGTGCTCTAATATAAATATCTACATGACAACATAAAAGAAAAGATTAATTCAATATCATATAAGAAGGGGAAGGCAAAATTACTATTTGTGTTATCATTACCATCAGAAAAAGACTGTGTCCAAGACTTGGCGTACTGCTTTTTTTGGCAGATTCAAGACCCCTGTGGAGGTTTGTTAGCATGGCTGCTCCCGACGCATAGTCTTTGATTTTATCAACATCTTCTAACAAAGCCAAATAATGTCCAGGAACAGTGTAGTTTCCAGGAGCTATTAAACAACCTATTATGGACAGTACATACGCTCTAATATATTGAATACTCGGATAATCAGAGTTTTGGAATTTTGTCTTAAGGGTTATAGGACGAATCCCTCCAGTCATAAGCTCTATACCGTCTTCTATTGTCACTCCTAAATATTTTTCCACAAACTCTTCATCACTTCCATCATTTCTGATAACGGTTTACCATCTATAGGTAACCCGAATATCTTCAGTACATCTTCTAAACCAAAAAATAACTCCAAACCGTTGAACACAAAACATCTTTTATCAACATCATACAGTTGAACCAACGCAGTTGCCAGACTGCTTAACGGGTTGAATGCTTCGAAATTAATAAGCTTAGCTAAATTTTCAAAACCGGTTCCATGTAACCGCTCGAGGACAGCATCAGGCACTTCCCACCAGGATAAACGAACTCTGTGTTCTACAACAGAGGCGACTTTCCGGCTGCATGCACGTAAACTGAAACATCAAAACAAAAGCATAAAAATTAAGGCAAAACACAAAAGCAGATGAATGGATTCTTCAAATATGCATTAGAAACCTAAATTGAGAAAATTAGAACTAAGGTTGTGTTCGGTGTGGAGTTTTCCACTTTTCTCATGTTCGGTAGGTCAAAATTTTTGAAAAACATTTCTTTTAGGAAAACAAGTTCCTTTTAAGGAACAATGGAAGTAGGAAAACCAAGTCCCACAGGTGGCATTCCACATTGATTATCTCCTCCCTACCCTCGAATGCACCTCATCTTCACCCTCACCACCCACCTCCCGCCAAACCCCTACCACCCAAAGATCTACCCCGCTCCTGCACCCCGGCCTCCAACACCACCCCCCACCTCAACCCCCATCCCCTGCTCCACTAGTATTTGTCAAGATTTTATACAAATGCTTTTAAGATAATATTTTTTCTTACATACGAAAAAAAAAAAATAAATAAAAAAACCACTTATTTTCCTGGAAAACATTTTTCATGAAAAACATTCCTTCTTCATACCGAACACAAGAAATAAGTAAGAAACTCACTTATTTTCTAGCAAATATTTTTCTATATACCGAACACAATAAAATAAGTAAGAAACTCACTTATTTTCCTGTAAAACATCTCCCAAGAAAATATTTTCATTCGTACCGAACAAAAAAAAAAGAAGTAAGAAACCACTTATTTTCTTGAAAAACATCTTCCTAGACAATGAAAAACATTTTCTTTCATACCGAACACAAAGAAAATAAGTAAGGAACTACTTATTTTCCTGGAAAACAACTTTCAAGAATTTTTTTCCATGAAAAACATTTTCATTCATACCGAACACAAAAAAAATAAGTAAGAAACTCACATATTTTCCTGAAAATATCTTCCAAGTAAAAAAAATTCCATGAAAAACATTTTCTTCATACCGAACACTAAAAAATCCACTTATTTTCTTGGAAAACATCTTTCAAGAATATATTTTCCATGCAAAACATTTTCCATTCATATCCAACACCCCCTAAATATAAGCTAGTTATTGCCTACTAATGAACCAATAGGAGAAATAAGAACTAACTCTTTAGTTTTGTTGACATCCATATCTACACTATGCTTGAAATTTCTCTAATACTCTGTTCTTGAAATTGCCTTTCAATCATTAAAACAGATGAGAAAGAGAGAAAAAAAGCTCAAACTTTAAATGCAGTGGCTCGAAAATCTTTGAAATGAGATCCGTGAAGATGCAAATTGCTAAGTTTTTGATTTTTTTTTTTTTTTTTTTTTTTTTTTTTGCTTTTTAAGTATAAGTGTTTGACCAAGCTTTTTAGGACAAGAAAAAGCTCTTATTTACCAGAAGTAGAAACTTTTTTGAAAACTTAAAAAAAGTTGCTTCACCCCAAATATATTTTTGCAATTACTTTTGAAAAAGTACACTTGAAACTCTTTAAAAGTTCAGTGAAACAAACTATTTGGCGCATGTAAGGTCGATTGATAGCTAGTTAGAGTTGTGTAGGTATATATAAATTTCATCACAACTTATATATGTGGAGTATACACATGCAGAGTTTTTTTTAAATTATAAACTAAATGTCGTATTTAATTTCATACATAAATAACGTACCTTCTTATCGGCTCCAACCGTGGTATTAGTTATGCAGAATTTAATGGCCTATAGCTCAACTCAAAACAAGCTACCAAAAAGTATTTTATACCGGATCAACAAGTACATTATAATGTATTTGCATATATGTTTTTATTATTTAATCATAAATTAATTAATAATTATGCCCTTTTGGATTGTCATTCTTGTCCTAAGCTGCCGTGTCCATCGAAACAACCTTCTTACTCTTTTTTTAAGGTAGGAATAAGATCTGCTACACTCTACCCTCCTCAGACTTCACTTTATAAGATTTCACTGAGTTTGTTGTTGTATTCCCTTTACTGAATTACTTAATCATAGTAACTTCAATTGATTTGGTGTAAAAAAATCAATACGAGTAAATATTTACTATTGTGACTTATGTGACATAGTTCAAATTACATAACTTAAGAAGAATTAATTACTTATGGTCTTAAACAAATTTTAGAAAATAGTTTTTTTTTTTTCTCTTTTTAGTTAGTTGTTATTTTAAAAAAAAAAAAATAGAGTATTTGAGAGTCTTATTCGGTTATTCCTGTTATTCTTTAGTTGATCTATTGACTCTCAGCCGTTGATGGAACAACCTAAGGCCATTTGAAGTACGCATTCATATTATTTCTGTTGGTTGATCCATTCTTTATTCACAGTTTTTTAAGAATAGATAAATATTACCCTTAATTAACCTAAACCTTATATTATACTCCTTCTGTCTCAATTTATGTGATATATTTTTTCCTATTTGGTAATAATTTTATTTTAAATTTACTCCCTCCGGATCAAAAAGAGTGTTCACTTAGCTTTTTTTTCTTGGGTCAAAAAGAGTGTCCACTTATCAAATAAAGAAAGAATTAACCTTATTTTTTCAGATTTACCCCTATTAAGTGCTATGTGATCAAATCTCAACACCTATTTAATTAGGGACAGCTTTAGTCAAATTACATATATTTTTTCAGAGTTAATATTTCCTTAACAGGTGTGTAAAGTATTTAAGTTGAACACTTCTTTTCGATTCGAGGGAGTACTTTTTACGCTTAACGAGATGATTTATAACCACACAAATATCTTTGGCTTATTTCAGATCACAAGATTCAAAAAATTTCCTTTATTTCTTAGACTTCGTATCCAACAAAGATATCACATAAATTGGCATACTTCGAGGAGAGACTATATAACAACAAATGTTAATATTCTTAACCTCCCATTTTCTAAGTACTTTGCTTTCAATACATTTTTGTTTCACCTTAACTTTCCTGAATTAGCTTACATATTATTACTACCTTAATTAAATCGCCAACCTAATTCTAATGTTCTCATTTCATTCAAGGGGGAAAACAAAAAGGAGAGTAGTGGAAAATGCTGACAAATGTATGAACTTAAACATATATGATGATGGCCCACATAAACAGTTTTAGCTTCCATTTGGCAATAGATGGAAATTTGAAATTTGAAAATTAGAGTTTTTGAAGCTATAATTTTTGGAAGCTTGAAGTTGCGTTTGAATACATTTTAGCAAGAAAACTTGAAATTTGTAAATAGAAGTGAAATTTCTCTTTTTAACTTGGAAAATATTTTGCATAAATTTTCCAAAATCTATGATCGTGATGCAAGCTTATAGTAAGCCCTACTAATAGATATGTAATGATCATTTTTAGTAGTTAGACACGTTTTTGCATTGAAAAATAAAATTTACTTGCAGAGGGAATGAAGTTAGAGAGAAATTAAATGATATGTAATGATTATTTTTAGCAGCTGACAATTTTTAACATTGGAAAAGATAAAATTTTTGGAGAGAGAAAAATAAGTCTGGGGAGAAATTGAATGACATGTAATTAATGAGCATAAAAAAACATCCACACGCATTTGCTTGACAGATTAGTAGGTAGTACTCCCGCGGTACTAAATTATTTAACACTTTTTATTTTTTGAGAGTCAAATAAATTATTTTTTTACTGTAATTTTTCATATATCTTTTAAATTATTAATTATGACGACTTATAATACTTTTTAGGTAGTTTTTAAATATGTAAATTTATTATAATTTTTTTTTAAAATGTATGTTCAAATATACGATCAAAATTAAGAAGTTTATTCTAAAGAAAAAGCTCGACAAACGGGAGGAGGAGTTGCTTTTTCAATATTCAACTGTTTATTCTTGTAAAAGCAGAAAGCTCTTACATGCAAACTTAATTTCTGGCAAACTTTACAGTGAAATTTGTCAATTAATTTACTTTTGTTCCATACTCTCTCGCTCTATCTCTTCTTAATCTGCATCTTTCGACTCTGAGGAATTGGTGGTCTGCATTCGGAATGTTTATCGACAGTTATAATAGTGAAAAAAATTAAATTTTATGGGTTCGAGTTTAAAATTTTACCCTAACCAGTTTTATTATTTTGATTCAAAATCTATTATTTGTACTTATTAACTAACACGTGTAGGGTTTCAACTAGGGGTGTACAAAGTAAACCGACAAACCGCATAAAACCGATAAACCGAGTCAAACGGAGAAAAAAACCCGACTAATGGTTTGATTTGACTTGGTTTGGTGTTGAAAAAAAAAACCGATCATAATTGGTTTGGTTTGGTTTTAGCTAAAAAAATTCAAACCGAACCAAACCAACCCGACGTTACATGTATTCAATTTTTAAAATATTTTATACATAAAAATATTTATTTGTAATGTAATTTATAAATATTTCTTAAATTTTTCGTAGTTTTTTATCTACTAGTCTCTACCAATGTGCGCTTGCACGTTATTCCCTATCATTATCACTAAAAGTAATTAGGTAATATTACTTGTAATTACATTACAATTCGTTATTATATAAAACCAATCTACTATTGATTCTGATTTAATTTGTGCATCTTTTGTTTATGTAACACCCCGCATCTTGGAACTGAGTTTACGCTCATATCATTAGAGTTCTAGTGGAAACACTGAAGGTTTGAACGTTTTGCGAAAATGGTTGATAGGCCTATTTCGGGCAGCGATAACTCCTTGATCGGTTTGGAATTTGGTAAAGTAACCTTAATGAGACTGTAGTATGTAGAAATACCTTTCTAACGATATAAGGACCAAGCCAATCAGAGATCGGAGCAAGGAGATATGATCGTCTCAATATGGCTAAGAGTAAGGCACTTGAAATCCTATAGAATCCGCTAAGTTTTCGATACGTCTGCCTTCCAGTAAATTTTCGTGAAAATCCGTTGGGAATTTGAGAAAACTTCCTTGATGAAAATTGTAGATCTTTGAAATAGCTTTCCAATGGTATTCACGGGGTCAAACGGACATCTGTGCAAAAAGTTATGCCCATTTTACTGAAGCATGTTCGCTGGAAATTCTGCCTGGCGTAACGGTGACGTTACGGACCGTAACTCGTGTTACGGGCCGTAACAGTGGACCGTAACGTCCCAAAAATTTCCAGAAGCTCACTGGAAATTTTCACCAAGGCTGGTACACAGTTACGGTCCGTACCTTGTGTTACGGGACCGTAACAGTGACCGTATCTTGGTCCGTATATACGTTTCGGGTCACCTGACTTCGGAGGCCATAACCCTATCATAAATTGGGAATTTGGGAAAACTCAAAGAACAAAAGTTGTAGATAATTGAAATATCTTTCCAACCATAGGTCGTGGGATCATAGGTGACATCGGGATAGGGAGATATGGACGTTTTAAGACAGAAAGGTCCCAACCCGATTTCAAGTTGGGTCAAACCCATTTCCCCTTGGTATTTAAGGGAAATGTTAACCCTAGCAGCCCCATTTCCTCCATATTTTCAGATTTTAGAGAGAGAAAGGGAGAGAGAGGAGAATTAGAGAGAGAAAGTAGAGAATCAACCAAGTTGAAGGCCCCGAATCCCAAGGCTCGTGAAGGATAAAGTGTAGTACAAGTTCTTGCCGTCGTTCTAAGCTACAAATCAAACTTGGGGTGTTGATTTCGTGGTGGATGCTCATAAAAGGTAATATTCCTACTCTCAAATCATTTATAGTTGAGAATTGATGAATTCTTGGGAGAATAACAAATGGGTTTGATAAAGGAAATTATATGAATTATGCTGTAGTTTTGGATTTGTTGATTTGGGATTGTTGTATTCATGTGGGTGATGAAGAATGATGTTGATTACACCTAATTGAGATTGTAGAATCACCTAGAAGTAATAGAATGGGAATTGGGTGAAGAAATCACCATTAATGGAGATTATGGAGCTTCATGCCCACTAAGTGTTTGATAAAATGCTTAGATGACCAAAGCATGAATATTATTGCTAATATAGAATCCTTTGACTTGTATTGATATAGATCAAAGTTGAAAAGGTTGACGAACATTGTATTACGCTCAAAGGACGGGAATTAAGGTATGTGAGGCTAACTATCTACGTTAGGGAATGTTCATGATTCTCCCTACGCCTCATTCTTCATACTTGTAAGTGATGTGACTCAATACAATTTAGCCCGCCTTTATGATATGTTGTAGAACTCGTTATCTTCTAAGGTTGTAATTAATCGCTCATGGCTATCAATTTGAATATCATGAACTCAACACGTAATCTTTATAGACTTATGTATTGTTACCACACGAGTCTCACCAGAAATTCAAAGATGCTCATAAACAAATGCTGTTTTCAATTCACAAGATGTTCTATTTCAATAAAGATTGCTCATGGTTGTTATGGTCTCATCTTATAAATTAATCATAATTATACATATGTGATTTTGCCCGAGGGCACAAGCATGCTCGTGTATACGTATACATGGCCGAGGCCATCGACCGACGCACTACTAGGCCGAGGCCATAGCGTGCATTTATTATCGGGCCGAGGCCCCACATATACAAACACAGATAATACGATGATTCGTATACGTAGCAGGGAGTATTCATATCTCTACTTCCTTGCTATTACGCGGCGCATAGCTTATCGCCGGGGCCGCTTCAATGTATTACTTTATTAAGCTTCGCTGTTTTACATACCGCACAATTCAAACGTGCCGATGTCCCTTTATTGTTGTAAGGCTCGCATCTCGCGACGCGCAACGATATACAAAGTTGACGACCGCCTATTTAGGAGTGCACGTATCGGGGCCGGATTGCGAGCCCCACATTCCTTCGGGCGTTGTCAGTCTATCTAGCTATTTCGCTTATAGACACCTTATTATTCAAGACTCTTAGAGGCTTCATAGACACAAGCCCGCATACGATATTTATTATGTTAGCCTTGCGTGCGCTGTTCCCGCTTGTTTGGTTTAGCCATGTTGGCTACTTTCGCATATATTTCGTATTGTCTAAGTATTTCCGCATTATGATATTTCGTCGAGGTTTTTAGTTAATCGGCACGTGTTTAGTTTTATTTTATAAATTAGTTATGTTTTGATATCACATGTTGATTCAACAAACCTTGGTTCGCTTCTGGTCACACGCAACAGGCACCGGTGCCGTGTTACGTTGTGCCTGTGTTCGGGGCGTGGACAAAGCTTGGTATCGCAGCATTAGGTTCAAGTTGTCTTAGGGAGTCTATGAAGCCGTGTCCAAAGGTCTTTTATATGTGTGAGGGCCCCACACATATAAAATTTGACCACCAAGACATTCGTGATTGTCTCACTTCTTTCATACTTTAAATCGTGTTAGAGCAGACTCTTAGATTTCCTTCTAATTCGCGCGAGTACGTATTTTCGTAAAAATGCCTTATAAGAGAAAGTACAACAAGAGGAACACGACCACCATAAAAGCCAAGTCTTCCCAAAGGTCACGAAGAGACCGTTCCGACTCAAACTTTGATAATTCTTACGACTCCTACACGCTACCTACACCTCCTAACACTTTTACATGGATACTTGAGCGGGAGCCATCCGTAACCTTCTTACTCGTGAATCGTTGCCAACTGTGCGAAGGGCGAAAGAATTAAAGACTGTGTTAGTAGCGGGTCAAATAGTTAAAGATCTCCGGAGTTTTTGCGGATTGAAGCCGCCAAAGTTGTTCACAGGTCAAAGAAGGAGGAAGACGCCCACAATTTCATTGATTCATAAAATATTTCGTGACGCATGCTACGGAAAAAAGAAAAAAAAAGAACCCGAGTTTTAAACTTGTGGCCCATATTTGGTATGAGTCACGGGAATGGTAAATCCCAAAGGATGCACCTTCGTACTTGGGATGAATTTGCAGATGCTTTCATTGAGCACTTCATGATCGACGTGGAAGCCCCCTCAAGTTCCGAGAATAATTAAGGCGTCCATGACATGATCTGCTCGTGATTATTACCTCAAGTTTGTGTCATTGTCCAACATGCTCCTCACACGGTTCCCGTGATGAGCCGTGGGTTAGAAGATTTGTACTGGGCTTAAACCCGAGTTGCACAGTGGATGCCAATATAGTCGCCGTAATGACAAGATGACTATTTCCAAGATACCGGCATTCGTCCAAGGTAACGAGACTAGTCAAGGAAGAAGAAACCCTCGTGCGCGAAGATAGGGAATTTAGCAAGAAGGCTAAGTCACAGAAATTGGTTGCGAGGAGGAAACCGCCATCCTTCAAGAACGGGTTATCGTTTTTTACGCTAGTGTCCCATTTCGCATGTCTCAAGTTTACCCTAAGAGTCAAAATTTTGAAGTATCCTACATATCCTAGGTTCGCAAAGAAGTGGGAAGAAAAACACTAAGTGGTATGTCGTTCAAATGGATGGTTGTTTCTAAAAGTGTCGGGTGGCCACTATCTAAAGGATTGCCCATTAGAAGACGTACATCGGGGGTAATGTAGTCCAGCCCACGAATTCACGTAGCCTCCCTCGAAATAATCGTGTGCCCAGCAGGGGAATAATGCAGCCTAGGTCCGGAAATACAAGCGGTTAAACCGCTTGTACGCATTGACAGCCGTAGATACGTTATTAGAAGCATGTTGTCACAGTACACTTTACGCTTTCACTGAAGTATATGCCGTTATTGACCCAGGATCCACCTTACCTTATGTTGCTAAGAAATTGGTATTGAATTTGAAAAGTTGCATGAACCTTTTCGAAGTACCCACACCGGCCGGGGAATCCGGCTTATAGCTAGGCGTATCTATAGGGTGGTTGTCCTAAGATTTACAATGTTAGCATAGTCAAACCATTAGGATGGAGTATTCCATTTTTATGAATACAATAGCAAACGCTCATGTAAATAAATTTAGTTTTTTTTTTCACCATGAGAAATTGCTCATGGATGAAAGTAGTGGGGCTTTTGTACAAGACGAGAAAATTTTATGATAAGGAACGTTAATTAGATCCCATCAAAAGAGAAGAATTTATAAGTATAAGATGCTAGGCTTGGTCTAAGCGGGAGATGCATAGATCGTCAATTAAGTCCAACATGAGGTAATTGAAGATCCGGAGGGTTATTTATGAGATATGAATAATCTTAGTTCAGCCTCCATGTTTCATGTCATGTTTCTTCACGTTCATGTAGTTAAGCCATGTCCACCCATATTCTTAACTACGACCCATCATTCGAGGACGAATGATCCCAAGGGGAGATATTGTAACACCCCGCATCCTGGAACCGAGTTTACGCTCATATCATTAGAGTTCTAGTGGAAACACCGAAGGTTTGAACGTTTTGCGTAAAAAATGGTTGATAGCCTATTTCGTGGTAGCGATAACTCCTTGATCGGTTTGGAATTTGGTAAAAGTAACCTTAATGAGACTGTAGTATGTAGAAATACCTTTCTAACGATATAAGGACCAAGCCAATCAGAGATCGGAGCAAGGAGATATGATCGTCTCAATATGGCTAAGAGTAAGGCACTTGAAATCCTATAGAATCGGCTAAGTTTTCGATACGTCTGCCTTCCAGTAAATTTTCGTGAAAATCCGTTGGGAATTTGAGAAAACTTCCTTGATGAAAATTGTAGATCTTTGAAATAGCTTTCCAATGGTATCTTACGGGGTCAAACGGACATCTGTGCAAAAAGTTATGCCCATTTTACTGAAGCATGTTCGCTGGAAATTCTGCCTGGCGTAACGGTGACGTTACGGACCGTAACTCGTGTTACGGGCCGTAATAGTGGACCGTAACGTCCCAAAAATTTCCAGAAGCTCACTGGAAATTTTCACCAAGGTACGGTACAAAGTTACGGTCCGTACCTTGTGTTACGGGACCGTAACAGTTGACCGTATCTTGGTCCGTATATACGTTTCGGGTCACTCGACTTCGGGAGGCCATAACCCTATCATAAATTGGGAATTTGGGAAAACTCAAAGAACAAAAGTTGTAGATAATTGAAATATCTTTCCAACCATAGGTCGTGGGATCATAGGTGACATCGGGATAGGGAGATATGGACGTTTTAAGTACGTAAAGGTCCCAACCCGATTTCAAGTTGGGTCAAACCCATTTCCCCTTGGTATTTAAGGGAAATGTTAACCCTAGCAGCCCCATTTCCTCCATATTTTCAGATTTTAGAGAGAGAAAGGGAGAGAGAGGAGAATTAGAGAGAGAAAGTAGAGAATCAACCAAGTTGAAGGCCCCGAATCCCAAGGCTCGTGAAGGATAAAGTGTAGTACAAGTTCTTGCCGTCGTTCTAAGCTACAAATCAAACTTGGGGTGTTGATTTCGTGGTGGATGCTCATAAAAGGTAATATTCCTACTCTCAAATCATTTATAGTTGAGAATTGATGAATTCTTGGGAGAATAACAAATGGGTTTGATAAAGGAAATTATATGAATTATGCTAGAGTTTTGGATTTGTTGATTTGGGATTGTTGTATTCATGTGGGTGATGAAGAATGATGTTGATTACACCTAATTGAGATTGTAGAATCACCTAGAAGTAATAGAATGGGAATTGGGTGAAGAAATCACCATTAATGGAGATTATGGAGCTTCATGCCCACTAAGTGTTTGATAAAATGCTTAGATGACCAAAGCATGAATATTATTGCTAATATAGAATCCCTTTGACTTGTATTGATATAGATCAAAGTTGAAAAGGTCGACGAACATTGTATTACGCTCAAAGGCTGGAATTAAGGTATGTGAGGCTAACTATCTACGTTAGGGAATGTTCATGATTCTCCCTACGCCTCATTCTTCATACTTGTAAGTGATGTGACTCGAATACAATTTAGCCCTAGTTTTATGATATGTTGTAGAACTCGTTATCTTCTAAGGTTGCGATTCTGTAATTGCTCATGGCTATCAATTTGAATATCATGAACTCAACACGTAATCTTTATAGACTTATGTATTGTTACCACATGAGTCTCAGTCTAGAAATTCAGTATGCTCATAAACAGTCAGTTGTTTTCAATTTAGTCCAAAGATGTCATATTTCATTTCAAAGATTGCTCATGGTTGTTATGGTCTCATCTATAAATTAATCATAATTATACATATGTGATTTTGCCCGAGGGCACAAGACAGCCTTGTGTATACGTATACATGGCCGAAATATTGGATCGACGCACTACTAGGCCGAGGCCATAGCGTGCATTTATTATCGGGCCGAGGCCCCACATATACAAACACGATAATACGATGATTCGATACGGAGCAGTGAGTATTCATATCTCTACTTCCTTGCTATTACGGTGCGATTCTGAGTTATCAGTTTCGGTTTCGGGTTCGCTCAATGTATTACTTTATTGCTTCAGCTTTCTTTACATACCAAGACAATTCAAATGTGTCACATGTCCCTTTTTATTTCTTGGGGTTCGCATCTCGCGATGCGGTTTAACGATATACAGGTTGACGACTCGGTTCTTTAGGAGTGCACGTATGGGCCCTCGGTGAGCCCCACATTCCTTCGGGCGTTGTCATCTATCTAGCTATTTCGGTTATAGACACTTAATTATTAAGTACTCTTAGAGGCTTCATAGACACAACAGTTCGAGACGGTCGGATATGTATTATGTTAGCCTTGTTGGCAGTTGTTCAGTCGTTTTGGTTTAGCCATGTTAGCTACTTTCAGATGTATTTCAGATTGTCTAAGTATTTCCGCATTATGATTTCAGTCAGACCTTTAGTATATCGGCATGTGTTTAGTTGTTTCCACATTCAGTTATGTGTTGATATCACATGTTGATTGATCGACGAGATGGTTCGCTCGGTCCATGCAATCGAGCACGGTGCCGTGTTACGTCCCGAGCCGGGGTTCGGGGCGTGACAGTTTAGACTTCAAGATGATAATAATGTTATCTTTGTTCTTGATAGCGTAGATATTTAGGATTATAGTTTCACAATTGTAGTGAAATAACAATTCTTTACTGAAAATTAAAGTCCAAGATATTTAGTCAAATCCTAATATAATTACGTGGGTTTTAAGATTGTAGTTTTTCAGTTGGGTTTGAAGTCCTAAATAGTACGGAGAAAAGTTAATATTATAATTTTATCCAATATGATATTATTTTGTAGAAATATTTTTAACATAAAAGGGTATAATAACCGTTCAATATTTAAAGGATATTTTGATCAACTAATATTTATATTCACGCTTTTAATGCTTTGCACATTATTCCCTTTCAATTATCACCAAAAAAAATGTTAGGTAATATTACTTGTAATTACATTATAGTTGTTTTATGAGGTACAAAATTGTTACTCCATCAGAAAATAATTTTAATAGTGATATTAAAGATGTTATTAGAAAATTTTAGTTGTCATAGGATTAAATCTAGAAAGAAATATTTGTAACGTTCTTTTAGATATTAGGTTTAAGAAGTATCTTCAAAATGGGATTAAAAGTTGTTAAGGGTATAAAAGTCGTTCAATATTTTAAGGGTATATTGGTCAATCAACATTTGTATTCACGCTTTTATACTAATATAGATTATCATATTATTCAAGCTTGAACTTAGAATTTTGAATGTCAATAAGTTTTATATCCTATAGATGTTAGTAACTCATATAAAGTCCAAACCAAAACCAACTCAACACTAATACTAATAAAAGAAATTCAATTTATCATTAGGAATGACAATAATGTTGAATATCTATTCTTTAGTTTTGCATGTGAAAATACATAACTTAAGTTTTTTTTTTTTTTTTGTCATGTAATTAATACTTATTAGCCGTACTTATTTTAGCATGACTTAGTATTTTTAGATTATGGTCATTTTATTTATGGCTTATTAATTAGCAATATTTATTTTAACCGATTTTATTATCTTTTATTGAATATTTTAATACAATGTCATCCCTCTTCTCACATTTTTTGTTATTTTCTTATGAAACACCTTAATTTTATAGTTGTATCTTATTAGGACTAAAGAAATATTTGAAGTAAAAGTTATATGTTTTGTATCAAGGCTATTCCCAAAAAAAACCCGAGAAAATCCGAGGTTGAAAAATTTGAATTTTATTGGTTTGGCTTGGTATATAAATTTAAAAACCCGACGCAATTGGTTTAGTTTGGTTTGGTGTTTAAAAAATCCGAACCAACCCGGTCCCTGTACACCCCTAGTTTCAACCAAGGTTATAGAGTTTAGAGTCTGCCCTTGTTTGCATGTATACCAAAAGGGGTTCATAAGGTCATCCCAATTTATTTTGAGATAAGTACAGTCCAATACATTTCAGTGATCTAATTTACAAAATATCCAGCAAATGTATAGGTTTTGTATATGTTAGTATAAAAATACATATAATATACATATAGTATACATGATCAGTGTATAGATTTTGTATATTTCGGCTAGCGCCCATAATCAAGTTTAGCCGATGGTCCAAAATGAATGAAACGCATTATGCATGTATAGTAGACTTGAATCGCTTGGCTTCTTCATATATACTTTTTTAGATTTTAAGTTACTTAGTAAAAATTTTGGGCAAATCCGCTATTTTGTGCCGTGCAAACACTTTTTTCCATACCAACACACCCTAAGTGAAAAAATCAAAGGAACAAACTATTTAAAATATTTCCATTTGAGTGGCATTGTGGTTACACATGATAAAGGTGGCCTCTAGAAGATAATGCATGAAGGTCCCGGTCAGCTACAGTAGATTGGTAAAGTTGGAGAAGGGATCCTCCTAGCAACAAACTAATAAGGTAAAATACCTTCGCAGCAACAACAACGTAATACCGAGTGAAATCCACAAAGATTAGAAAAAGTAGAGTGTACACAGACCTTACCCTACCTTGAAAGGTAGAGAGGTTATTTCTGATAGACCCTCAACATAAGGACAAGCAATTCAAAACAGTATGAAAAAGGAAATAATGAAAGCGAATAAGCCAAGATAAAGTTATACTGTATTTAATTATATCCATTGTCATGATACCAAAAAGTTACAAACGTGCGTTTAGACCATCCACAAAAGAAGTTGAGTACATAGCAAAACATATTTACATGAATTACTCAAAGCACTACCGGTCTAATTCACATTGAAGGTGTCTTGACAATTTCACATTCCCAAGCCAATTATCTTTTTTTTGTAGTCTGCCCAACTAGCCTCTGCTTGAGTAGTCAGAGAATCAGCCAAGTCTTCTTTGAATCAAAAATTCAGCTCCCAGTTCTTCCAATGCAGCTAACTTAGGAGAAATTTTATTTTTCAAATTTAATTCTTGTTCCTCGATTGCTCTCTTTTTCATCTTGGCTTTTTTTAGGCTCGCCTTCAACTCTGAAATAGATGTATCAATTTCAATGCTATGGTGTTTGAGATCATTGTAAAGCTCCTGCCCTTTAATAAGCTCGTCAATCAGGACAACCTTCTTGGCAGCCTTCCTATAATACTCATCCTGCAACGTCTTTGCCTGCTGAAAATCAGAGAATAGGGATGGAAGATTCTTCTCGAGTTTCTCCAAAGCACGTGCTTTCTCAACCGTGAGATTGGGTGATGCCGCATATATAGGAAGGGCATCCACTAAAACTGAATAGTTTTCAGGGAGAACCACTTCGTGTAAAGGCATCATCAGGAGCTTCTGAACTTCAGCTTTGGTTTTGTTAAGTTCTTGAGCTGAGTATCGAGGCATTTTTAGTGCAGGTGACTTGATATCAATTCCTGGGGATTGAACTTCTTGGAGTTGTGCTTTAACTCGAGTAAAGAAGTCTTGCACCTCACTTATTTTGAAATCACCACTTAAGTCTCCTCCAAAAGATACCTTGCTCTGAGTCTTCCACAAAGATGACAAAGATGCAGCATCCTAGCAACAGATTTAAAAGAAAATTCATTTTACTCGAACCAATCTACAAATAAAGAAACCTACTACAACGGAGGTTAATAATCAAATGATATAGTTTCAATAGAACACAATTATAAAGAGAATTAAAAGTTACCACATTAGAAGAGAAGTAACTATAAATAAGGTAGTTAGATAAGAACTCAAAATATCATGGCATCTCAGCCATCCACCTTAGCAATGTATCACTGGAAAAAATCCCGCTTCTCTAATCGTAACAAAATAATATATATTAAAAAGTCATATAACAATCAAATTGTAACAACCTAAGTAATCAGTGTCCAAGAAATTTATGATCCAACTGCCGTGAACTTTGTCAACCATTTCTTACATCGGAAAATATAAAGGAGCAAAGGGGGAAAGAAATAGAGCTCACCTGCTACTGTTAATTGAACTGCTAGCCACAAAACATGAAGGTTTGACAAAATATTCCTCGAAAAAGAGAAGGTTTGACAAAGTACATCACCCAAGTAAGCGCAAGTCAACCAATGTTACTTGTTATGTTATGAGGATTCCTAGTGTTCCCTTCAATATGCTATTTCTTTAAGCCTTCAGCGAATGTGCTCGGACCATCTTGCTCTTTTTCCTATTTCTCTAAATTTAACTTCTGAGCTTATCTTATGTACTTTACCTTATATGGATCTTGAAGTTTTCATTCACAGTTATTCTAGTACTATCACCGAGGCATATCCATGATTTAAATTTAATGGGTTTAACCTTAAGATTCTTGGTTGGTATTAAACATTGTACTTCGAAAAGACGGGTTCAGTACCTTCTTATTAACAAGCTGAATACTATATGACTACTTTTAATTTTGAGATATTCAAAATATTTTACGTACTTCTACAAACAAAAATCATTATGAATTAAAAAGTTTAGGTACAAACAAATAAATCAAGTTCTTTTTCTCTTGCTAGATATTTTTCCCCACTAAATGCAACAATCTCTTCTACTTCTATAACTGTTATCACAGCATTTGTCTGCCATTTTTGTGCAATCCAAACTGTGCTTGCATAGTGCATGAAATAAGACTAAGAATACGTATGCATGAGATAAGACTAAGAATACGAACTTACTTCATCAGACGAAAGTGGTGATGTGGAAGAGGATGTCTCATCTGACACAACAACGTCATCATCAGACTTCTGACAATTAACAGCATCTGCGGACGAGTGATTTGAGCCATGGACAACAGGAGAATGTTTGGTTATGTTAATAGCAGATTTTGGCATGTTATTTGCAATGATATCCAGGAAGCCTGAAACAAGAAAGAGAGGGATATGTTCCACCCACAAAAGTTGCAAGTGTAATGGGTTAAAATTAAACCAACAATTTGGCTTCAAGGGTTTAACTTACAGCCTGGAAAGGTTCCCTCTCTGCCTTTTTAGAAGGCCTCTCATCCTTTTCTTGACCTTCAAACTTCTGTTGCTGTGGAATAGAGTCTACGAAAAAGAGAAAAAATTTATAGACAATTAGAGAAAGGGTAACAAGTTCCTTCTAAAGAAGTCATATAGAATTTGACAATCTCTCACAGCCATGTTGAAGTATATTGATTGATGAGTAGTGCACTGCGTTTCTGGTTTATTCAATACCCAATAAGTGTCAATGGAGAACTTAAAACAGACGCCATCCATCGTCTTTCACTTGAGAGAGTGTACAAGCAGAGGTAAATACTAAATAACACTTACGAACTCGGAGTTGCCTATTTTAGTTTCCACCAACTTCCTCTGTGGAGATGTTTGTTATGTTTTTTTTTTTTTTTTTTTTAATCCCAGATACCACTGGAAAAATTAAGTATGCTAAAGCGAAGAAGAAGTCTTTTGCTTCAAATCAAGTGGATAACGCAGCATTATAACTTCTGGAACCCACAAACTCCGCGACCATAATAACAGATGACGGATTTTAAGGTCAGAAAAGAAGGGGATGCGTCTATTTAATATGGAATGTAGATTAAACCGGACAACTATGAATTCATGATTCTTCTGCATGCAAGTGCGTCAAGCACATATTTGTGCATACTTGCGAGTTGATATCTGGATAAAGTTCATTCCTGAAACTAAATATATTGCCATGTAACTAAAAGCTGAAAAGGCAATAGCATTCCATCCATTGCACATTAGATGACTTAGTTTGACATGGCAAACAAATTAAGCTGGGACATGAAGCAAGAAACTATGTTAAAAAGCACAGATGTAAGCCCCGTGTGATTATTTTGCTATGTACCGTATATTAAATCAAATCCTTCTCAGAAAGTGGCCCTTCATTTCTATGGGTCTAAAATGTAAGGAAACTGAGTTACAACTTTTACAGACAACGAGAACTAAAGAAAGACAGAAGTTCGAAATGATAGTTTTAACAACTTCGCTTTTATTTTCAGGTACTAAAAAATTTTTAGTTGTTTCCCTTTTTTTTTTTTTTTTTTACCGTACCTTCTTTCCACCTTTTTTTGGTTGCTTGTTCTCCAGCAATCTGTTCATGGCTTTCTGAATTCTCAGGCCGGAAATTCTTTTTTTCTTGCACCAAAGTTGTTTTTAATCCAAAATCTGGTAAAATCCTATCAAGGATCTCCTCAGCTGATTCAGTCCGAGTTCTACCTATATAAGTTGACCACCAGGACTCAAAGGATGAAGTACATTTTGGATTGGCATCAAAGTATACAGGTGAAAATTTTCTCTTCAATTGGACAAACCTTAAATCAACTTCTTGGATACAATTTACTGAATTGAAAACGATTCTACTATGTGATGAAGTATTGGCAGACTGATGAGCAAGAGGCACAGCCTGAATCATGCCAAACTGCCGAGCAAACTGATTTGGTGCGTAATACTCCACTCCAGCTTTGGAGAGAATTGATTTGTCCAAATGAAGGCCATAATGGAGGTCTCGAGCAACGAGGTAACTGGACCATATGTCGCTTAGCTCTTGCTTACTAGATGTTCGGCAGTGATGATGCAGTGACAATCTCAGCCACTCAGGACCATGGGTCCTAGAAGAAAATGGGGTGAACTGGCTGGGAGTTCTGGAGGAGCATGAATAAAAGAATTTAAAGCACTCCCGGAAGCTTTTGTGTTTTAACATGCCTCGAGCCAGGGAAACCCCATATGTTGGACAATTTTGTGAATCAAAAGTCCAAGGTCCATATTCAGGGAAATAAGACTGCAACCAGAGCTGTAGGATCCAGAAGGGCCCCCCTGAACGACCAAATTCTCTGGTAACTAAATCTCTACAGCCTCGATACAGATGAGATAATACAAAAGGAGCCAAAGCAAGCTTCCTCCCCGAAGCAAGAGCAACGGCTAATTGGCTGCATTCCTTTGTTACCCTTAATGAACCATTGCAAAAGACGTACTTGCAAAGCCACATAATTAGGAAAAAGATATGTTCATCCTCCGTTACATCATTTTTTTGCATGGAGACCTCAAGAAATTCCCCATAAGATAATCTTTTAGCATTCTTGGCCTTCGGTAAAGTAAAGTTTAAATTTGGGGGGTAGTTGAACGCGTTAATATCCTCACCATGGGGTCTAAGCCCTGTCAAGGCAACAATATCCAGTATTGTTGGTCCCATCATGCCAAAGTTAAAATGGAAGGCGTTACTTGAGATTGACCAAAAGCACAAAGCAGCATACAGAAGACTTTTGTCAGGGGGTATGTCGATTTTAGAAAGCTGGATGGCATCATATATACCAGCAGTTCTCCACTTCTCCCCTTTTACCTTCTCCAGTCGATCAACCCAATCAGTCCATCCGTTACTCATATTTGGCCATGAATTCCATGTTTTGCGTCTCTGCCAATCAGGTTCCAGAGAGTGCATAAGGAGCTTTTCCCCTTTTGCTAAGGGATAAAATGGCTCAAGCTCTGAAGGAAATCCAGCTCTGAAGCACGGACCTAATATAAATTCAGAGGAATTTGCAGGATTAGGAACAAAAAGCTCAGTAACAATCAAACCACTATGCGATGCCTTTATTTTCTGCTCAAGAGTAGTTGCAAGTGATGGAGCTTCAGTAGCCGGACTACCAAATAATCCTTTGTCCATGCAGAATTCAATCTAACAAGACCAAGAGTGGAGAGGGTCAAAGCTGACAACTTGCATATGGTGACCAAATTTTCACATCTTACAACACCTAAACAATACAGAATATGGTTTTAAAAGTTAAAACATGGAAGATCCCAAAAAAGAAAAAAAGAAAAAAACAGACTAAAGATTTGAACTGTTGGCAATGGTTCTGTCAATAAGCCAGCATTTGCTAAAACTCTGGCAAAAGGAGACACTAATGCTAAATGTTGTTCCACCAAAAATACAAACCAAACTCATTAAGAGGGTTTAAGCAAAACAAGATTAAAAAAAAAGCAAGGGAAAAAAGATCAAATGCAGCGGTTTCTACTGTATTAGCTTCATAGGCTAAACAAACACATATATTATGAGCAATAAGGTATTTCTTCCATCTCATTGTACTTGCTCCCTGTGTTGCTTGGATACTCCAAAATGTTGCAGCACCCATGTGTTAGGATTTAAAATCCCAAATCCGACCTTTGTAAGCAGGTTCCCGGAAAGATTGGAGGGTCGCGGCTGGACCACTTAAATACCAACCTCCTTAAATACGAACCTACTTACGCCGTGATGTAGCGAAGAATAAATAGCACACGGTTATAGTGGTTCACCCTCGATGTGAGAGCTACGTCACGTTCTTTGCTGCGGATCTTATTAAAGAAGAAATATTACAAGTGTTTACAACACTCACCTCACAACCCCGATCCCAATGACACTCAAAATTTTACCACACAAATTCTCTCAGACCTTCTCTTACTTAGGCCTTTCACTAAAAGTATTTCTCTTAGATTTTTCTCTCTTTGGGATGTGTTGTCTTCTTGATTTGGTGTATTTAGCAAATGGCTTCCATTGTTATAGGTGTGAGATGAACTTTATTGATGTCATTGGTGACTCGAAAATAGACTGACAATTTGCCAAATACAAGGAAGATGTTTTCTTCCTTAAAACAAGGGAAGTGTTTTCTTCTCGAAAACAAGGAAGTGTTTTCTTCCTAAAATAAGGGATGGACCCGACAAATCTCCCCTTGAAGACTAATTTTAATTTGTCTTCACACTTTGATCGATGCGGCCTCTTTCTAGTTTCATACTTCGTGCGAGGAATAGGGGGCGGAACACCGGCTTCGGTTGTCAATCCTTTATCGCCCACCGTTGGCATTAACATAACCTTTGATCACTGTTTCGATTTTCGGAAATACGGTGAACTCGACTACCTTTCGGATATCGAATATCCCTTCTGACCTCCCGAGTGTTCTTTCGGATTGCTCATAAATGGTGCAACAACTCCCATTGCGTGTGCAATGTACGTATCTTGTCCATCTGCTTCCTTCGTCCTCGGTTGTCGGCAGTGATCCTTTGACAACCGAAAGTCTCACCAGAGAGTCTTGGTGGCTTGGTATCATGCATGTTGAACTTTTTGATAACTTTCTCGCATATTATTTCTTGTGAGCGTTTGATGCCTCTCTTTCTGTTGGAAATCACTGTGACAGCCTTGCTTTATAATGCCTTCTTCCATTGGGTTCTTCCTTTATCCGATAAACCCATTTGTTTTGCAATGCCCTCTTATCCTTTGGCAATTCGGCTAATTCCCATGTGATTTGCCGATAGGGAGTCCGTCTCATCTTTCATTGCCCGGCTCCACTTGGTCGATTCATCGACTTGCATTCTTCTTCATAACGTTCCGGCTCGCCTTTATCGGTAGGTAGAATGTAGTTGAGGGATGGAGAGTACACTGTGAATCGGCTTCTGATCTTTGGATGATCTCATGATTCTGTGATTGGCGTACATTGATTTGTTTCGAGAATCGGCACTTTCATCGATGCCTTCTCGGATTATTTGTTCCCTGCCCTCGGCTGTGCACAGGCTGCCGGCTCGAGTGTGGAAAGTCCCTCGAATCGACTATTTCGATTCCTTGTTCGACATTCGAATTTTTTTGCAACTTGTCTTTGTACGTACCTCTTCATTGAAGACAACATTCCTTCGGATGATCTTCCGATTTTGTTCATCCCAAAATCGATAACCGAAGCTCGGTGTCACCATAGCCAATAAAGTAACATTCTTTGATTTTTGGATCAAAGCTTGCTTCTAATAGTATCATCATTATGAACATATGATAAGCGACCGAACACTTTCGAGAAATGAAAGATTTACCTTTGCCCCTCCAGACTTCTTTGGAATTAGAAATCAAGGGGCGCGGTCCTCGGTTAATTAAGAAGGCCGCGGTATTGTTGCATACGCGGAAATGTCTTAGGCGATCCCCGAGTGTATTCTCATACTCAGAGCACGCTCGTTCAACGTTCGGTTCATTCTTTCGGCTACTCCATTTTGTTGCGGCGTTCCGAGAATAGTCTTCGTCATCTTGATTCCCATTATCGGCACGATACCGTTTGAAATCACCATCAATGTGTTCTCGCCGTTGTCGGACCTCGAAACACTTCAACTTGAGGTTTTGTTTCATTCTCGACCATGGCTTTCCATCTTTTGAATACACACTAGCTTACACATCGGATTTATTTTTTCATAAATAAACCCACGCTTCGGTTGAATCATCGATGAAGGTCACGTAGTAGTGTGATCCTCGAGGAGAAGCAGGTGGTAGGTCCCCAGCGTCGTGTGCACCAATTCAGCTTTTACCGACCTTGACTCACACTGCATTTGAAGCTTACTCGCTTTTGTTTCGAAAATGCGGCTCTCGCACGTATCGAAGGTCCGTCTTCGACTCCCGAATTAAGCCATTTGTCTGTGACTTCATCCTTACGGTTGATATGTCCCAGCCGACAATGCCCACAAATCTGTCTTCTTTGTGTTGTCAACCACGGTGCGGTATCACGACAGCTAGTCGTCATGTAGAGAGTGCCAATCTTCTTTCCTCGACAACTACCATAGCACCCTTTCGCCACCTTCCAAGACCCGTTACGAAATTGAGATCATATCCTTATCGTCGCCATTCGACCTACGAGATCGGGTTTCGCGTCAGCTTTGGAACATGTCTAACTTTTGTAATCTTCCACGGATCCATTTGACATCTTCAAATTAATGTCCCCGTACAACAACGTCTAGCGGCTCTCCATCGGCTAAATAAACTTTGCGAGATTCCCGACCACGTAGTTTGTCATTATATCATGATGTGGGGTGGTATGAAAGGACGCTCACGAGTCAACACCAAGTCTATCGAGGTTCCTTCGGCCAGAATGTAGCAACAACGCATCGCCAATGTCTTCGTAGCGAGCGTTGATTCCGGCCCATTTAACATCCCTTATTACCCAGCGCTCCCTCGCAGTTTTCTTGAAGTGACCTGGTTTTCCACGGTTCCGACTCGTATGTTCGTCACAGATGCAGATTGACCCACTTGCCATTCGCCCGACTTCGATGCCTTTTATTTCGGTTGTAGTTTACGTCAAAATTTACTGTACATTTTCAACATTAAAAAGCGAACTTCTCGTCGATGCCTCTCCGAGAATGCATCTGCGCACCTCCTCAGCGGGGGATACGATCACAACATCGTTGAACTTTTGGTTGTTACTGGTAAGCGGAGAATTACTAACATTTGCTCTCGATGGCTCCCGGCTATTTGGTAGGGATGCCAACAAAATTAGAGCTTGCACTTCATCATGAAATCAATTTTTACCGATGACAATTGATTTACAATGGTATTAATTCATTTACGTGTGCGGCAACATGAGCATTTTTCATCATCTTTAGATGAAATAGTTTCTTCATGAGAAATACCTTATTATTTGCCGAAGGTTTCTCATACATATCGACAATACCTTTCGTCATGTAATGTGGTGGTCTTTTCCTTTGCCACGTTGTGAGCAACGTTCTTTGACGAGCGTCGGCCAGAATGACTCCCGAACTTGTACGTCGGGAGATCCCAATCGCTTCTTAACCGTCTCCTGCGGTTTTGGACTCGAGAGTTCATGGAAGTTTTACGCCATATAAATAATCTTCAATTTGCATTCTCGAATACAAAATCGCCTACATCGAATTTACCGATGCCGTGCGCCATCTTCGCCTCCCCCATCGTTTCTAAATCACAACACAACTGTTGCTCGATACCGAGTTGTTAGGATTTAAAATCCCAAATCCGACCTTTGTAACGCGGGTTCCCGGGAAAGATTGGAGGGTCGCGGTGGACCACTTAAATACCAACCTCCTTAGACACGAACCTACTTACGCCGTGATGTAAGCGAAGAATAAATAGACACACACGATTTATATAGTGGTTCACCTCAATGTGAGAGCTACGTCCACGTTTCCGTGTGAGATCTTATTAAAGAAGAAATATTACAAGTGTTTACAACTCAACCCTCACAACCCCAATCCCGATGACACTCGAGAATTTTACCACACAAAATTCTCTCAAAGACCTTCTCTTACTTAGGCCTTTCACTAAGAGTATTTCTCTTAGATTTTTCTCTCTTTGGGATGTGTTGTCTTCTTCAATTTGGTGTATTTAGCAAATGAGAAAGCTTCCCTATTTATAGGTGTGAGATGAACCTATTGATGTCATTGGTGACTCGAGCAAGCACTTGACAATTTTGCCAAATACAAGGAAGATGTTTTTCTTCCTTAAAAAAACAAGGGAAGTGTTTTCTTCCTCAAAACAAGGGAAGTGTTTTCTTCCCTAAAATAAGGGATGGACCCAACACCATGTCGGATGCTAAAAAAGTGCCCTAGGCTGTGCTAAAGCCATCTTTAAAAAGTGTTTAATCTCATTTTTACTCTATGCATACTACTTTATATGGATTGGATTTTTTGCTCTTGCTTTATCCAAGTGTTTCAGTATCTATAAATAAGATATGCATTTAAATCATCAGCATCCAGAAGCACAAGTAAAAATTAATAAAAGAAAAGATACACAATCATCAGCGCAAGGAACAGTAAAATTAAAGAAAAAGTAATAAAAAGAAAAAAGACTACAGTGAGTGATTCTAAAACCACGTCTCTGCTTAACGACACCCCAAGCAGCCAGGTATTTCGTGAATGATTGTTAACAAATTTCATATGGTTATTGCACCAATTCAATAAATAATTTTAAGTTATATACATTGAATTTATGCCAATAGTTAAATTGCAGGTTATTAATCTATTTCCTAAGTTTGTCGAGCTTGCTACGATGTTGACCTGTTGTTTGTAGGTCAAATTAACCTAACAGTGTAAAAGATTCATACAGTGTCCGTGCACGATTAATTTAAACTCTTCAATAAAATGTATCCTGGATGCATTGTTACCTTTTTGATATAAGTAACCAAAACAACTAACTAGATAACTTCTTATAACCATTATTAACTACTAAGATTGATTAGTTGAGCATGGGACTTTTATAATGGAGGACTCGCATTGTTACGGGGTGCGCCTTCGGGTCGAGCCTGTCGCACGGGGCTTGCCTAGTGCGGATACCTTTAAGTGATTTGTGAGCTAAAATGGTTTAAGGAAATTAGATAAGTTCCAATGCGCGCACCGAAGGGTAAGCGGGTTGGGTTTCCATGTCATTATTAAAAAAAAAAAAAACTAAGATAACATTTGATGAGAGAAAGCAATCTTTCATGAAAATCAGAGATAAAATAAAGGTTCTTTTTAAAGCAACAACACAAAGGGGGTGTTTTCATTAACATATTCTTATCGTTAGTACATATAACTATGTCGAAGGGGTCTTCATCAAGACATCATTTTGTAGCATATGTATATGATGGTATATAGATAGAAGACTTAACCTTTACAAATATCCTTTTGCAAATCCAACTACCAAAAGGGTTTTTTAGACAAATTACTCTCTTAAGATTTTGCATGCAAGGTTTGACTATGAGGTCTCACGTTCCAACTTAACAGTTATTTAAAAAAAAAAAAAAAAAAACTCTCTCAAGATCTAAGTGACTTAGTGTGCAGCAAAAAATTCCACATGCACATTATGATCCTGTTTGGACAAAAATTTTCCTTTTCTCCAAAAAATATTCTCGAATCAATTTTTGGTTGACAGATTGTACAATTTTCCAACTCCGACTCGAAGTTGGTCATCAAGTTTGAAAAACTGAAAACAAACCAGTTTTCCAAAGTAAATATTTTTTCTGTCACAAAATTTCACATTTTTTTGGTCCAAATGCTTACTAAAAGAAGAAATAGAGAGTATGGAACAAAGTAAATTACTCCATTGACAATCAACTGTGAAGTAGGAGAGAAAATTGATTGACTAACCTAAGAGCTCAATGAGAGACTTTGAAGATACAGGGTACTTGCCATTCACATATATAGACTTCGAAAAAAGCAGAGGGTTTTTCCCTTCTTTTTTTTTTATGACATGGAACCCGCCGCCGCTAGTGGGACTCTGTGTAATAGTTAACAAACCACACAAAAGAGAAATAACCTGCACTAAGCAAGCTCCATGCGACGAGCTCGATCTAGGGTTTTCACTTGCGAAATTTAAAAAATATACAGCCCAACATCAAATATTACGCCACGTAAAAAATACACAGACCAACATCAAATATTAAGCCACGTAAACATATTTTCAACTTATACAATATTATACAACATTATAATTGAGAAAAGCATTATAAATAATGTATCAACTTTGTATAATAATGTATAAGAGATGTTTATACATAGGAGCTGTTTGGACATGACTTGAAATCATGATGTGAAATCACCGATTTGAAGTTGAAGTTTTATTTAGACGTACAATTTGAATTTCTTAAATTGTATTTTTTCATAAAGACATAAATATCCTACAAGTTGTGAAACCATCAAAATTTTCCCAGTTCGTATACAATCTTACATAATGAGAAAATTATAGTTTATAATAAAATTAATACGCTTCTAGAAGACCTTTTTAAAAAAATATAACATCAATTGATCGAACTTTAGTTTAATTAAAAAAAAAATTGAATATGATTTATAGTGTAACTACTCTTAATATAATTTTTTCCACATGATTGATAAATAGTTGGTAAGAGGAAATTTGTTATAAATAACTACCAACTTGCAAATCTTTTTTAATATTTGATATAAATAGTTGATAAATATATCTACCAACTTACGAGTTTTTTTTTTACAAACATAAATTTATGAATTAAGTTTTACATTTAATTATTTTTGAAATTATAATTTAAAATTTTAAATCATACTTTTTTGGAGAATTTAAAATTTAAAATTATAATATGAAATTAAAGTTAAAATTTTGTGCAAATTATATAAATAAATATTAATTTAAAATAAAAATATTAAATCATAATTTCATATCACATGCCTGAACGCTCGCTAAATCGGATAACAAACTTAAAATATAAGCTAAAACGTGTAACATGATTACACCTGTCAGAGACAACAGTTAAGGAAAATGAATAAGCGAGATAAGCTTCATGTCTTTTCACAATTGAGACTACTGATAGCCGCCAAATATCAAAATGCTCTCTTTATTTTACAACTGATGCTTCCTGCTTAGTTTAAATATAATATTTATTTCATTAAATTGTATAGTTAAATTCATACGTAATGGTGAAAATTATCATTTTATGTAATGATCAATTTGGTGTTATTGTGTCATCACTTTATTTATTTTTGCTCATTTTATATTTACTTATTATTTAAAAATCATATTTTATCGTATCGTACATTTTTATATAGCTCTACATTATACTCTACTGTTCTTATAGATTTATCCTTCAAATTATTAATATTTAGCATTATATTTAGTCGGATTGATTATGACGTATTCAATCTTTACGGGTGACCTATTACCTCCCTGGACAATTTTAAAGTGAAATTAATACCTCCCTGAATGGTGAGGTGGCACAGTGATTGTAGTTCACTCTCTTTGAGAGAGTGAGAAGCAAATAAAAATGTTTTTAAAAAAACTATAAGCATTATTTATTTATTTTTTTTCATTCTCCCCCTCTTCTTTTTTTCCCCTTATTCCCTTATTCTTCACCGCCCGCCACCGCCTACCACCGTCCACCACCATCCAAGCCGCGTTAATATTCTCCAAAAAAATTAACCCATTCTTCACCTTCTTTTACCCAAACCTAACTCCAAAACTTGCTGATAGCCGCTTAATCCAAACACTATCCAAAACTTCTTCTTTTTCACTATCATCTTCCTCATCATCCTCCATTTGATGGTACCCCATCATCAGAGATAGCTCAATCATTGCATTATTGGGGATATTCTCGGTTACATAATTTAACATATAATATACTTTCTTATACTTTAACATCTACAAATGCATATACACCTAAAAAGTGAGCAAAGACATAAAAGATGAAAAGAAAAGAAAAGAAAAGAAAAAAACAATCAAAGAAAAACCAGAATTTCAGTACCCATTTGACAGAAATAGAAAAAAAAAATTGTTCATTTAGCATTGTTTGTTGGTATTGTTTAGTATAGCATTCTTGATTTGGTGAAAAATGGCTTCATTTGGTGATGGATTGGCTTCATTTGGTGTAGAAATTTCGAAATTAGTATAGGTGAAAAAATACACGTCAAAGCGTGCATTTCACCACTCAAATACACATCTGGTGATAGCGTTTGAGGGGGGTAATAGATCACCCGTAAAGGTTGGATGCGTCATAATTAATCCGACAAAACGTTGAGGAGGCATTTGACAATTTTCTCATAACGGAAAATAATACAATTTATACAAATATTATATTCATCAAAGCAATACAATATAATGTAATAGAACACAATACGATGCATTATGAAACGTTACGTAACAACCATCCAAACAAAAAGTAATTTTAGATGACATTAATAATTTGACCTGGATATATTTTTTACTTTTGGCCAAAGTAGAAAGAGGAGTTTAAAAAATAATTAAAGAAAAAAGTAGAAAGAGGAGCCGACATAGTTTTTTTAAAGAAGGAATTGTTATTCGATTATATATTGAATTGATTTCTATAAATGTATTTTTTTAAGATTTAAAGAATAATCTTAGCTCGTTTTTCCAAGTGAGAAGTCTTTTTGCAACCATAATAATTTTAAATTTTTAGGTAATGTATGATGTGTCGTGATAAAAGTATTTAATCTTTGACATCGAAGCAAATCTATTGAAAATGATTGATTTTCACGCTATTTTCAGTACTTAATTCTTCCGCCTATTACAAGATTATATAAATGTTTCTAATTCTTTGTTGGTGTGGTTTGGTCTTAAAATTGGCTAAATCGATGCAGTATTTGAATTTATATTGTCTTATTGTTGTAGTTTTCGTTCTGGAACTGGATATTAATAGTATGTCCATTACCTTTTAATGAAACATTTTCCAATATTTGTATAAAAAATATAAATATACAAATAAACAATATAAATATACATTCTAATAAACACTAACTACTTATAATGAATAAATTGCCCCAATACACGCCATCATTATACTCTTTAACTCTACAAATTTTTAAAATACTTTCGAAATTACACTTAACAATTGCATGTCAAGTATATTTGTGCTAATAATATTTATATAATTTTATACTCAATGCTATCGGATACGCTCGTGTAGCGTGGATCAAACAAAGACTGTTTTTATAATCATGCAAATATAATGAAACTAGTGAAGATGCCTGCGCTTCGCACGGTCATCAAAGAAAAATTAAAGCATATATATTTATCAAAATTACAGCTTAAAAGGAAGATCACAATCTAAGAGAGGGAAGGAGGAAATGATAAATTACAGAAAACGGAAAAAGTGTTTCAAGTTGCTTGACTTTATGATTATTGATCTTCTTCATGCATGTTCTTCAACCATTTCAATTTCACATGGTAACTTCATTCCTCCTTTTTCGACACATTGAATATATTTATAGCATTGCATACTCTTTTTTTTTTTTTTTTCCCCCCCTATAGCATTTCATACTTGACCTCATCACTGCAATTGCTACCTTCATATATGCTAGCTCCTCATTAGTCTCAATCACCAATCAAGAACTGTATAAGCGGTGACTAAGATACTAATTAAAAATGAAATTTTGATACTTTAAATTAGAGAATGAAAAGACCACAAACGACATAGATTGGTGGTCATAAAGGAGGAACTATGACTATAACAGGCTACAATAGAAAAAGAAAGTAAAGAAACAAGAACTGCAGATGAGATAATAATTATACGCCACTACTAAGATGTCAAGTATATATAAATAGGTCTGTAATAAGAGCTTTTTTGTACATCCTGACTTTGTTATTCAACAATTTTAGAGGTTTTGTTCTAGAACATAACTCCAAAATGTGCACTTTATAAGTATGATGCCACGATGAAATATAATGTATTCAATCATCTGAAACTGTTCCTTCCGAATATTCATATTCAAGAAGCCAAAACTCATTTGTAACAACATACTTTTGAGTGTCTTGCATGCACAAATAATGCTTTTATGGGGTCCATTATTCAGATTATTACATTTCTGAGATAAACTACATGAAAGTATACTTATACATAATTCAGCTATTTTGCTAATGTTTATATATGGAACATGAATTGCAACTTAAGACTGAAAACTGAAATATTGAAAATATTATAAAAATTAGTTTTTTGGAAAGCACATCAAGCAAATATTTTTAGAGCTACGGTAACTACCTTTCTATAAAAATAAAAAATGAGTATACTCTACCCTCCGGGAGTTCCTTGGAGAAATTTTAGTTTTTGTTAAAAACTTGGTATTTTAATCTGACACTAATTGGCAAAGTCAATTTTTGCGTACTATAAAATGATGCCCAGTAATTTCTCCAAGTCGGTGGTTTAAGATTTCACATAGTTAATAGCCCACAATTTTTTCAGTCATCTATTAGAAGAAACGCTTAAATCAGAATTCTGTTTGTTTTTCTCTTAAATCTTTGAATCTTCATAGAAACTTCTTTTTGGGGTTACATTAGTTTTTGGTCTCTTTTCTTCCTTGTATGTACGGTGAGAAGGAAGTTACAGAAGTAGGAAAATCACAGAGATATCCAACACAAACGGGAGAAACCAAGTTAGAAATTTCAAAGAGTCGAAGTGACTATAAAAGACAAATCATTGAAATAACATTTCTGTTATCAAAGACAGGGTTGACAACTTCTATCGAAGTATCTTGATTCCAGTGCTTTACCAGATATGGAAATCTGTTATTACAGCATTAACAACATCATTAAACTTTCTTCCCAGGAGCTTCTTCTTCAGTTCTTTTTGCACAATACAAAAACATGCATTTTTTTTAATCGGTCTAGGGGATCTTTTCTTTGGTGGCTGGAAAGAGATTCTGCATCAACAAAGGTCTAACAGTTTCATTTTTTTTTTTCTCTATTTGATCGATGCTCACATTGCATGCGGTATGCCACTACCTTCATCATGTCTAGGTTGGTGATAGGCTTTTGTTTTTATTTTGATACTTGAAAAGTGGAGGTCTCCATTCTGATCATTTTTCCAAGAAACTTGTGCTTTTCTATTGTGCCTACAATTTGTGAAGAAGCTTCAGCTCTTTGTATTCTTTCTCTTTGAGACGTGCCTGACTGGAGACGTTATAATCTCTTATGGAGCAGCTACGACATTGTCCTTCTACATCTTAAAAAATCATACTAAAACAAACCGTTTCTAATGCTAATATACACGGAAACATACATATACATCCAACCATAGGTATATGCCGTTTCAAAAAATTCGAGAATGAACTGATGTAATATTTTCTATGGCCATGTTTGCCCTGAAAATAAAAAAAATTTGCTCAACTAAACCAGTGACCGGACTACCATATTCGAGAATTTTGAGAATAAAATGCTTTAGTCTTTTCCATGGCCATGTTTGCCAAAAATTAAGCTTTCATTAACAAACCTATGTAACACAAGTAACTCTTTGGAGAATCTGGGAAGCAAACTGTTCTAATCTTTTTATATCATCATATTTGCCCTAAAAAGCAAACCTTTACTTTTCTCACAAGAAGCTATTTCGATAATTTTTAGAATGAACTGTAAAAATCTTTTATGGTTTTAAAATCAAATTTTTTCTTCACAAACTACAAGTACCCATTTCAAGAGAATATGGATAATGAGCTCTCTTCTGTTTATTGTCATGTTTGTCCTAAACATCACCCTTTGCTTCAAAGTTTTGTGATTTTTCAGCTTGTTTGTGCTAATTTGTAATCTGAAATTGAACGTAATCTTTTCTATGGTCATTTTTGCCTTAAAAATCAAACCTTTGCTCAACCAACCCGCTTTGCAGAATCAGAGAAGCACTTAAAACAGAGACCAGCTTATTAAGATACTTACTATATATCTAATATCAACAACCGCATTTTCACGTCCTCCTCTTACTTGTCCAGATACCTTTTAAAAGATCATCATTTTCTTCAGTTGCTATCCTAATATCTCCCAGCAAAGCACAAGAAAATTCACAAAGTTAAGTCTTCTACAGAGTAAAAGAAAGATCTCCTAGAAAAGCACAAGAAAATTCACAAATTAAGTCTTCTACTGAGTAAAAGCACAACCATAGCTTTTGCAAGTTCCGAAAAGAACAACAACATATAAGGAATTATGACAAAACTAATCACTTCAAAGAAAGCACGAGAGTATATGCAGGTACCGTTTCTTTTCGAGGCAGAGACATCATGCTATTCTTCACTTTGATGGTAGCCATGGATATGATTGTGGGAAAAGCAAGAGCAAAGTTAACGCTAGGAGAAAACAGAGGAATAAACGGAGAGTGATTTTAGGAAAAGTTAAAAAGGTACCTTTTCGTTTTTAGGTGTAAATTTAAGAGGTGACTGGTCAGTTTTTTTTTTTTTTTTTTTTAAATGAAAGTGAGCGCAAACTTGGTAAAAATGGGAGAACCAAAAATCTGACAAAAAATATAAATATGAATCCTAAATTGTGAGGCTGCCACGCCACCGAGCTTAAGTTAATTATTAATTTTATAAAAAGTTCTATATTCTAAGAGAATACGCCTAATAATGTAACTTATATGTACATACATTGTACTTCCATGCGAGTCATTCATTAATCTTCTTTGAGGATGGCGAACCTTGGTAAACAAAGTTTTGTAAATCACATATGTATTCAAATGCATCTGCCTAAGCCTTGAAAAACAAAGTTATCAAATATCTGTGTTAGTTGGAGGTAATAGAACCTGACAGAGTAGTTGATAACACATAACAGTGCCTAGATAGTAGACACCACTGTTATCAAAAAAGAAGAAAATGCCTCAGCACAAACACAAATGTAAAGAAATCTACACTTGGAGAGACTAGAGATCAAAGGGGTAGCTATGTACATTTCTTACCTAGTCACCATATCAAAATTAGTGCTACTTTGAAGCATACATGATCCGTCAACCTGTTCCTACCAGAAACCATAACTAGAAGTACACTTCTGGTTTCACTCTACATGTTTGGACTTAACTTGGCTATACTAACGTACGCCATTCAAAAGAGAGAGAGATAGAGTTGGCACATAGCAAAACATATTTACATGCACTTTCTTACTAGCCAGCTAATTTACATGAAGAAAGGTTTATGCAAGCGAGCACTCGATTATCTTACTCTTGAAGTCTCTCAAGCTTTCATCCACTCAAGCAATATCCGAATCAGCTAGCGCCCTCATCTCATTCAGGACAGGAAACTCAGCTTCCATTTCATCAAGAGCACTAGACTTTTCAAAACACTTCTTGGCCAAACTCAATGTTTGCTCCTGGATTGCTTCTTTTTTTGCCTCTTCATCCTTCAAGCTTGCCTTCAACTTGCTGATTTGTTATTCAAGTTTGTCATTGCCGTCTTTGAGGTTAGTATAGAGCTCCTTATACTTTGAGAGCTCGTCAATGAGGAGCACTTGCTTGGCAGCCTTCTTGTAGTAATCTTCTTTGTCCTTCTTAGCTCTGCGCAAGGTCAAGGAAAGGTGCGTAAGGTTCTCTTTGAGCTTCTCCAAGGCAAGCGCTCTCTCAGCTGATAAATCCGGTGCGGCAGCATACACTGATAGCGCTGCACTTAATGCTGAGCAGTTTCCAGGTAGAAGCAAGTCTTGAGAAGGCATGATTAGTAATCTCTCAATATCACCTTTTACTGTGGCAAGCATTTCTGCTGACGGTGTAGACTTTTGCGTGGCAATCTTGTCATCTATGGGAGAAGAGTGATCAGAAGACAAACTGACAGATTGAGCTCGTTTAATTTGTCCACTAACTTGAGTATTAAAAAACAAAGGGAGATTTTTGAATTTTGTAATATCAAATTAAAGATACCTTTAAATTAAAATCCTAATTAACTTATCTACTTAGTAGGCTTGAGAACATTTTATCATGGTTGCTCGATTGAAACAATCTGTTCAAGTGTTTAGCTGAAACATATTGACAAATTTAAGGGTGATCCATGTATTCTGCCTTTTACATTCGATTACATGGCTGCCACAAGTATACTTTCTTTTTTTGGAACAAACATCTTAAACTTTATACGAGTTATTAGTTGCACACTTAAATTATTCATAAGTTTAACGATTCCCGTGAAAATAATTATTTGATAGTCTTTAATCGGCTCAGTCTAGACGTTAACATGACAAAATAATATGGATACACGCTCTATTAGGAATAAAATTTTTGCAAAAAACAGCTTTAAAGTGGATATTTTTCAACCATTAATTACTAGATGGTCACATATATACAATAATTTATTTGTTTCGCGTATGTATTTATCCTTGCCTCGTCTTAATACACAATGCATATTTTATATCAATTTTTGCATTTTAAACTTTTTTTCTTTATATATAATGAATATTTGCTCCAACTATGTATTTCATCTTTTTTCGAGCCAAATATACAAACTCCATCAGCTTAGTAAAATAAAAAACGTTTTAGCTCCAACAAGGGAATGCCAACTGTATATTTCTTGTTATTTCTTTTCAAGATGCGATGACGATTTATTTCAATTGTGTATTTTGCTTTTTGGGTCAAAAAAAAAAAAAAAAAAGAGGAAGACTCAGTTAGAGCTCCGTTATTTTTAGCCAAACAAAAAGGTATAGCCAAAATAATGGAGTTGAATCTGTGTAGTTTTTTACTTCTTCTTAGATGCAATATATAACTACGCATTTATTCTATGTGTATATATATATTTTTTTTTTTTTTTTTTTTGAGGGGGACCAAATCTACAAAAAGTTAGTACTACTTGGTTAGAGCTCTATTAATTTTCGCCAAAATAATGAAGTTCCAACTGTACATACCCCGCTTAAATATGAGAGGATTAGATTATAACCTCTCTTTGCTCAGTCCGTTTTTAACCCATCCAAATCCAACTCAACCCACCCAATTGTCACTACTGGTCTTGTGCAATCTTCATTGATATTTGGTTATTGCTAAACATGTACGATATATGAGAATACTTTACAGTTGTCTAAACTATTTCTCCATCTACATACATTTTACAACAAGAGCCGATTTCCAGCTCTAACATCACTAGGTTAGAATGAGTGTGACCATTATATGCATACTTTTTTTTCCCCATATATATACATAATTAGAGCTGAAAACAAATGGAACCTCCTAGATTCGCCTCTGCATTTTACCCTGTCATCGTGTCAAAATTAGTGCTATTTTGAAGCATCCATGTACATCAATCTATGTCACCAGAAAGCATGTTTTTGGAAGTATGTCTACATTTCTTGTTTCACTTAACAAGTTTGGATGCCATTCAAAAGATAGATCATACATACCAAAATGATATTTACAAGCTATTATACTCTGGATCACTAGCCAGTAAATTCACACGAAGAGGGATTTACACGGGCGATCCGATTATCTTACTCTTGAAGTCTCCTAAGCTTTCTTCCACTCGGGCAACATCCGAATCGGCTAGGTCCTTCATCTCCTCCAAGACAGGAAACTCAGCTTCAATTTCATGAAGAGCATTAGACTTTTCAAAGCACCTCTTAGCCAAATTCAATTTTTGCTCCTGAATGGATTCTCTTTTTGTCTCTGCATCCTTTAAGCTTGCCTTCAACTTGCTGATTTGGTCTTCAAGTTTGTAGTTGCCGTCTTTGAGGTTAGTATAGAGTTCCTGATCCTCTGTGAGCTCGTCGATAAGGAGCACTTTCTTGGTAGCCTTCTTGCAATAATCCTCTTTGTCCTTCTTAGCTCTACGCAAGGTTGAGGAAAGGTGAGGAAGGTTCTCTCTGAGTTTCTTCGAGGAAAGCGCCCTCTCAGCCGATAAATCTGGTGCTGCAGCATATATTGATAATGCTGCACTTAATGTTGAACAGTTTTCGGGTAGAAACAAGTCCTGAGAAGGCATGGTTAGTAATCTCTCGATATCACCTTCTGCTGCGGCAAGCATTACTGCTGATGGTGTAGACTTCTGCTCGGCAGATATCTTGTCATCTATGGGAGAAGATTGATCAGCAGAAGAACCGAGAGATTGAGCTCGTTTAATTTGTTCACTAACTCGCGCAAATAAGTCTTCTAAATTATCAAATTTCACAGGGCAGTCAGGTGGTTCAATAACATCAGATGTCTTGCTTCTTGTATTAGCTAAGGATGGGGAAAGTTTGCATTTTTCACCTTCCTGGAAAGAAAAAGCACTCAAAATTAGATGAATCCAACATAACGACACAAGCAATAAGGAGAGCTTACTTTGTCAGAAGTGGAGGGCAAGGAGGAGATTGGTGTATCATCGGTGGGAACTTGGATCCCTGCCTTAGTCCTGTCTACATTAGCAGGAGTAGAACTTGTAAGAAAGGCCGATGTAGAGGGTATGGTAGATGTTATGCCTGATGGCGGCACTTCCCTTGAGTAAGTCTTCATCTTCTGAAAGAATCAAGCAACGGTGAAGTGAAGGAATCAGGCAATCGATCATATTATAACCCAGAGGCTCGTTTGAGGGATGGGAATTTTCACCTCGCATAATGTTCTCGGAGGTATCTTTTCACCTGCCTCAACGGAGTTCTTTTGTTGTATGGGCTCGTCTTGCTGTGCCAAAGATTGTGATGGAATACCATCCCCTGAAAGCAATTAAGGCATGAATAAGGAGGCAATACAAGATATCAAAATGCAGAAACAGAAACCAAACAGAGAAAATGACAAGAATCAGAAAGAACACTGAAAGCTATCACAAAATCTGATGCGATGGTGTATGCACAAATACCCAACGAGCCAATCCCATTTTGACAGCTCTACATAGGGATATACCAGCCAAATAGAAATCTTAAAATTTGTTCCATCAAGAAGGTTATCATACCTTTATATTTTCTCTTCATATTCTGGTCATTATTTCCTGCAGACTGAGAATTGCTATTAATATCATTGGAACTGGAAGCAGCAATTTCTTGCCAGTCAGATGGACTGAGAGGCATAATATGCGGTGAGATCTCCCAGAGGATATTGAAAGCAGTCTTGTCCCAATTGCTGATATAAGTGGACCACCAGGAATCAAAGAACTTAGTAGAGCTGGGATTAATATCAAATGGAACAAATGAAAACTTCCTTCTTAATTGGGAAAACCTTGCTTCAATTTCTTCAAGGTAATCAGCAGACTGGAAATCTTCTCTTCTCATCGAAAGTTTATTGGCTGATTGGTGGAGGGGGACCGCCTGAGTCATACCAAACAGTCGAGCAAACTGATTCGGAGAATAATGTTCTACCCAACATTTGCACTTCGAAGATTCATCCAGAAGGATACTGTAAGGGAGGTCTCGAGCAATGAGATAACTGGCCCAAATGTCTTGTAGCTCTGCCGTACTAAGTTTTTGGAAGTTAGGATCAAGTGACCTCTTAAACCACTCAGGTCCAAACTTCCTGGAAGAAAATGGGGTGAATTGGCTGGCAGTTCTAGATGAGCATTGATGAAAGAAGAGAAAGTATTCATCGAAAGATTTAGATCTCAACACACCTTCAGCCAAGGGGTACCCATAGGTGGGAAAATTACTGTTATCCAAAGTCGCTGGTCGAAATTCTGGAAAATAGGACTGTAGCCAGAACTGCAAGATCCAAAATGGACCTCTTTCATTATGAAACCTGCCCATAATGATTTCAGTGCATCCATGATATACATTAGACAAGAGAAAGGATGCCAAAGCAAGCTTTCTACCCGCAGCAAGAGCATATGCCAGCTTTGTGCACTGCTTAATCATGTTTACACAAGAGTCACAAAACAGATGCTTGCTGAGCCACACAAACAGAAAAGATATATGTTCTTCCTCTGACACAGCTGTTTCTGCCATTGACACATCAACATACCTCTCAAACCAAACGGAATTATCATAAATTTTTTCATACTTGGGAAAATCACTATTCGATCCAGCCATTCCAAGAATGGCACTGACTTCCTCTCCATGTGGCCTAAGTCCTGTCAAGGCAACAATATCTAGTACTGTTGGCCCCATCATACCAAATCTGAAGTGGAACGAGTTTGTGGAGATTGACCAATAGCACAAGGCAGCATAAATAAGATTTTCGTCCTTGGGGATATTATATTTTGACAACTGAATGGCATCATGTATTCCAGCTGATTTCCAGACCTCCCCTTTGGCCTTCCCAACTCTATCCATCCAATCATGCCACTTTCTAGCAGAACAAGGCCATGAGCTCAGTGTCTTACCTTTGAACCATTGAGGTTCCGCGGAGTCTAGAAGTAGGTTCTCTCCTTCAGCTAAGGGGTAAAGAGGAGAGAGCTCCGGAGGAAACGCTGTCTTAAAGCATGGACCTAATATAAAATTAGAGGGTGACCCAGGAATAGGAACAAATATCTTGTCGACAATCAGCTCGTTGTTCACCTCTTCCATTTTCTTGGCCGATTTTTCTTTTGACTGGGAAACTTCAGTACCTAAGCTAGCAACTTTATCTTTTGCCATTTCTAGTTTTCTCCCCTGGAGCAAGTTAAGAAGAAAAAGATTGTAAGCACCTCAGAGAAAAACCTGCAGATGCGAGCGCGTAATTTGACTTCTTTAAACATGGGAAACATATGCTGAAAGCTGTTTAACCAAGACTGAATTCAATCATCTACTCACAAATTTGAATACCTCATAATCTGTTCTCACATTAAACAACCTGCTATATTATATGCTTTCAAAGAAGTTTTCTTATTATTGGCTGTTGCTCTAAATCATTTATTAACCTTCAAAGTTGAGAAACTCATCAGCAGATAAATGAATTCAGCCCTGTTCCCTCATTTCTTTAGGAATCTTATTCCATTTAGTTTTTGTTAAATGGTTATTCAACTGTCCCAAGGGCATCCATGAAGATGGCCTGTAGTGCTACCCATGAAATTTGTTATTGGAACAAAAGGAAAGTCCTGTGTTAATTATCCACTAAAATCAAGCCATAAAATTCAGTTCAGATGTCAGAGATGGAAATTCAAAAAAAGAAAATAGTTAAAAAGGGAAAATGATGAAGACATAGGGAAAACACGAGAAGGCTTGCATAAAAAAGATAATTTCAATAATCACCAAATAACAAAATGATAACTACTCAAAAACTATATTAGAGATTTGTACTAGATATTGTGTTGCTTGAGCTAGCTCGGATGTTCCAGTATCAGTTTATAAATGTAACGAAACGTCCCAGTGACATGCAACTGACACCTCATACAAGCAAGTTGGAGTGGAAGTGCAAAACCAAAAAGAAAATACATTGCATTATTAGTATATAATATGCAGAGGCTGTACAAACTTGTCCTACTTTCCAGGATGTGGATATTGTCATTTACTTTTAATAATAGTGTGCAAACTAGAATTTAAACTAAGGGGCTGGAACCCAAGGATGTTGCGAGTAGTCAATGAAATGAGTGAAAACCTTGGACACCAAGGTTCAAATCCTAGCAAGGATAAGGTAACAGTAACCACTAGTAGGGGTATCAAATAATTGCGTTGATTTCTTCCCATCAAACAAAGTTAAGATAATAAATGGGTGAAGTAACATTGGGCTCAAAGTTAGTAAAAATATTGCCCAGTACTCTGTTTGTGAAGGTTCTATTTTTAGAAAACATATTAAGTGGAAAATATTTTTGAAGAAAAACATTTTGAGAAAACATTTTTGTGAAAAATATTTTTTCAAATAAATATTTTTTCATTAAAAAATATTTCCCTTTCATATCAAACACAACAAAAACTTATAAGATAAGTGATACAAGAAAAACGAATACAAAAAATAAAAAGTAAATCTCAAACAATAAACCCAAGTTTAAGTAAATCTTAAAAAAAAGGTTAGAATTAAGTTAGTATTGGGCTAAGTTAAAGATCACTTTAAAATCGACTAAAATCAGCCCAATATGAAATTATTTTAAGCCCAACTCAAAAAATTTTAGGAATTTTTACAAATTTTTTCATAAAAAATATTTATTTATGAATAATAACTACCTTTTTTTTTATTTAAAAGCTTTATTTTTCCAAAATTACATTCCATAACTATTTTGAAATACATGAACCTCTTTATTCTCCCTCATTTATCAAACACAACTAAAAAAAATTCTCTCTCCTCTTTCCCTTTCCCTTTCCCCTCATCGCTCGCCTGGCTCCGACATCTACAAGAAGCCTAAGGTCGCTCTTGCCGTGATACAAAAAATTCTCTCTCTCTATTGCCATCGGTGAAATCCATAAATCTCGTTATCGAGCAAACCCATCGGATTTGGAATAATGAACATCACAAATAAGGCTAGAATTGTGATTAGTATATATCCGATTCAATGATCTAAGTAGAAGTTGATTTCATTTTTTTCTTGATATCTTCTATCTTCTTTCCGCTAGATTAGGTGGTTGTGTAATTTCGTTAGTTGAGTTAAAATTCTTTGATTTGTCTTTGTTGACATGTTCATAAAATTCTTTGTTAGTGAGCATCACATTCTTGATATCTTCTATCTTCTTTTCGCCATTCGTTAGTGACACCCCTAACATTCAACTACTCCCCGCAAATGCACCATATGACAACTATTCCTCACATCTCAATTGTTAATATCTTTTTTTCCTTCTCGTTAAGATATGCATATGTTGAAAAATAATGTAGATGGCACTCAAAGATATAATGACCATCATTAACCAAAGATATTTTTGCCTCCGTTAAATATCAAAATTACAAGGAAATTTGCAATAAGGTAATGATGAATTACACAAGTTTCTACTAAGGATAATGTTGGTCAAACTATGATGACTCAGTTAAATTCTCTTGAGAAATCAAAAAAAATGCAAGGCAAATTATTTTTATCTCGTTGTATTTCAATGATATCCATCATTTAAATGCTTCGATATATATTTTTATTTTTTTAATACACATACTACAATTTTACTCTTAAACAATCAACCATCATTTATTTGTATATTTTTGTCAAGTACTAAAAGTTTGGAATGGAGTAATTTGGAGAGAGAAAGGTTTTATAACTTGGATGATCGGTCAAAACCATGGATGATTTAAGAACAAGAAAAATGAAAGAGAAAATCTATTCCAAAAAGAAGAACCCTATTTTTTACAAGGCTTCGGATTTTGTAGTAATGTTATGCTGGCAATTATTGCCCTTCTTTGGGGTGGTCTTTAACTTTTGTGCTATTTCAAAAACGCAATACAACTAAATACAACAAAACTTTTTTGATTTGTAAATATAGAAAAAGTAGCGGGGGGTGGGGCGGGTGGTTAATTTTTGTAAGCCCAAAATTTTAAAGTAGTTTGAGCGACATCATCGTTTGAGTCATATTTGGACACCTCTAACCACTAATATATTTTACTTTTTTAAAATGATCCGGACACCATTATTTACTTAAAAAACCAACAGGGGTTGAAAAATAATGTAGAAAACTCATCAACGGCGCACCATCATTAACCATATTTTTACTCCTAAAAAGAAAATTACAAGGAAATTTGCAGTGATGACTGATGATTACACAAGATTACCATACTTAAAACATACTCATTAAATTCTCTTCTCACTCAAAACAAATGCAAGGCAAATTATTTTTATCTCTTTTGATATCCATCATTTTTTTATTTTTTTAATCCTAACCTTTGGACTTCAAGTGCGCCATCATTTATTTGTTTTGTCAAACAAAAGAAAGATGAAGTAAATTTATGTTGGTGAGAAGGTTTTCTCTGATGATCGGAAAATCATGGATGATCAAGAACAAGAAAAAGATAGTGAGAAAAATGAGTTAAAAGAAGAAGCAATTTGGACAAGGCTTCGGATGGAAGTAATGTTTGCTGGGCAATTATTGCCCTTCTTTTGGGGTGGTCTTTAAACTTTGTGCTTGTTGGGCAATTATTGCCCTTTTTTGTTGGGGTGGGGGGGCGGGGGTTTGTGGGGCGGTGGTTAAATTTTGTGCCTCAAATTGCTGGTCTTTGAATTTTGCCCTACGCCTAAAATGTATGGATTTTGAATTTTAATTTTAACGAGTTTAAATTTCTACTCAATCAAAATTTTAAAAAAATTATAAGGTAGAGTTTGAATTTCGTTCTGTCCCTCCGGCAGACTTTTAGTTATGTTTAACTAAAGTGTGCCGGAGGGGCAGACTTTGCCTTGAGACATATATATTTTATTTTATTTTTACTTTTCAAGACAAACTTTTAGTTATTCCTTAAGGAAAGGTTTCACCTTATGGGGCATACTTTTAGTTATGCATTAACTAAAAGTGTGACTCATAAGACATAACTAAAAATATGTCTCATAAGGCGGAACTTTTCCTTAAGGCATAACTAAAAATTTGTCTTATAAGGCAAGATGGCTTAAGGAAAAGTGCCTTATGAGGCATACTTTTGGTTATACCTTAACTAAAAGTCTGTCCCAAAAGGCATAACTAAACTATGCCTTAAGAAAAAGTTCTGTCTTATGGTAGACTTTTAATTATGCCGAATCCGGCATAACTTTAGTTTTTCCTTAAAGAGTGTATGCCGGATCCGGCATGCACGCCCCCAGCCTTGTCTTGTCAAATTATTTTTTATTTTATGCCTGAGCGGGGGTTCGAACCCAGAACCTCAGGTATTCGCATACCTTCCAGTCGATGGAAATGGCAAAAGACCACAAATATGAAGGGCAAAATTTAAAGATCATAAATATGAGGGACAAAATTTAAAGACCACCTCAAAAGAAGGGAAATCCGCGCAAAAAAATGATGTTTGTTTTTTATCTTAAGTTCTTTTCTTAAGGAACTCATGACCGGGTTTGGGCCACAATGAAATGGATCAAGAGCTCAAAATATTTGGGCCTACACGATTTCATCCTCAGAAGCCCATTTAGACAAAATATCCTTAGTATAGGAAGAGTTGTACATACAACCAAATCTACTGTAAATAAGTTCAATTTGAAACACAAGTTCAATATATCACAAATAACAAACTTCAATCATCAATTTGTTATTTGTCAAAACAATAACAAATCTAGCAAACTCGTTTACCATCTTTTTATACATAAATGAAACATACATGTTAAATTGGCTATAATTTCAATTGTGTGGGTCTGAATTTTTTTGCCAAAAAATAATAGTTTTGTTCTTCGAATTTCAACACCCAAAATCTACTCTAAATAAGCTCAAATTTGAGACATACCTTCCATGTATCATAAAGAACAAACTTAAATCATCAATTTGTCAAAATAACATATCTAACAAACTCATTTAACATCCTTTTAGTTTTTTCATGTATGCTTGCGCTGTATGACTGGAACACACATGTTCAAATTGACTAAAATTTCAGTAGCAAAAGCAAAAAAAAAAAAAAAAAAAAAGGACTTTTGCCTGAAGTTGCCTAAATAATCTGTATTCCTCCAAAATAAAATACAAGGCTTGTACTAGTTAAATGGACTGACCGAAATAGGGCACCCCATGAAATTTTTACCATATCAACAAGTACATAATATGTATATGCATACTAGCCATCGCACGGGACGAACATATTTATTCATTTTAATTAGCCGGTCTTTAAGATTTGTATTTTGTAAATAACTTTTAAAAATTTGTCATAGTTATGACAATGAAAGTTGTTTATCAATGTGACAAAGAAAATTAGTAAGAAGGTGAGGGAAAATTAATATTTTGATTCTAGATTTTTTTTTTTTTAAATTGTTTAATATCTTATATGTATACCGACAAGTTGATATCCATCTCAATCAATTAACTGTTCAGATCCAAACATAAGAACCATTGTTGTATATATTGAATTTCTTAAAAGCAAAACTCATAAAATATTTTTATTAAATTAATTAAAAAATATGTTAATAAGGGGTAAATTAGTTATATTATAATTTTTTATATTAACAATTATAGATAAAAAGAACTGTTACAAAGAAATCAAAATTAGAAAGATATATGTTACATCGTCAATCACCAATTTTTAATTCCGAAATGAAAATATAAAGTAATTCATTTTATAAATGTAAAGGAACAATAATCAGAGAATGCAAAGGAAAGTAAGATAAGTAAAGTATTGACAAAGAAGGAAAACAGAGATAAAAGTAATTGTCTAAGTTAACATATCAAGAGAAAGGAATTTTCATCTTATTTTACTCTTTACATTAATTACTTATTTTCAAATCATTTTTCTAAGGCTATTGAGACTATACACCAATAAATATGGATATTATGATAAAATATATACTTCATTTATTAATTCTTAAAGAATGTGATAAGAGGGAGTGACTTTTATCCCCGTTTTCCTTTTTTCTCAATACTTTAAACGTGAAAAGAGAACGAAGAATAGCAATGCAAATTTGTACCAAAAGTTATGGATATATGCATGAGAAGAGAATAAATATTCAGCAAAAACATGAAAAGTCAAAAGTGAATAAGTAAAAGTGCACGGAGAAAATAATTATGTGTCGGAGAATTAAAAGTGAAGTGCATACGTGTATACATTCAGTATTATCAAAAGTGAACAAATTAAAGTGCACGGAGGAAATAAATTTGTGTAGGAGAATTAAAATTGAACTGCATATGTCTATACATGAGAAGAGAATAAATATTCAGCAAGAACATGAAAAGTCAAAAGTGAACAAGTAAAAGTGCACAGAGGAAATAAATGTGTCGGAGAATTAAAATTGAAGTGCATACGTCTATACGTGAGAAGAGAATAAATATTAAGTAATATGACATATGTCTACGTGAGATATAAAAATAATTGAATAAAATGTACAAGTTATATATCTTATGGTACAAGCGTTCATTGCGTGTACAATTTGTCAAGCTCATAGTACAAGTTGGAGGAGCGATGTTCGTCAATAGAAAGGAGAATAAATATTCAGTACTATGGCATATATCCACGTGGGATTTATTAATTCTTAAATAATGTGAAAAGTCAAAAGTGAACAAATTAAAATGCACAAAGGAAATAAATTTATGTAGGAGAATTAAAATTGAACTGCATATGTCTATACATGAAAAGAGAATAAATATTCAGCTAGAACACGAAAAGTAAAAAACGAACAAGTAAAAGTGTACGGAGGAAATAAATATGTCGGAGTATTAAATTTGAAGTGCATACGTCTATACATGAGAAGGGAATAAATATTAAGCACTATGATATATGTCTACGTAGGATATAAATATAGTTGGATAAAGTGTACAAGTTATGTAGCTTATGGTACAAGCATTCATTGCGTGTGCAATTTGTGAAGCTCATGGTACAAGCTGGAGGAGCGGTGTTCGTCCCTCCTCCACCCTTATATATAATAGAAAAATATATATTTTTAGTAATATGGCCAAATAATTTGGGACGAAGGGAGTACTTCATTTTTATTAATTCTTAAAGAATATGAAAAGTCAAGTATAGTAATGTGGTCAAGTAATATGGGACGAAGGGAGTACTTCATTTATTAATTCTTAAAGAACGTGAAAAGCTAAGTAATGTGGCCAACTAATATGGGATGGAGGGAGTACTTCATTTATTAATTCTTAAATAACATGAAAAGTCAAAAGTGCACAAGTAATAGTACACGGGGGGAATAAACATGTGTTAGAAAATTAAAATTGGAGTGCATACATGTATACATGAGAAGAGAATAAATATTCAGGAAGAACGTGAAAAGTTAAAAATGAATAAGTAAAAGTGCACAGAGAAAATAAATTTATGTAGGAGAATTAAAATTGAACAGCATATGTCTAAGTAAAAGTGCACGAAGAAAATAAATGTGTCGGATAATTAAAATTTAAGTTCATACGTCTATACATGAGAAGGAAATAAATATTAAGTACTATGACGTATGTCTACGCTAGATATAAATGGATAAAGTGTACAAATTATATAGCTTAGGATATAAGCATTCATTGCGTGTACAAATTGTGAAGCTCATGGTATAACTATTGGAAGCTGTGTTCGTACCCCCCCCCCCCCTCCAATGGTACTCCCTCATTTATTAATTCTTAAATAACATGAAAAGTCAAAAGTGCACAAGTAAAAGTACACGCGGAAAATAAATATGTGTCGGAAAATTAAAATTGGAGTGCATACATGTATACATGAAAAGAGAATAAATATTCGGAAGAACGTGAAAGTCAAAAAGTGAATAAGTAAAAGTGCACTAAAATAAATTTGCAAGAATTAAAATTGAACTACATACGTTTAAGTAAAAGTACACGAAGAAAATAAAAACAATTAAAAAAAAGTTGGGATCTAGTAGCTCAGTTAGTTGGCTACCTGAACTCTCACTTTGTTGGTGAGGGTTTGAATCCCCACATTGTAATCCCCTTCCCCCTATATAATAAAAAAATAAAAATAAAATAATGTTGGAGAATTAAAATTTAAGTGCATACGTCTATACATGAGAAGAGAAAAAATATTAAGTACTATGACATATATCTACGCGGGATATAAAAATAGTTAGATAAAGTGTACAAGTTATATAGCTTAGGATACGAACATTCATTGCGTGTACAAATTGTGAAGCTCATGGTACAGCTATTGGAAGCTGTGTTCGTACCCCCCATGGTATTCCCTCATTTGTTAATTCTTAAATAACATGAAAAGTCAAAAGTGCACAAGTAAAAGTACACGGAAGAAATAAATATGTGTCGGAAAATTAAAATTGGAGTCCATACATGTATACATGAAAAGAGAATAAATATTCAGCAAGAACATAAAAAGTCAAAAGTGAATAAGTAAAAGTGCACGGAGAAAATAAATTTACGTACGGGAATTAAAATTGAACTACATACGATTAAGTAAAAGTGCACGAAGAAAATAAAAATAATTTTAAAAAAAAAGTAGGGATCTAATAGCTCAGTTGATTGGCTACCTGAACTCTCACCTTGTTGGTGAGGGTTCGAATCCCCACATTGTAATCTCCTTCCCCCTATATAATAAAAAAAAACAAAAAAAAAATGTTGGAGAATTAAAATTTAAGTGCATATGTCTATACATGAAAAGGAAATAAATATTAAGTACTATGACATATGTCTATGCAGGATATAAAAATAGTTAGATAAAGTGTACAACTTTGAGTACATGGCCAATTAACGGAGGGCCATTAGGTAGCTTTTGGATTGATTGGGTTGATCGACTGGAGAAGGTAAAAGGGGAAATATGGAGAACTGCTGGGATATATGATGCCATCCAGCTTTCCAAAATAAGTGTTGCTCGAGACCTCCATTATGGCCTTTCAAAAGCTGGAGTAGAGTATTACTCTCCAAATCAGTTTGCACGGCAGTTTGATATAATTCAGGCTGTGCCTCTCCCGACTAAGTTTGTCAATACTTCAAGGGTTCTCCAATTGAAGAAAAAGATTTCAGCTGTCCACTTTAATGCCAAGCCAAAATGTACTCCATCCTTTGAGTCCTGGTGGTCGACTTGTATAGGTAGAACTCGGACTGAATCAGCTGAGGAGATCCTTAATAGGATTTTACCACAGTTTCAATTAACTACAACTCTGGTGCAAGAACAAAAGAACTTCCAGCCTGAGCATTCAGAAAGCCATGCACAGATTGCTGGAGAAGAAGCAACCAAGAAAAGGAGGAATGAAGGTATGGTAAAAAACAGAAAGGTTTGTTAAAACCCTTTCATGAAGCTTTTGCCTTTATTTAATTCCAGTTGCCTAAAAGTTAAACTTAGTTTCCTCCCATTTTAGTGCTATAAAAAAGGGTTCTTTCCGTTTTAGATCCATAGAAATGAAGGGCCATTTTCTGAGAATGAGTTGATCTAATATCCGTTATATAGCAACATTAGTCACACGGGGCTCACATCGGTGCTTCTTGACGTAGTGTTTGCTTCCATTATTCGATACCTGATAGGTGTCTTTTAGCAAGCAGAATCGTCCTCTTCACCACACACCACAATTTTTCCGGTGGTATCTGGGACTGAAAATAAAACACAGAACAAATAGCTCTGTAGTGGAAGATGTCGGAAACTAAAATGGGTAACTTCCAGTGTCATAATTGTTACAGTATAGATATGTACCTCTCTTGTCGTATGCTTGTACACTCTCTCGGGAAAAGATGGTGGTTTCTGTTTAATGTTCTCCCTTGACACTTATTGGGTATTGAATAAACCAGAAAAAGCAATGCACTACTCATCGGTCAATATACTTCGACATGGCTGTGAGAGATTGTCAAGCTCTATAATGTGGATAAATGTGACTACTTTCCTCTCTAAAAGAAACTTGTTAGCCTTTCTTTAATTGTCTATAAATTTTTTCTCTTTTTCATAGACTCTATTCCACAGCAACAGAAGTTTGAAGGGCAAGAAAAAAGATGTGAGGCCTTCTAAAAGGCAGAGAGGGAACTGTCCCTGGCGGTAAGTTAAACCCGTTAAGCCAAGTTTTTGGTTTAATTTAACCCATTACAAATGCAACTTCTTGCGCGCTAATATATCCTCTCTTTCTTGTTTCAGGGCTTCACAGATATCATCGCAAATAACATGCCAAAGTCTGCTATCAACATCACCAAACATTCTCCTGGAGTCCATGGCTTAAGTTACTCGACTGCAGACACTGTTAATTGTCAGAAGTCTGTCCCTGACCCTGACGTTGTTGTGTTAGATGATACATCCTCTTCCACATCACCACTTTCATCGGATGAAGTAAGTTCAGTCTTATCTCATGGAATATGCAAGCAGTGTTTGTATTGCACAAAAATATTTATGTATGTATGCATGCTTATGAAAAAAGTGGATAGAGTTCCTAAGATTAGCTTCTAGGCTTGATATAAGGAGGTTCTTAGAACTGGAACTGACATAAATTATTGAGGATATGCTTGAATTTTACTTGAATATTGTAACAGAAATGGCAGAGAAATGCTGTGATCACTAGAAGTTACCCAAGATGTTGCATTTCATGTTCTAATTTTTTGATACCGGTTGGAAGTGGAATGATTGAGATCATCCCTTAGTGTGGCTGATTGATTCGTCATTGAAACAGAGGGCTAATTTGAGTTGCATATCATAGTTATAAAAGTAGAACAATTGTTACATTTTATGGGCAAAAACATCTAGTGATAGAGTAAATTTGATTTGTTTGTTAAATTGAATTTTTTAAACTTGTAAATAGGTTTATAATGACTTTTGTTTTTGTAGTATGTCAAATCTTTTGGGATATCTCAAAATCAGAATTAGTCATATGGCGTTCAGATTGTTACGAAAGCTTTGATATGTGAAAAGAGGTGGAGAAATACAGGATCTCGGCATTAGCAGTAATGGGATCTAATTTTAGTCAAAACTGGAAATGAAAGCTTATTAGTAAATGGTGAGTATAAGTATGGATAGCAATTAAAGTTGAAGGTCTGTTAAATGACCTCTTCATAACATCCCCTTAGGTGATTAAATTTTTTTGAGTAGTATCTTGGAGATAGTACTAGAATAACTGTGGCTGAAATGAGTACTTCACGATCCATATAGGGTAAAGTAGAAAAGGGAAGCTAAGAAGTCAAGTTTGGAGAAAGGGAAAAGGAGCAAGTTGGTCTGAGCACATTAAGGCTGCTTAAAGATGCACCTAGTAAAATGGTGTTACATAACAAGTAACATCTAGTGATTTACGCTTACGTGATAATTTTGTTAAATCTTCATGTTTTGAGGTTAGTTGTTCAGTTAACAGTAGCAGGTCAGCTCTATTATTTTCCACCCTTTTTCTTTTATAGTTTCTGACATAAGAAAACAACAATTGGTTCACACAGAGTTGCTGCAGTTGGATTATAAATTTCTTCGGTAATCTATCTACTTTTCTTGGGTTGTTCAATCTGATTGTAATGTGATTTTTAATATATGTTTCTTGCTATAATTATAAGAGCAGTTTTACTATGATTACCTCTATTTGTATTTACTTTTCTCCTAATGTGGGTAACTACTCTTTTATGATTGTGCTCAATTTGTAATTCTATCATTTGATTATCAACCTCACCAATAGTAGGTTTCGTTAGATTTGCTTCAAGTAAAAAACTTCTTTTTAAATCTTTCTTTTTTTGCTAGGATGTTGCACCTTTATTTTCGTTGTGGATGACAAGGAGCAGGCATCTGTTCAAGGAGGCTTAAGTAGTGATCATTCCAAAATAGGTGAGGTAGAATACTTTTTTGCTCGGGTCACCACACAACTTAAAGATGCTCAATCCCCGGGAATTGATGTCAAAGTCACCTGCGCTAAAAATGCCTCAATACTCAGCACAAGTACTTAACAAAACCAAAGCTGAAGTTCGGAAGCTACTTATGATGCCTTTGCATAAAGTGCTTCTCCCTGAAAACTATTCAGTTTTAGTGGATGCCCTTCCCATATATGCTGCATAACCCAATCTCTCGGTTGAGAAAGTTCCTGTTCTGGAGGAACTCGAGAAGAATCTTCCATCCCTATTCTCTGATTTTTGTCAGGCGAAGAAGCAGCAAGAAGAATATCATAGTAAGGTTGACAACAAGGCTATCCTGACCAGCGAGCTTACTAAGGGGCTGGAGCTCTACAACGATGTCAAACAGCGCCACAGTGAAATTGATACTCGAATTTCAGAGTTGAAGGCGAGCCTAAGAGAAGCAAAGATGAAAAAGAGAGCAATTGAGGAACAAGAATTAATTTTGAAAAATGAAAATTCTCCCAAGTAGCTGCATTAGAAGAACTAGGAGCTGTTCTTTTTTCAGAGAAAGAGCTGGCTGATTCTCTGACTACCAAAGCAGAGGTTATTTGGGTAGACTACAAACAGAAGTTAATTGGCTTGGGAATATGAAGTTGTCAAGACACCTTCAATGTGAATTAGACCAAAAGTGCTTTAAGTGATTCATGTAAATATGTTTTGTTATGTAGTCAAACTTGCTTTTATGGATGGTCTGAACATGAGTTTGTAAGTTTTCGGTACATGATAATGGAATATTTTAAATGTTAAGGTATTTTCTCTTATTAATTTGTTGCTAGGAGGAGAAACTTTCATGCATTATTTTCTAGAGTCTAAGATACCTCCTTTATCATATTAGGGTAACCACAATGTCACTCAAATGGGAATATTGTAAATAGTTTGACTTGGTGTCTTTCTTAGTTTTTCCTTGATTTTTTTCACTTATGATGTGTTTGGTATGAAGGAAAATACTCCTAATGTTAGGGTGACCACAATGCCCCAGTGAATTTCTTATTGCTTTGTTGTTGTATGGTCTTAGTTGGCTAAATCGAAGTGGTCAGCTTTGAAATATTGTTGTGGTTTCGTTTTGGAAAAAATTTATATGTTTGATTTATGGTGTACAATAGTATGTCCACTACCCTTTTAATTGAACATTCCTTTAAAATTTATGAACAAAAATATAAATACTCATTCAAATAAATAGCACTTATTAGAAATAACCCAATGCCGACCATCGTTATACTCTTTAACTCAACACAAAATTCTAGAAATACTATTGAAATAACACCGAACAATTGCACGTTAAGCATATATTTGTTTAATAGTAATATTTATATGGTATTTTAAAATTTGTATTGACTGATGCTGGATACACCCGCAATGCGCATACCCAAAGACTAGTAAATTTTATGGTAACACATAATAAATTATTTAAGACCGTTAACTTTAAAAGTATTTCTATATTTCTTAAAGAATATACCTAAACAGATAGGATCACACAGATTAAATTAAATTAAATTGAACGGATGGAACTTATATAAACTAACAATGTATTTCCATGCGAGCGGTTCATTAATCTTCTTCGAGGATAACGAAACCTTGGTAACCAAAGTTTACAATTTCGTATGTATTCTCATTTGTCTAAGCTTTGATAAGCAAAATTATCAATATCTGTGTTAGTAGGAGATAATAGGTACCTAATAAGATAGTGATAACACAACACTGTTATCAAAAAAGAAGAAAATGCTTCAGCACAAAAAACAATTGAAAAGAAATCTACACTTGGAGAGACTAGAGATCAAGGGGTAGCTATGTACAGTTTTCACCCTGTCATCATATCAAAAATTAGTGCTACTTTGAAGCATCCATGTTCCATCAACCTGTGCCACCAGAAACCCTTTCTAGAAGTACACTTCTGGTTTCACTTTACATTTTTGGACTTAACTTGGCTATACTTAGGTATGCCATTCAAAAGAGAGAGAGAGAGAGAGAGTTATTACTATGGCAAAACATATTTACATGCTCTTTCTTACTAGCCAGCAAATTTACATGAAGAGCGGTCTATGCAAGGGTCACTCGATTATCTTACTCTTGAAGTCTCCTAAGCTTTCTTCCACTCGAGCAGCATCAGAATCGGTTAGTGCCTTCATCTCCTTCAGGACAGGAAATTCAGCTTCCATTTCATCAAGAGCATTAGACTTCTGAAAGCATCTCTTCGCCAAATTCAACTTTTGCTCCTGGATTGCTTCTCTATTTGTTTTTGCATCCTTCAAGCTTGCCTCCAACTTGCTGATTTGGTTCTGGATGGAATCCATTGTACATTCAAGCTTGTCCTGCTTGTCTTTGAGGTTAGTATAGAGTTCCTGATCTTTTGTGAGCTCATCGATGAGGAGCACTTTCCTGGCAGCCTTCTGATAGTACTCCTCTTGGACCTGCTTCACACTACGCAAGCTCAAGGAAAAGTGCGGAAGGTTCTCTTTGAGTTTATCCAATGCAAGCGCTCTCTCAGCTGATAAATCTGATGCTGCAGCATATACTGATAGTGCTGCCCTTAATGCTGAACAGTTTCTGGGTAGAAGCAAGTCTTGAGAAGGCATGATTAGTAATCTCTCAATTTTACCTTTCGCTGTGGCAATCATTTCTGCTGACGGTGTAGACTCTTGCGTGGAAATCTTGTCATCTATGGAAGAAGAGTGATCAGAAGACGAACAGACAGATTGAGCACGTTTAATTTTTCCGCTAACTCGAGCAAAGAGGTCTTCTAGATTGTCAAATTTCACAGGGCAGTCAAGTGGTTCAATTATATCAGATGTCTTGCTTTTGGTATTAGGTAATGATGGGTTAACTGTGCCTTCCACACCATCCTGGAAACAAAAAGCTCTCAACAATAAACATACTTTGTCAAAAGTGGAGGGCGATGTGGAGATTGGTGTATCATCAGTGGAAACTTGGATGTGTGCTTTAGTCTTTGTCCTATCTTTATTAGCAGGAGTAGAACTTGTAGGGAAGGCTGACGTAGAAGGTACGGTAGAAGTTGTGCCTGGTGGCAGACTTTTCCTTGAGTAAGTCTTCATCTTCTGAAAAAGTCAAGAAATGATGAAGTGAAGGAATCCGGCTAAAAGATCCCATAATAATCCCAGAGGGTCGTTTGGGGGGTTGGAATCGTTACCTTGCATAATGTTCTCGTAGGTATCGCTTCACCCACCTCCCATGAGTTCTTTTGTTGTATGGGCTCGCCTTGCTGTCCCAAAGATTGTGATGGAATGCTATCCCCTGAAAGCAATTAAGGCATGAATAAGGAGGCAATACAGATATCAAAATGCAGAAAAAGAAACCAAATAGCGAAAAGGACAAGAAGCAGAGAACAGTGAAATCTATCCGAAAATCTAATATAATGGTATATGCACAAATCGCCGTCAACCCTAAAGGTCATCTACTATTCCATTATGCTAAGCTTATCGAGACCCTTGGGTTATCATATGAAGGATTCAATGAGCAAATGAGCCAAAGCATCGGCAAGCGATCACATAATGGTTACTTACCTATTTGGCCTCCTTGACCAACATTATCCTTCTACATTTACGGCAGATCAAATACCTCGGGTAATTCTTCTATCCCTAGGGATATACCAGCCAAATAGAAATCTTGTAATTTGATCCATCGAGAAGGTTATCGTACCTTTATATTTTCTCTTCATATTCTGGCCAATTTTTCCCATAGACCGAGAATTGTCCTTAATACCATTGGACCTGGGAGCAGCTACTTCTTGCCCATTGATGTAATCAATATAAGAGTAAAATGGGAATAAATTGCCTAATTTTATCTTGGGTAAATAAAATATTTGAGATAAGTATTTTTAACAAAGATGACAAAAAAATTTGAGACGGAAGGAGTACTCCTTTGTCTCAATTTATCTGGCATAATTTTTTTTTTTAGTCTATCTAAAAAAAAATATCACTTTTCTATATTTAGATTCACAAATTTCAAATATATTCCTTTCTTTTTTAAACTTCATGCCTAGTCAAAACGCGACACATAAATTGATAAGGAGGGAATACTATTAGAATAACAAAAGAGGAAAAAAAAAAAACTTACCCCCAGTTGATGAGTTAGTAGTAGCTTTTTAGGGTTACCCCACAGCTGAAAATTACTGGTTCTTGACAATTTGAGCTATTTTTCACTGTATATTCAAAAGTGATAAAAGAAACTCAGTTACTAGTCAGAATAATAATTACAGAGAAGGGATGTTTATTGGACCTAGGAACTCTGAATTTCTCTCAGGTTTTTGCTTAGTAACCTTTACCCACACTTCATATTTACATCAAATCATAATAATCTGAAAATATATACTCTTTCCGTCCTAATTTAAGTATTTTAATTTGACTGAACATCAAATTAAAAAATAATAGGAGATTTTTAAATTTTATAGTATTAAATTGAACATGTGTATAATCCTTTAAAAACTTATCTATTTAGTAGGCTTGAGCACACGCGCAAAAAAAAATCGAAAATTTAATTCGAAAATGTCTAATATAGACACTTCAGCATGTGTTGCTGGATTGTAGTTTGTAACAATCAGTTTGAATGTTTAACAGAAAACTATTGACAAATTTAAAGGTGATGATGTATTCTGCCTTTTATATTTGATTACATGGCTGCAAGAAAGATAATTTCTTTTTTGGAACAATATCTCAAAACATCTTAACTAGTTATTAGTTGCACACTTAAATTATTTATAATATTAATGATTTCCCTGAAAATAATTATTTGATAGTCTTTAATCCTCTAATGTCTAGACATTGACATGACAAATTAATATGGATACACGCTCTTTTAGGTGCACAAGAGTAAAAATTTGAAAAATCAGCTTTCAAGTGGATATTTTTCAATCATTAATTGTCAAATAGTCATATATATAATAATTTATATTTTTCAATTATGCATTTATCCTTGCTTGATTTTAATATATAAATGCATATTTTATCTCAATTTTGCATTTTAAACTTTTTTCTTTTTGTGTAATGAATATTTTCTCCAACAATGTATTTCATTTTTTTTGAGCCAAATTTATAACGGGAAAATAACATTGTATGACAATAAAAAATATTTACTCGGATTAGCTCATGTTTATTTTTTTTTTACCCGCTTTAGCCGCTGTTTTTACATGTGAGAGGAGAAGTGATGCATCAGTTAGGTTATTTTCCCTTAATGTTTACACCGATGGCTACGCCACAAAATCTAGGATTTTGGTGAAGTGTTTTTAAATACCTCTTATACATTTTTATACAGTAGAAGTGCGTATAAACACCTCTTATACATTATGTATAAACCTCCTCTAGTGTATAAACACCTCTTGTTAAGTTTGTTTAATATTGTATATTAGTATTATACATTATTATACACTTTTATACAACGGATAATATTACAATAAATTTTTGTATATTGTTGGGAAAATGTATACCGTGCAAAAGTGGCTATGCGAATGTAAATTAAAAATATGGCCACGTGAATATAATTTCTTATGCTGGATTATACATTATTGAAATTTCCCCTTGTTAACTCCATTAGTTTGGTAAAATAAAAAACGTTTTAGCTCCAAGGGAATGCCAACTTTATATTTCCTGTTATTTCTTTTCTAGATGCGATGACTATTTATTTCAACTATGTAGTTTTCTTTTCGGGTCAAATCATAAAAATAAAATAAACAGACTTAGCTAGAGCCCGTTGTTTTTAGCCAAACAAAAAGGCACAGCCAAAATAATGGAGTTGGATCTGTGTACTTTTTTATTTCTTCTTTAGGTGCAATGTATAACTACGTATTTATTTCAATGTGTATATTTTTTTTATTTTTTTTTGGGGCCAAATCTACAAAAAGTTAGTATTCTTGGTTAGAGCTCTATTATTTTTAGCCAAAATAATGAAGTTCCAACTGTATATACCCCGCTTAAATATGAGGGGGTTAGATTATAGATTATAACCTCTCTTTATTTAGTCCGTTTTTTACCCATTCCAATCCAACTCAACCCACCCAATTGTCACTACTAGTCTTGGGCAATCTTCATTGATATTTGGTTATTGCTAAACATGTACAATATATGAGAATACTTTCGTGCCCACATTGTCTAAACTATTTCACCATCTACATACATTTTATAACAAGAGGCGAATTCCAGCTCTAAAGTCACTAAGTTAGAATGAGTGTGGCCGTATATACACTCTTTTTTCCATATATATATACATAGTTCGAGCTGAAAGCAAACGGATCCTCCTAGATTCGCCTCTGCATTTTACGGTCATCATGTCAAAATTAGTGCTATTTTGAAGCATCCATGTACATCAACCTTTGCCACCAGAAAGCATGTTTTTGGAAAGTATGTCTACATTTCTTGTTTCACTTAACAAGTTTGGATGCCATTCAAGCGATAGATCATACATACCAAAAAAGATATTTACATGCTCTTATACCCTGGATCACTAGCCAGCACATTCACACAGAGGGATTTACACGGGCGATTCGATTATCTTACTCTTGAAGTCTCCTAAGCTTTCTTCCACTCGGGCAACATCCGAATTGGCTAGGCCCTTCATCTCCTCCAAGACAGGAAACTCAGCTTCCATTTCATCAAGAGCATTAGACTTTTCCAAGCACCTCTTAGCCAAATTCAATTTTTGCTCCTGGATGGATTCTCTTTTTGTCTCTGCATCCTTCAAGCTTGCCTTCAACCTGCTGATTTGGTATTCAAGTTTGTTGTTGCCGTCGTTGAGGTTAGTATAGAGTTCCTGATCCTTTGTGAGCTCGTCGATGAGGAGCACTTTCTTGGCAGCCTTCTTGTAATAATCCTCTTTGTCATTCTTAGCTCTACGCAAGGTCGAGGAAAGGTGCGGAAGGTTCTCTTTGAGTTTCTTCAAGGCAAGCGCTCTCTCAGCCGATAAATCTGGTGCTGCAGCATATATTGATAGTGCTGCACTTAATGTTGAACAGTTTTCGGGTAGAAGCAAGTCCTGAGAAGGCATGGTTAGTAATCTCTCGATATCACCTTTAGCTGTGGCAAGCATTTCTGCTGACGGTGTAGACTTCTGCGTGGCAGATACCTTGTCATCTATGGGAGAAGATTGGTCAGCAGAAGAACGGAGAGATTGTGCTCGTTTAATTTGTCCACTAACTCGCGCAAATAAGTCTTCTAGATTATCAAATTTCACAGGGCAGTCAGGTGGTTCAATAACATCAGATGTCTTGCTTCTTGTATTGGCTAATGAGGGGAAAAAATTGCATTTTTCACCTTCCTGGAAAGAAAAAGCTCTAAAAATTAGACGGAGTAATCAGACATAACGATACAAGTAATAAGGAGAACATACTTTGTCAGAAGTGGAGGGCAAGGTGCAGATTGGTGTATCATCAGTAGGAACTTGGATGCCTGCCTTAGTCCTGTCTTCATTAGCAGGAGTAGAACTTGTAAGAAAGGTCGATGTAGAAGGTATGGTAGATGTTATGCCTGGTGGAGGCGTTTCCCTTGAGTAAGTCTTCATCTTCTGAAAGAATCAAGCAACAGTGAAGTGAAGGAATCAGGCAATCGATCATATTATAACCCAGAGGCTCGTTTGAGGATGGGAATTTTTACCTTGCATAATGTTCTCGGAGGTATCTTTTCACCCGCCTCATGCGAGTTCTTTTGTTGTATGGGCTCGTCTTGCTGTGCTAAAGATTGTGATGGAATACTATCCCCTGAAAGCAATCAAGGCATGAATAAGGAGGCAATACAAGAAATCAAAATGCAGAAACAGAAACCAAACAGAGAAACTGACAAGAATCAGAGAGAACATTGAAAGCTATCACAAAATCTATTACAATGGTATATGCACAAATGCCCTACAGTCTATCAAGAAGGTGGTTATCATACCCAATTTGATGGCTCTACCTAGGGATATACCTTCCAAATAGAAATCTTAAAATTTGTTCCACAAGAAGGTGGTTATTATACCTTTATATTTTCTCTTCAGATTCTGATCATTTTTTTCTGCAGACTGAGAATTTCCTTTAATACCATTGGACCTGGCAGCAGCAACTTCTTGCCTGTCAGATGGACTGACAGACATAATACGCGGGTAAATTTTCCTGAGGACACCAATAGCACTCTTGTCTCGACTGTTGATATAAGTGGACCACCAGGAATCAAAGAACTCAGTAGAGCTTGGATTAGCATCAAATGGAACAAATGAAAACTTCTTCTTAATTGGCAAAACCTTGATCCAGTTTCATCAATGTAATGTGCAGAATTTTTTCTTCTGATTGAAAGACCATCAGCTGATTGGTGGAGGGGGACAGCCTGTATCATACCAAACTGTCGAGCAAACTGATTCGGAGCATAATGTTCTACCCAACATTTGCATTTTGAAGATTCATCCAGAAGGATACTGTAAGGGAGGTCTCGAGCAATGAGATAACTGGCCCAAATGTCTTGTAACTCTGCCCTATTAAGTTTTTGGAAGTTAGGATCAAGTGACTTCTTAAACCACTCAGGTCCAAACTTCCTCGAAGAAAATGGGGTGAATTGGCTGGCAGTTCTAGATGAGCATTGATGAAAGAAGAGAAAGCATTTATTGAAAGATTTATATCTCAACACACCTTCAGCCAAGGGGAACCCATAGGTGGGAAAATTACAGTTATCCAAAGTCGCAGGTCGAAAATTTGGAAAGTAAGACTGTAGCCAGAACTGCAAGATAAGACTGTAGCCAGAACTGCAAGATCCAGAATGGACCTCTACCATAATGAAACCTGCATATAATGATGTCAGCGCACTCATGATATAAATTAGACAAGAGAAAGGGTGCCAAAGCAAGCTCTCTACCTGCAGCAAGAGCAAATGCTAGTTTTGTGCATTGCTTAAGTATGTTTTCAGAAGAGTCACAAAATAGATAATTGCTGAGCCACGTAAACAGAAAAGATATATATTCTTCCTCTGTCACAACCACTTTTCTGTCTGACACAAAGAAATACTTGGGAAAATCACAAGTTGATCCAGCCATCCCAAGAACGGCACTGACTTCCTCTCCATGTGGCCTAAGTCCTGTCAAGGCAACAATATCTAGTACTGTTGGCCCCATCATACCAAATCTGAAGTGGAACGAGTTTGTTGGGATTGACCAATAGCACAAGGCAGCATAAAGAAGATTTCATCTTTGGGGATACTATTTTTCGACAACTGAATGGCATCATATATTCCAGCAGATTTCCAGACCTCCCCTTTGGCCTTCTCAACTCTATCTACCCAATCAATCCAGCTTCTATCTACAGAAGGCCATGAATCCAGATACTTACCTTCGAACCAATCAGGTTGCACGGAGTGTAGAAGTAGCTTCTCTCCTTCAGCGAAGGGGTAAAGAGGGGAGGAAACGTAGTCTTAAAACATGGGCCTAATATCAAATTAGAGGTTGATCCAGGAATAGGAACAAATATCTTGTCAACAATTAGCTCTTCTTTCACCTCTTGCATTTTCTTGGCCGATTTTTCTTTAGACTGCGAAACTTCAGTACCTAGGCTTGCAACTTTATCTTTTGCCATTTCTAGTTTTTCCGCTGGAGTAAGTTAAGAGAAAAAGCTTGTAATGCCTCAGAGAAAAACCTGCAGACGCGAACATGTAACTTGAGTTCTTTAAACTATTAGAATTATTAACTTCTAGGTGAAAGAAAGGAAACAGGGAAAACATATGCTAAAAGCTGTTTAACAGAGATTGGATTCAATCATCAACTCACAAACTTGAATACCTCTTCATCAGTTCTCACATTAAACAACCTGCTATATTGTATGCTTTTTTTAAGAATGGTAACATCCCGCTATATGCCATCGCTTCTTCATGCCATGACTTCTTCATTTCTGCGACTTTCTTTTTCAAACTGCTTTGAACTGTTTTTTTTTTTTTCTAGCCGAGGGTCTATCGGGGACAGCCTCTCTACCTTCTAGGTAGGGGTAAGGTCTGTGTAAACTCTACCCTCCCCAGACCCCACTTTGTTAGATTACACTGGGTATGTTTTTGTTGTTGTTGGTAACATCATATGCTTTCAACAAAGTTTCCTTTGCTATAAACCATTTGTACCATCTTCACATTGTGAAACTCAGCAGTAGATTAATGATTCAGCCTTGTTACCTCATTGCTTTAGAAATCTTATTCCATTTAGTTTTTGTAAAATGGTAACTCCACTGTCCCAAACGCATCCATGAAGATGGCCTGTAGTGCTACCCATGAAATTGATTATTGGAACAAAAGAGCTGTCGTGTTAACTATCCACCAAAATCAAGCCATAAAATTCAGTTCAGATGTCAAATATGCAAAGACGAAAGAAAATACAAAAGTTGAAAAGGGGAAATGATGAAGATATAAGAGCAAACATGAATAGGCTTGCTTAGAAATGAAAATTTCAATTTTCACCCAATAAGAAATAATAATCACTCAAAAGACTATGTTATAGATTAGAGGTAGATATTCTGTTGCTTGAGCTAGCTCGGAGGTTCCATTATGAGTTAACAAATGTAACAAAACCTCCCAGCGACATGCAACTGACATATCATATAAGCAAGTGGGAGTGGAAGTACGAAACAAAAAAGAATAGTCTAGTCCGGACACCGTCGTTACTGAATAATGAAGACAAAGACTAACGTGGTTTAATATTAATGTAGAATACTCATCATCTGCAAACCACCATTAACCTAATTATTACTCAAAAAAAGAAAACTTTATATACTAGATCAAATGCACCCAAAAAATGAAAGGAGATCTAACTTGCCAGAATCCATCACCATTACAAAATACAGTCGATGTTTTCATCACTATATTTTTTTTTAGAGAAAATATTTTTATCACGATATTTTTCCATCTCAAAACAGGGTTAGCAAGAAAGGAACAAAGGGAAAATTTTGGAAAATAATTCCTACTTCTTGTTCAAACCTCAAAAACAAAACAAGGAAATTTGCAGTGTTAACTACACAAGGTTACCATACTTAAACAATAAAACAAGATTCTCTTCTCATTCAAAAGAAAAGGAAGGCGAAAAACATTTTTTCTCTTTTGAATCTTATCATTTATTTGTTTAGTCAAACCAAACAAATAAATAAATTTACAATTCAGCCTTAATTCCTTCCCTTTGCTCACCTTTTTTCTGTTTCTGGATAAAAGTAAATGTCTATCGAACCCATAATTAATTTTGGTCAAATCCCGTATCTTTCTTATAATATTCATCGAATACGTACAAACTATTAATTTTAACCTACTAACTTAAAAAAAATCTAGAACCCCAACCCATAAATTTCAAATCTTGCCCCCCCTTCTCAAACACCTTCAACTAGCAACATACAGAAGCACATATACAGGTTTTCTTTTTTACTGCTAGACCACACGCTTGGAAAATAGCAAGAACACTATTATAAAACTAAAGCATTTGGAAATCTATGCTACATTGAGAGAGCCATTGAACTATAAAAACTTTAAAAAAACAGAATCATGCAAGCTCAAGAAAACCATAACTTCGATGTAAAGTTCACCTAAAAATTGAACTTTTGAATCAACGTACATGACTTCAACTCAAGTACAACAAACAATAATGTAAACAAATATACTATTAGAATAAAAAAAAACAACTTACCCCAGTTGTTGATAGAGTTAATAGTAGGTTTAAAGGGTTACCATCATATCTGAAATTGCTTGTTCTTGACAAGAAGAGCTCTTTTTCACTGTATATTCAAAAGTTATACAGAGAAAATATGTATTTATGGCTAATAATACGGAATGGCTTCTCATAGAAGCTTCATGTTTTGTCATATGGCGGGATAATCGATACCGCTTTTTTTTTCTTTTCTTTTTTGTATTAAACAAAAGATACATGTAGTCTTATAAATCTTGTAATCTTAAACTTGCAAGTAGAATATTGGAATTAAAAAACTTACTAAATATAAAAAGAAATTATTTTTAGAATAAATCAAAAAGAAAAGTAAGACAAATAGAGTGTCACTTATTATAGCATCTGAACATATAATAAAGTATTCATATTAGATAAGTCAAATTTTGAAAAAGTTTGTGTGTCTCAAATGCATTGTGTAGATATAAGTTAATAACTTAAAATATACTGTATTACGTGTTAATATATAAAGAGATACCGTTTTTTTTAATACTTGTAAATAAATAAATATTGTCATAGAAAATCAAGTCGAGCCGGATATGGGTTACCAAAAATGGGTTGACAAAAATCATAATCATTCGACCCATATTTAATTGTTGTTAAAAAAAGGTTTGTTTTTGATAATACAGATATCCATATTATCCATGTTATCCAAAGCTACTTAAAGATGTTCCATTTTTACGTAGCACAATACGATAAAGATTAATTTACCATTTTGTCCACAAATCCAATTACACATATCTCAACATTTGTGGGAAGAATGTAACTTCGAACCTTTTCAATGACACGACCTCAAAGAAAATCTTTTTTGGAAAATATCCACCCAACCCCACCCCCCACCACCCACTCCCCAACCAAATCCCGTGACCACCTAACGATATCTCGAACGCACTTCATCTTCACCTACCCACCCCAACTCCATCCATCCCACACTTTTTCATAATTCACCCACCCCCTCCCAAATATCACATATGACTACTTTGTACTTTGTAGACAACCCCAAAAAAGTGACTATGTTTGTAAACTAGCCATTTTAAAAAAAAGTGACAAAAAATGGCTTGTTTGTAAATTGACCATTTTTATAAAGTGACATAAAAATGATTATTTTTGCAAAAAATTATTTCTTGGAAAACGACCGAAAATGCAAATTTGCAAAAATAAGCAACTTTTTCGTCATTTTTCAAAAAATGGCCACTTTACAAAAGTAGCCATTTTTGTGTCACTTTAAAAAAATGGCTACTTTACAAAATTGACCAACCTCTTGAAAAATTTACATTTAAAAATGGTTATTTTAATACTTTCACAAAGAAGCTATTTTAAAAATGGCTACTTTTGCAAAGAGCTAGTTTTTAAAGTAACTACTTTCACAAAATGACTATTCATGAAAATTGATTGCAAAAAGTGACTATTTTTAAAAAGTATCTACTTTCACAAAGTGGCTATTTTCTAAAAGTGACTAATTTTACAAAGTGACTATTTTCTTAGGTGAATACTTTTGCAAAACGTTATTTTTGAAAAGTAGCTACTTTTGAGTAATATTTTGAAAAATACTTTGTAATGTGATTACTTTTGCAAAGTTGCTATTTCAAAAGTTACTACTTTCACAAAATGTCTAGTTTTGCAAAGTCGAGAGATAAAAAAGATAACTAATTTCGGGTAGACGGGTTATAAAGGGGGGGAGGAGGGAGCGGGGGGCGGGGTAGGAGGGGGTGATTAAGGAACTTGTTTCCTAAGAAAATAGTTTTCAAAACATTTCGACCAACCAAACTTAAAATTGGAAACATTTCGTTCATACCAAACACACTCTAAAAGTGTGGTTTTATCCATTTTACCCATTAATTTACCCATATTTTAATGGATAATATGGGTTGACTCATATTGGACCCATATTAAATGGATAGGTTATCCAACCCATTATAAATGGGTTGGATCAGGCGGATAACCATATTTTTAACCCATTTTGCCACCTCGACAGAGTTGTAATAAAGGTAACTCTAATGAATAAGCGCTTGAGAATCGTACAAAACTTGTCCAAAATTTGACTCGGAAATGTATAATATGAACACACAAAAAAAAAAAAAAAAAGGTAGAATCTTTAAATGAAATTTACTACTCCATCCGTCTCAATGTAAGGGTGTTTGACTTGGTACGAAGTTTAGAAATGAAAGCAAGTCTTTTGAAATTTGTGGTTCAAAATGAGTTATAAATATTTGTGTGGCTAAAATGCATTTCATTAAAGGTAAAATGTGAAATTTAAAGTTAAATTGTTACTACTAAATATCAAAAGATATCATTTTTTTGTACTGATAAAAGAAAAAAAAAGAAAAAAAAGAAGTATCACATTTATTAGGACCAAGGAAGTGGCAAGTTTAGGGATTATCCATGCATTGCACGTTTCATATTTGATTTTATGGCTGCAGAAGGATACTTTTTTTAGGCACAATATCTAAAAGCATATTAAACTTGACACGTATTATGAGTTGTACGCTTGAATTAGTGTAATTCTAATTATTTCCCTGAAAATATTTATTTGATAGTCTTTAATCCTTTGGACATCACAAATAATATGGATAAATTCACTTTTAGCCGCGCAGGAGTGAAAACAAATGAGCTTTCAAGTGAATATTTTCCAACCATTAATTAGCGAATAGCTATATATATTCAATAATTTATTTGCTCCGGTTGTGTATTTTTGCTTGCTTCATCTTAATATACAGTGCAAATTTGTATCAATTTTGCATTTTTGTTTCCTTCTTTTATGCAATGAGTATTTGCTCCAATTGTATATTCTTCCTTTTTTAGCCAAAATTTTGTATTTCTTCTTTTTTGATGAAAACTCCATCATTTTAGCAAAATAAAAAAACATTATCAGTAAAAAAGTATTTGGCCAAATCTCCATTATTTAATCAAATTAAAAGGTATAACCAAAATAATAGAGTTAAAACTGTGTAGTTTTTATTTCTTCTTTAGATGCAATATATAACTATTTATTTCAATTGCTTAATTTTGCTTTTCTCTGGGAAAATATGCAAAAAAATACTTTATTAGAACTTCATTATTTTTAGTCAAATAATATTTTTTTACCCAAAATAATTAAGTTCCAACTTTATATTTATCCGCTTCCCCAACATAATGAAGTTCCAACTTTATATTTATCCGCTTAAATATGAGCAGGTTGAATTGTAACATGTTTTTGTTCAATTTGTTTCAACCCATTCAAATTCAATCCAACCTGCCTAATTACCATGAAAATTGAGATCTTTACCTCTTTAGTAGATTAATTACAATTACCATCCCTAATAGAAAGTTGAGAAATTGTATCTTTAACCCTTTAGTAGATGAATGAAATTAATTTGTATTTCATATAAAATGAAAAATACCTCGTGCCTACATATGTCTAAAACTATTTCACCATCTACATACATTTCATAATAAGAGGCGTATTCAGGCTTTAAAGTGGCTTAATTTAGAACAAGTATGAGCAAATATGTATATACATTTTTTTAATAGACATACATAGTTCATGCTGAAAGCAACGAGTTCAACAAAAACTCTACATTTTACCTTGTTATCATGTCAAAATTAGTGTTATTTTGAAGCATCCATGTCCATCAACTTATGCCACCAGAGATCAGAAACCACGTTTTGGGAAATGTCTACATTCACTTTTCAGGTTTGAACCAACAAGGCTATACTTATGGATACAATTCAAAAGAGAGAGATCACACATACCAAAAAAGATATTTACATGATCTGGATTACTAGCCAACAAAATTCACACGAAAGCCGATTTACACACGCGATTCAATTATCTTACTCTTCAAGTCTGTCAAGCTTTCTTCCACTCGTACAATGTTCAAATCTGCTAGCTCCTTCATCTCGTCTATGACAGGAAACTCAGCGTCCATTTCATCAAGAGCATTAGACTTTTCAAAACACTTCTTAGCCAAATTCAATTTTTGCTCCTGGATTGCTTTTCGTTTTGTCTTTGCGTCCTTCAAGCTTGCCTTCAACTTGCTGATTTGTTTTCTGATGGAATATGTTCTTCTTTCAAGTTTGTCACTGTAGTCTTTGAGGTTGGCATATCGTTCCTGACCTTCCATGAGCTCGTCGACAAGGAGCACTTTCTTGGCAGCCTTTTTGTAATAATCCTCTTTGTCCTTCTTAGCACTATGGTATGTTGAGGAAAGGTGTGGAAGGTTCACTTTGAGTTTCTCAAATGCAAGCGTTTTCTCAACAGATAAATCCGGTGATGCAGCATATATTGATAGTGCTTCATTCAACTTTGAACAGTTTTCGGGTAGAAGCAAGTCTTGAGAAGGCATGATTAGTAATCTCTCAATATCACCTTTCGCTTTGGCAAGTGTTTCTGAGGATGGTGTAGACTTTTGCGTGGCAGATGTACTGTCATATATAGGAGAAGATTGATCAGTAGGAAAGCTGACGGATTGTGCTCGTTTAATTTTTCCACTAACTCGAGCAAAGAAGTCTTCTAGATTATCAAATTTCACAGGACAGTCAGGTGTTTCACTAACATCAGATGCCTTGCCTCCGGTCTTAGCTAATGATGGGGAAACTGTACATTTTTCGCCTTCCTGAAAAGAAAAAGGTCGCAAACTTAGATAGAGTAATCAAATTAATGCCACGATAATCAAAGTAATGCCACGAGCAAGACGAGAACTTACTTTTTCGGAAGTGGAGGATGAGGCAGAAGAAGAGGCGGAGATTAATGTATCATCAGCAGAAACTTGCTCGTCGGCCTTGCTCCCGTCTTCATCAGCAGAAACTTGCTTGTCGGCCTTGATCCCGTCTTCATCAGCAGAAACTTGTTCATCGTCCTTTCTGCTGTCTTCATCAGTGGGAGCACAACTTGTAGGGAAGGCCAATGCAAAAGGTACGGTAGAAGTTGTCCTTGGTAGCAGCATTTTCATTGCGGAAGTCTTCATCTTCTGAAATGGTCAAGCAACAGTGAAGTGAAGGAATCAGGCCAATCCAAAAAATATGTACAAATATGAAGTTTCAAACCCAGTAACTCAAATGGTTTGTGGGTTCAGCGGCATCCTGAACCCATAAAGTTCAATCCCGGAGCCGCCTCTGCCGTTTGCGAGGTGTAGAGGAAGTTTTACCTTGCATGTTGTTCTTCTTGTAGATATCGTTTCAGCCGCCTCATATGAGCTCCATTGTTGTCTGGACTTATCTTGCTGTATACAAGATCGTGGTGGAATATTATACCCTGAAAGAAATTAGGGCATGAATAAGGAGGCAATAATAGATATCAAGATGCAGGGGGAAAAAAACAAAGGGAAAGACAAGAAGCAGAGAGAACACTAAAAGCTATCCAAAAATGCCTCCGCACCTGTGTCGGATCCTCCAAAAAGAAAAAATGCATTACTTTTGGGGATCCGACGCACACCTGATGACAATTTTGAAGGTTCCGAGTAATATAGAGTCTTTTTGGCCTCCTTGACCAATATATCGTTCCCCATTTAGCAAGGACCAAATACCTCTATTAAATCCTCTAACCTATGATTATACCAGTCAAGTAGGGATTTTATTATCTGTTCAATCAAGAAGGTTATCATACCTTTATATTTCCTCTTCATATTCCAGCCAAATTGTCCTGCAGACTGAGAATTTCCTTTAATACCATTGGACCTGCGAGCAGAAACTTCTTGCCTTTCAGATTGACCGAGAGGCGTAACATACAGTGAGATCTTCCTGAGGACATCAGTAGCAGTAACAGTTTTGTCCCGATTGTTGATATAAGTTGACCACCAGGAATCAAACCACTCAGTAGAGCTCGGATTAACATTAAATGGAACAAATGAGAACTTCCTTTTTAATTCGGAAAACCTTGATTCAATTTCTTCAATGTTAGCTGCATACTGGAAAAGGGGAATAGCCTGTGTCATGCCAAACTGTCGAGCGAACTGATTCGGAGAATAATGTTCTACAGCGCATTTGCACTTCAAAGACTCGTCCAGACGGATACTGTAAGGAATGTCTCGAGCAATAAGGTAACTAGCCCAAATGGCTTTTAACTCGGTCCTATTAAGTTTTTGGAAGTAAGGATCAAGTGACCTCTTAAACCATTCAGGTCCAGATTTCCTCGAAGAAAATGGCGTGAATTGGGCTGCTGTTCTAGACGAGCATTTATTGAAGAACAGAAAGTATTGGTTGAACGTTTTAGGTATCAAAACACCATCAGCCAAGGTGTACCCATAGGTGGGAGGATTACCGTCACCCGAGGTTAAAGGTTGATGTTCCGGAAAGTAAGCTTGTAGCCAGAGCTGCAAGATCCAGAACGGACCCCGCGCATCGTCAAACTCGCCAGTAATGATGTCGGTGCAGCCATGATATAAATTCGACAAGAGAAAAGGTGCCAAAGCGAGCTTTCTACCCGTAGCAAGAGCAAAAGCAAGTTCTGTACATTGCTCGATCATGGTTACCGAAGAATTACAAAAGAGATATTTGCAAAGCCACATAACGAGAAACGATATATGTTCTTCCTCTGTCACAGCCATTGCTCCCATCGACACGTCGAGAAATTTGCAGTAAGTCAAGCATTCTTTAATTTTCCCATACCCCGGAAAATCACGAGCCATCCTGAGAGGGACGCTAACCTCCTCACCATGTGGCCTAAGTCCTGTCAAAGCAACAATATCTAGTACCGTGGGCCCCATCATACCAAACCTGAAGTGGAACGAGTTTGTGGAGATCGACCAATAGCACAAGGCAGCATTAAGAAGATTTTTGTCCATGGGGAAATCGTGTTTCGACAACTGAATTGCATCGTATATATCAGCAGATCTCCATACTTCCCATTTCGCCTTTTCGACTCGATCTACCCAATCAATCCACGTTCGACTTACATTAGGCCATGATCTCAGAGTCTTACCTCTGGACCTATCCGGTTCCGCGGAGTGTAGAAGTAGCTTTTCTCCTTCAGCTAAGGGGTAATGAAGAGAAAGCTCCCGAGGGAACACGTTCTTAAAACACGGGCCTAATTTAAAATTAGAGGGCGATCGAGGAATACGAACAAATATCTCGTCAATGATCAACTTTCTGTTCAACTCTTGCATTTTTACAGCCAACTTTTTCTCTGACTCGGACACTTCCGTACTTAAGCTTGCAACTTTATCTTCTGCCATTTTTAAGATGGGAAAAAAAAGCGAACACTTAATTCAATCATCTGTTCACATAACTTGAATACCGCATTATTTGTTCTCACATTAAACAACCTGCTACTATATGCTTGCCTGAAAAAAAATTTAAAAAAAAAAATAAAAATTGCAGCAGTTACTTACTCAAGTAGCATTGTGGTAATAAATTACTATACAATCTAAGATTAAATTGACATAGAAAATGTGAGTGGCAGTACTACTGTTTTTAAAGAAATTTCCTTATTATCCATATGCCAAATCGGCTCTTGGTAAAACCATTTCTATAATCTTCAAAATTCTGAAACTCAGTAGCGAATAAATGGATTTCAGCCCTGTTACCTCATTATTTAAGAATCTTCATTCATTTAGTTTCTTTGTTAAAATATTATTCCACTGCCCCAAGTTATTAGATTATCCCACATTGGTGAGGGAATGAGTAATTGTCATCTTTTATGGTTGTGGGAAATCCTCATTTCAAGAGCGAGCTTTTAGGATCGAGTTAAGCCTAAATTTCATTTCTTAACATAGTATCGGAACAGACAGAGGTCCTGAATTTTAGTTCTCACCACAGTCACTCAGAATTTTCACGTGTTTGGCTCATGATAAAGAATCAAACCCACGTGTGAGTGGAATGTGTTTGAAGCTATGTTACTTGAACTCTCCAAAAATGTCAGCACCCGTATTGGATAATCCAAAAATGCACTACTTTCGGAGGATCCGAAAACATTTTTGAGTGTCTGAGCAACATATGGTTGAAGATATAATTAAATAAATAAAAATGTATTATCTCTACCTGATTAAACTTTTTAGATGAGATAATCACACAATTCAATGCATTTCCTCCCTCAAATGCCATAGAACTATAAAGGCTAATAACATTACAAAGTAAACAACAATTTTCATGCATGATCAAGAAAACCATAGATTCAATGGGAAGTCCATATAAAAATAAAAAATAAAAAATAAAAAATTTTAAAAAAAAAGAGTTAAACCTTGAATTAACATATTTAACTTCAACTTAAATACAACATACATAATGTAAAACAAATACTAGAATAAGAATTGAAGAAAAAACAACTTACCCAAGTTGATGTGTTAGTAGATTTTCATAATTGAAATTTGTGGTTCTTGAAAATGAGAGCTCTTTTCACTGTACATTCCAAAAGTGATCAAAAAGTAGTCACAAGTAACTAGGATTAATGCATAGGAAGATGACTGCTGGAGTACACGTGTCACTAAATGAGCTCAAGTTATTGCACTGAGGAACTCTTATTTTCTATTATTATATAATATAATTAGTACTGTGGGCTTGTATTGGGTTTATTTTGATTCATAAACTAGCAACGTTAGGAGTTAGGACTATAATGGAGCTATTTTTTGTACGAGGATTGATATGAAAATGTTTCTTTCATTTTTATTGGGCGTCCGGTATTTATGTTGACACCCAATTAAATTGGATTCTTATAGTAAAATTCTATATCAAAGTTAAAACGCTTCCTATTAAAGGTATAATCAGGACTCGAATTCAAGACCTCTGATTGAGGATGTTTTGAGTATTATTCTATCATTACTTTTGGAGAGGTAAAGGGTTATTATTGAACTGATCAATTATAAGAAGATTGTTATACATGAATTACTTAGTTTGATACAAATTTTTATCTTTAAATAATTTAATAGCTGCATTATTAATATATGTAATTTTATTTTATATTTTATCTTGCATAAAACAATATAGATTATCGCATAATTTAATGCATGCATTATTTAATATTGGCAACCAAACGCTATGTAATCGGTTGATTTTTTTTCATGCAGCCAATCAAACATCGTATTATCGAGATTTTAATTATAGAGTTAATTCTATTTGTAGAAGTTCAATTTTACAACTCAAAATTCAAAGATAGTATCTTGAAGTTCACACAAAGAATTTTAAGTTTTAAGCTGTAGTCATGTTCTTTTCTTGAGTTTGTAATATTGGATTGATGCAATGTCTTCCTAGTAATTATGTTAATGAATTATTTTGTTAGACATGAAGAAGGCAACAATGAAATAGGTACCGTGAGTAATATAATGTTAAAAGGATTATTACTCATGGTACTTCACTATTAAATATATAAGCTTCTGGAGTGAAATAGGTATCATGAGTAAAGAGTTATTTCACTAATGGTACCTCCTCATGATATAAATATAAGTTCAAACTTTAGGACATTGCTCGAATTTTAACTGTAAATGTTTTTAATTGTAGATGTTCGAACTGCATGACACAATTTTGGAGTCTTCACTTTTATATTCCTTTTTTTTTTTTTTTCTTCATAGCAAGACATGTTTGAACTTCAGGATTTTACTGGAATTTCAACACCATGTGCTAGAGTTTCACTTGCAGAAGTTAAAATTCCATAATAATATCATAGAGTTCGAAAACATAGGAATATAGATGGAGAAGCCAGTCTTCGCCACTTTTTCAAAGTTACAGTAATTTTTGTTCAGACATTTTTTCCATAAGAAAATGGCTAAATTTGTTTACTTTTGAAAGCATGACTTATTTTCATATAACAATCATAAAAATGGGTGAGTTACAAGAATATCTTTGAAAGCAGCTAATTTCGAACTTTTGATCTCACTTGTTACATGGAAAAATCTCAAGTTCAACATGTTTTGACTTTAATCTTGAAGGTTTGTCCATGAAACAAAAAGAGGCTCAAAGTTTAAGACTACACATTTTCAAGGTCATTGGGCGTACTTATCTATCTATATTATTTTCTATCTATCTATCATATATATACTCTTAAAGAGAAATATCTATCTATAGTTTTATATTTACAAAACATAACATTACAAATCCTATATAAACATGTTATATTTAAAAAAAAAAAAATTATTTTTAAATTATTTTTTATTTTTTAAAAATCATTTTTTTAAAAAAATATTTTTTTATTTTTAAAAAATATATATATTTTTAATTTATTTTTATTTTTTAAAAAAATTAATATGTACGAAATTAAAAAGTACTTATACAAGGTATGAAAAACTAAAGTACAACTACTACAAATTGTGTGTATGAAAACATTCTCGGACTGTGATTTGGACTTAGGGCCATTAAGCTACAACAACATCAGAATAATTCTTTTGCTTAAAGTTTTGTGTTGTATTGATAAAAATTTTGGTTATTTATAGTTGAGCAAAAAAAAATTAATATTTAAAAAAATATATATTTATTTTTTTTAAAAAAAATATATATATTTTCTAAAAAAACGAAAAATATAGAAAAGATGTTTTGGAGCTGATAAAAACTAAAAAACTAATATAATTAAAGTATATATATACTTATTTTCATTAATATAAATTAGAGGTGAGATTAAAAATCTAATTTCTTCACCTTATACAAGTGTTCAAATTAATTCAATGTGATTGATTTTAATTTTTGTGTGTTTTGACAGGTTATTTTGGTCAAAAATTTTTTAACAAAGGACAGCTGATAAAAACTAAATTCTAATATAATAGAAGGGAATTAGAGGTGAGTCATATGTAGTGTTCTAATGCAATGCTATGATTTTAATTTTTGCCAAACTTGGCATAGCAAAGACAGTGAATTCACTAAGTTTAGTACTTCAGGTTTGCCCATTAAAGATAGTAAATTCACAAATTTTGTATATCTTGATATTCATTATAGAATCTTTACTTCTTTTGCTTTCTTGAAAATCCAGATAATCTTTCCTTTCAAAATATGCCAAGAAGTGACATGTTATTAGTACTTCAGTTTGTGATAGTTTGATAGGTACTTCAGTTTGTGATAGTTTGATAGGTTGTCGAGTGTGTATAAAAAGGGGACTTTTCAAAAATATACAGTCACATAGCCCAATATATAATATTATGTATTGTATACTTGGAGGACAGCATTATATATAATTTTTCAACCTTGTATAAAAGGATATTTTATACAGAAATATGGAGTAAACCGAGTAACAAACTCAAAATATGGGCTATGTGACGCAAATATTTTCTTTAGGTAGACATAGAGCGTAATTTTTTCATATAAAAAAATTGGAATGTTAAATTTTCTCATAACATCTTTTACCTCACTATTAAAAATTGGCGTCTAATAACAATTTTGTACCTCATAAAATTGGTGTCTAATAACAGTTTTGTATCTCATCATATAAATACAATGTAACTACAAGTCATATTACCCCACATATATTTTTTTATTTTTATAACTGATAGGAAATACAATACGAGGCACGTTCGTAGAGACTACTCTTACATAAAAATGTCTATTTGTGACTGTTTTCCTTGTCTCGAGGAGATGAAGCCCAGGCCAGTTCTAATTGCATTGAGGCAATGAAGCCCAACCCAATTCTAATATGGGTTGACCAAGGCGTATATGTAGTACACGTAGTATTTTCCTCTTTTACATTTTCTTTTTCCAAATTTTATATCTCGATATGTTAACATGTGTTTTCTGTTTTAAAAAAATAGCTAAGAATGCTAAAACGGATAATTACAATAAGTTCTTGGTTTTCACTCCAAATTGTGACACCTTAAGAAAATACATTGACAAATGTGACAGAGAAGAAAGAACTATGAAACGATGGAATATAATTTTCTATGAGGAGAAAATTCGTATTAAAAAAATCAGTCTCTAATTTCCTTACAAAACTCACAAAGCTCCAATAAAGTTTAGTGACTTTGGTCATGTAGATAAGAAAGTACAATTTACAAAGTCTGCCCTTATCATTTAACTACTAAAAACCATCTAAAAACTAGCCATTTTCCAATTGCAAGGAATATAATACAATATCTTTTACCAAATCTAGACTATCTTTTTGTCCTTTGACCATCAATCTTCCACCCCTTTGATTGGATAATGTCCATTTCAAAAAGCACCTCCAAACGTGTGTCGCACTAGGCCCCACTTGCCAAAACCCCTATAAAGGGCCCCACTTCAACCATATAGTAAGAATTTATATTGTATGATGAAGTCTCTATCTCAAAAGATGTCATCCCTTACCTCATCTTTCACTTAGTTTTTTTTTTTCCCTCCTTTTCTAATCATCTCTCACTTAGTTCAATTGACCTAAAACTTGCATTTCCCAAATCTTTATATGGTCCAACTACCATTCCATCTTCTTCTGCATATCCATTAACTCCTCTTTTTCTTTTTCTATATCTATAATACACTAACCCTATGACCCCACCTAATATCAAGAGTGCCACACATAATAACCCTACCCCTACCCCTAACCCCACCTCCCTCTTATCTTTCCCTACACCCTCCCTCACTTTGAAAAATCCCATCTTGGATTCATCCCCTACCCCTACTAAACTTTGTATGGGGTAGTCTAGTATGTAGCAAAATCCAGATGTGTTAGTGTACACCACACCCCAACATGTGCAATTCCCTTCACATGCACTTTGACATTCTTGAAAAGTAACCATCTTTTGATAGTCCACTAACTCTTTATTAGGCAACTCAACACCATTTCTTGACAACCCCTTGTATTTTTTATGATGATCATAGGCCCCGCAAAAGTCGCGGGGGCCCTGATTATCTGGCGGGCCACACCCTCTGGAGCTATAATCCGTGCTATTGTCCAGGCAAGAGCAACCCTTGCCTGGATGACAGAGCCCGTACGCCCCACAAGAGCTAGGCAATTCACATGTCTCCTTTATCGCTTGGTAGTCCAATACCCAACTTGACCCGACCCAAAAATATCCTTTTAAATTTCCATCCGGTTCAATTCGGATTCGACGGACGCCTAATACGGGTTGTTGAAAACTATTAAAAGATTCTACATCAACTGGTACTGACTCATTTTGGTACATGCCTAAAAACCCATCTGACTTTAGTACAACATAAATAGGTCCTTGACGTTCAATAACATGAGCTTTTGCTTCTAATGCCTTGTGCTTCCAATATATCCGACCCGGATCCGGATCAAACCCAAACCCAAACCCGGCCCATCCTTGACATACAACCCAAAGAAATCAGAGCCCAAACTCATAGAATAAAGCCCATTGGACGAAACTAAAGTCATTTCACTTGTGAAATTTTGACTTTCCACAAGGGTATCTGATGGAAAATCAAAACTTTGCCATAAAACAGAAGGTGATGACGTCACTCCACTATCAAGAACTTGCAAATTTGAAGTATTTGAAAGCCAAACACGGTCTCCATTAGTGTGAGTTGACCAAAATACCCCTGAACGTGTATCAGACAAAACAAGACTACCATTAAAGAACAGCTCAGTCGGGTCAGCCCATTTAGCAAAACGGGTCATGTTAGCAACCCATATTGACTCAAAAGATTGAACATGAATAATAGCAAGACTGAGTTGATCTTTTTCAACTCTGAGAAAACTCAGTGAATAATTACCAGTAATATCACTAAGTATAGGTTGATATTTCGTAATTTGAGGATTTGGGGTTGCTTTAAATCCTTTAAAAAGCTCTTTGGGTGTGACAGATTCAACTTTAAACAAACAAAAATATGAAAAAAAGATGGAGATAATGAAGAACTGAGTTAACTTCAAACGAGTTACACAGTTAACTAGTTCCATGAAAATGAGAACTTTATTTTACTATAAATGGAAGAAAAACTATGCATGGAGAAATTTTAGAAAGGCTGAGTTTTTGTTTGCTATAAAAGATAGGGGGTTTAAATAAGAAGCAAAAAGCTTATGGAATCGTGAATGGTCGGTATAGACAAAAAGATAAAAGATTAATACTGTATTATATATTGTGAAAGATCATGAAGATCTCGAAGAAACAAATGAATATATAATAGTTATTATATTAATATTTATAAATTTAACGTATATCAAGTGATAAAAAGATATCGGTCATTACGCAGGGATATCGCAAGTATGAAAATATCCATCTGACTGAAGAAGCATTGCATTCAAAGGTGTAATGTAGATAGATTATTTTGACCTGGGGTGAATTGTATCATTGTCGGTGCGGGTTAAATTGAATTTATAACTTTTGACGCAGAGCATAAGTTTATGTTGTAAAAACTTATCAAAATTGTAAAAAAAAAATAAAAAATAGACATGAATTCATAACTTTAAAACATAATGGGTTCAATAATAAGAATCTCAAGAGGTTAAACCCACATAGGTTAAATCCTGGATCCGCCTCTAATTCTGATGCAAGCATTAATTGTTGAAACTAGGTATGACTCAAACTCGTAATCTATCACACAAATCGTTGTTGGAAGACTACCCTTCTAACTTATGTATACTGATAGTAAAAAAAAATTATTCTATCAAATCACCGAAAGATATTTACAAATAACCTTTGGTAAAAAGTACTAAAATTTATAATCTTGAAAATAACATTGGTCTCAACTGCTACTTTACGTGTCTAGATAATGATCTAATATTATATAGTGAATGTAGATTCAATTTTAATTGTATATATTATGATAAGAATTTCTTTGCATTTGGTACTTACATTAAATCAATAAATGCATGATATATATATTTGCACATAATCTCGTAGTATGTGATCATGATCAATTAACACGCATCTTTATCATATTAAATCACATAACTTTAATAAATTTATATGATTAATACAAATATTAATTACAAATAACTAAGTATTTATCATAGATTATAGTGCTTGTTTTGAAAGACAGATATACTGTAGTATATTAATTTGTACGTGAGATATATTTTTTAATCTGGACAGACCATAATAAGAAATAAAAATTAAGGTAGATCTACCAGAAAGTGTAAAAGATTTGAAAAATAGCGAGTGACAACAGCCCGTGGGCGAAGAGGGGCTTGTAGGATTTCAATGTCAAAATAATTTTTAACTTTTACTTTGGTGGATCATAAAGTGAATGGAATGTGAACTAATAGTGGCTTGTCCCTAGTCATGTTTATTGCGCTATTAGTTTCGATTTTATATGATAGTGTTTGATTGTATTGTATATATGATTTTCGTTGATTGTATTATTATATATGATCAATCCCGGCTGATCATATCTTTTTATTTAACCTTATCTCAAACTAATATTATATCAAAAAAGTAACATAAAAAGCACTAGCAATTTCTATATAGTCTACTAGTATATAAATCTCTTGTTGGGCTAAAAGCAATTCACTCAAAGATCTTTTCTTAACATGATGTGATATTGTCCGTTTTGGGCCAAGCCCGCACGGTTTTCCCCAAAGGCCTCACATCATTAAGAGTATTCAACTCCTTATAAGTAGCTCCTTTTTTTTTTTTCCAGTTACCAATGTGGTACTTTGTTCGCACACCCAACAATCTCCCCCTCGAACTAAGTTCCACATGGCTCATTATCATACCATGGGTCAGAGATTCAACATGTCTGTGTGTCACCCACATCGTCAGAGTATTTACGGTCACCGAAGCCCAAAGGCTGTGAATGTGTCTTCAAAGCTATGGATAAAGGTCGTAAACCGGCCGATAGACGGGCAAAGGCACTAAGCCGGGCGTCACGCCACACTCCACCATCTTCATACCCGTCCGGCCAAACCATTGGCTCTGATACCACTTTGTTGGGCTAAAACGGCCCAAAGATACTCTTAATATGATGTGATATTGTCCGCTTTGGGCCAAGCATGGTTTTTAAAAGGCCTCACATCATTAAGAGTATTCAACTCCTTATAAGTAGCTCCTTTTTTTTTCCAGCTACCAATGTGGTACTTTGTTCGCACACCCAACGTCTCTAACATGATGAAAAGTCTTCGTGGAAACCATATAATCTAAAGTAAGTACTGTACTAACATGACTAAAATCTAATCCCAACTAATTGATATTGCATATATAATTTTCTTTCTTTCATTGCGTCCCTTTTTTCGATAAATCTGAATGAATTTCAAAAAATTATATGGATCTTTCTAGATAACTTTTATCTTTGTTATTTTAAGTTTATCTCATGCTCTTTTATACCTTTATTTATTATAGTTCACACCTACAAACTGTGATACGTTTAGAAATTGAAGCAGAATACAACCAAATTATCAACGTATAAACGCCACAAAAAAAAAAAAAAGCGTTTGTCATAAAGTTTGCTATAGTCCATTTAATTCTTCCAGAAGTTCAACTCGTCTTAGCTGCGCTAAATCACTTATAGGTCAACCTAGAAAAAAGTTTAAAGCAGAAAAACTGAAATTGAAGGAAACATAGTGCCGTAAGAAACAAAGTTCATCAAAGAACATTGTATGTGGAATGATATTGATTCTTTCGGCCTTAAATAAAGGTCTTGAGTTCGAACCCTGAGAATGAAGTATTATCTAGTAGGGAGCGCCAAAACTTTTCGCTGTGAGCTTTGTATGATGTAAATCCATATTTATATATATCGAGTTAGAGGATATTTTAAACACAGAAAAAACCTTGCATTTTGAAAAAGATTTGGAAGTTAAAAAAAAAAAAAAAAAAAAGTCAACACCATTAAACGGTGTGATGAAATAAAATTCCTTCAGCCTTAATCGGGTTCAAATTTTGGAAATGAAGCCCTTTAAGATAGGAACAGTAAAAAAAAACCCACAATGAATTTTTTATGAGTCTGAATTACTTGAGTCAATGAATTTCTAACACTAAATATTTTATTTTAAAAATAATAAAAGCAATATAAATCTAAAGCCATGAATGTTCAGAGGCTCAGCAACATGGCCACTATTTGTCTTTGTAGTTAAGAGGCAAAACACTTACTGAATGCAGTTGGAATATCAAAATTATTTGTGGGTTAGGCTTAGCCACAATTTCTTTTTTCGTTGCATTAAATTCTACGTATAATAAAGATCATAAAATCTTAAAGACAACTATATATTACTAAATGCTAGTAATAGCATGATATTATGAATTCCAAAAGTCAAAATATTACAAAGTCAAACAATCACGTTATTATTTGTTCTCTCCATCATTTATGTATCATGTCCCTCATAAAATCACCTCCTCCGTTTTTTGGTATAGTTGAACATTAAATATGTCAGGTATAAAGGTAGTAGTTCGATCTAAGTGTGAACTATACTATATATATTTAATTTCTATGTATGAACGTCAGAGTTCCTTTCTATAAATTAATGACGATGCCACAAAAAGTCAGCCTTGACAATTTAATTTTCTAGCTTATTTCTACCTATGGTCTATGGATGTAAATTTCGTAACACATATTGTTGGGTTTGGTTAACCTGAAAAGAGACTAGTTTTACCCTAGAAAAAAAAAAAGATTAAAAGTGCACGAAGCTTCTAACCTAAACTTTTTGTGGCAATTGACTTCTTACACAATTTCAATTTAAGTAATTAGCCGTTGAACTTGAATCTCCAGACTAGTTTCTTTAATTTATTTTTGAGTATTTGATTTTAACTTCTACAATATTTTTTTCTATAAGTAAGAATTTTGTGATTAAGAATATCATTATGTCTGGATATTTAATAAGTTTTCCTACCTTTTCTTTGAAATTTATACAATTTTAATATATGTCCTGTAATTTTCCTATTATGACCTATTTTAAGATAATAACTTTTATGTTAAAAGATTATAAATATATAAACTCTAAAGTTTCTGCTTAGGCTTGGGTTATTTAACTCACCTACTGTCGAATAATTAATATCCTCTCTCACCAATCGTCTTTTTCGTATTCTAGTTCTAGTAAACAATCTCAACTTGGCTATCTCATAAGTGGTTGTTGACTATCTATTTTTTATTTAATGCTGTTAGCAAATTGTGGCAGTTGCCAAAAGGTTTATTAATTGTTGTGATATCTTATTCTGAAACCACCATCTTGGTCAATCTAATTTCCTTTTGTTTATGTATTAAAAAAATCAAGTGACAGAATAAAAAAAAAATTGTAATTTTAAAGATTAGGCGGTTACCTACCGTAACAAGTAAAAGTGTCTTGTTGTACAAAATTATTTACACTATCTAATATTGGTGAATATTAGTTAAGCATTTACTATTTATGCTTATACTGTTAGGTCACCCAAATGATATTTATATGTAAGCCTCTTTAAAATGCGATATTTATGATCTTGAAAATAAGTCAGTTTACCTACTATAATAGGTAAATGACCGGATAGTATAAAAGTTCGTTACAATAACAATGTATATAATTTATCATTAGTTAAACTTTAAATAAAAAGCTTGGTTCCGGAAAAGCTGCTTTCTATTTTGAAACTACATAAAGGCAAGGTGTAACAATCATTTTCCTAATAAAAACAGATGTATGAAATTTTAATAAACTTACCTATATAGGTTTTAGATTTGCAAGAATACATTCCAAAAGTTAATACAGTATTACAAGAATCATTAATAAAAGGAAAGAAAATAGATTACATCATATACAGTCATTAAATTTTGTCACAATGTTTTTCATTATTTTTGCTATAAAAACCCCTAAACCATGAACACTTTTATTCATCAATCATTGAATATACTTTATTTTCATAGAGAGTAGAAGAAAGGATAGAAGTAATCAAGTAAGATAGCAAATGAGAATTGCCTTTTATCTGAGAAAAATATCAAAGGTGCTTTAATTTTTTGGTTTTCTTTAATTTTTTGGTTTTCTTTCTTAACTTTGATTTATGAACTTACATTTGAGTGATTTTTTTTTCTTCTGATTTTCAATTTTTCTATATTTGGTTAGTCAAAATATTTTAAAAAGCATTTTGCCTAAAAATAAAATTCCTTAAAAATCAGAAAATGAGTTTCCAGTGAGAATAGCGAAAACAAATTATATAAAGAAAAGAGATCCTTTCAGATTTTCTGGGTGACTCATTGAGTGATAAAATTTATTCATAAAATTTATTCTTCGCTAATTTTTATTATTTTGTAGCATAGGGAGAAAGTCGATGATGCCGAACCATAAATCCATATTGTATCATCAGTTCATCAATATTATATTGAATCAATGAATTACCAAGTTATGTTCTTTTCCTTGCTTTTAGAATCGTGTTACCCTAGATCTATTTAGAATATGTCAGAAAAGAACTGAAACTATTGATAAATAATTGTATGTCGATAAGCGAGTCTATAGCTTAACTGAATTCAGGCCAAGTACTTCCAACTCAGCAGTTCTTACTACAATAATGAGCTCCATACACGCTAGCCACGATGGTGATGTCGACACATCGTCATCAACTTCAAGTTCAAGGAAAGGTAAACCGGACTTTGCTTATAGATCTTGTGAATATGATAATAGTTGTAGGGACTATTAAGGGCGGCAATCGCTAGGCAATTAGGTAAAATTTAAAGGATTTTTGTCAAGTTTGAGCAAGGAATCTGACGAATCAACACTGTTGATTGCTCTTGCAGAGCTATATGAATTGTTATCTTTTTCTCCTAATAGTTTAATGGTAAACATAATGGCAGATTCATTTTCTCTCATTCTTGTAAGATTGGCCAAACATGAGATTAATCCTGATATAATGCTATTAGCTATCAGGATAATGACTTATTCATGTGAAGTTCATCCTCGTTCTTTGATCTACTTTGTCAGTCATAATGTAGTTCCTGCCTTTGTCAAAGATTAATGGTCATTGAGTGCTTGGATGTAGCTGCACAGGTATGCTGAAATGGTTAATCAATACTCCCTTAGTTTCAGCATACTTGTTCAGCCACATCCAAGTACTCAATGGCTCTTAGTCTTTGACAAAAGGGCAGAAACTGCATCATGACAGAAAAGATAGGCTGAAGAATGAAAATGAACTTCACATAAATAAGTCATTGCCCTGATAGCTAATATTATTATTAGGATTACTCTCAAGTCCATGCCCTGATAGCTAATATCATTATATTAGGATTACTCTCAAGTCCAGCCAATTTTACAAGAAGAGGAGAAAATGAATCTGCCATTATTTTGACATTGAACTATTAGGAGAACAAGATAACAATTCATATGTCTCCGTAAGAGTAATCAACCATACTGATTCGTCAGATTCCTTGCTCAAACTTGACGAAATTCTTTTGAATTTCCCTGATTGCCCAGTGATTGTCATCTGTAATAGTCCCTACAACTATTATCATATTCACAAGATCCATAAGCAGAATCCTTTTCAAAACCTGAAGTTGATGATGATTTGTCTACATCACCATTGCAACTTTGGTGTATGGATCCCATTGTAGCATGAACTGCTGAGTTGGAAGTATTTGGCCTGAATTTAGTTGAGCTACAAGCTCTCTTATCGACGGATAATTCATCAACATTTTCAGTTCTTTTCTGCCACATTCTAAATAGATCTAGGGTTAAAAGATTCTAAAAGCCAAGAAAGGAACATAACTTGGTAATTCATTGATTCAATATTAATGAACTAATAATACAATATGGATTTATGGCTCGGCGTCATTGACTTTCTCCCGACGTTACAAGAACATAAAAATTAGTGGCGGATAACTTCTGTCACTAAATGAGTCACCCAAAAAAATTGGTAAGAATCTTTCTCTTTATAGAATTTGTTTTCCCTATTCTCACCACAAGTCATTTTTCTAATTTTTAAGGATTTTTTTTTAAAAACATACTTTCAAAATATTTTGCTTACTAACCAAATATGGAAGTATTGAAAATAAGAAAAGGATCAGAAAAAATCACTCAAATTCAAGTTCATAAATCAAAGTTAAGAAAAGAAAACCAAAAATTGAAAGCATCTTTAGTATGTTCTTCAGATCAAATGCAATTCTCATTTGCTATCTTACTTGATTACTTCTTTTTATCCCTTCTCTCTATGAAAGCAAAGTATATTCAATAATTGATGAATAAAAGTGTTCATGATTTAGGAATTTTTATAGCAAAAATAATGTCAATTATTGTGACCAAGTTTACTTGTCTGCAGATGATGTAATCTTTTTCTTTCCTTTTATCAATGATTCTTGTAATATTATTTTCTTGGAATTGATTCTTGCAAATCTAAAACCTATGTAGGTAAGTTTACTAAACTCTTGTACACCTTTTTGTATTAGGAAAAGAATTCAGAGTTTAACTAATGCTTTTAAATTATATACATTGTTAGTGTAATGAACTTTTATACTATCCAGTCATCTTTATCTATTGCTGTAGGTAAATTGACTTAGTTTTAAGATCACAAATATCACATTTTAAAGAAGCTTACATGTAAATATCATTTGGTGTACACTTTTACTTGTTATAGCAGGTAACTGCCTAATCTTTAAAGTTACAAATTTTATTTTTTATTTTATGGGAATTCTTAAAATATCACACCTTAAATTTTAACTTGCATTTCTCTTGTTAAGGGGATATAAAGTTGTATACGCATGTAAAATTTTATTTTCTGTATGATGGTATTCCACATTGTAAAACAATCACATATTTCTATGGCATAAACTACTTTCAAGCATCAGCTTTACTAGAAATCTCACACGACATGTCAGGCAGGAACGAATCTAACTTATAATTTATAGGTAAACATGAACTTACATAATATTTGTCTAGCTTTTATGTAAGTATTAAGAAATTCATAAATATTTGATTGTGATTATAATTATTATTGTATAATAACTAGATGTCACCATAAAAACTCGCAAATTTCAAATCTTGATTTCACCTATAATATCAATTTTTTTTTAATTTTTTTTTGTGATAAGCTAATTTATAATAAGGTCGGCACCAACTAGTTTAAGGCCTCACTTGTTTTAATCAAAATTATGACGACTGAATCTGAATCCACATATGAATATTAAAAAGTTATCTCTAGATCTGAGCACTAAATAATTAAGACTGTTCATTTTTTGTTGACATTTGAGGGTGCAAAATTTTATCTTATTTCAAAATCGTTTCAAAATTAGTGAACATGTGTGGACAATAAAATTCGCGTCGAGAAAATAATAATCAAGACAGGAAAATATCGCAACAATCGTTATATTTGATTTCAGAATATGAGTGTTACAATCTCTATGATTCCTCTGATTCGTCTTTTCAACAATAAATTCAAGGGCTTTTGAGCTTGATCTTGAACTTGATGGATTTGATTTTTGACTTGGACTTGAATTCAAGGGCTTTTGAGCTTGGTCTTGAATCTTCGTACGGATCTCTAGAACTTCTAGAGAAATACTTGAGTGCTTGAATGCTTTCAGCCTTGTAGAGAAATCGCGGCGTTTGATCCACGAGCTCTCCCGGCTTCTTGTTAGAACTTCGTCCCCTTTCGAATTATGAGACCCCATTTATAGTTGTAGGATGGAGGAGTTGTGATAAGGACGGACTTCTTTTCGACCAATCGATTTAAGCCGACATGTCGATATTTGATTGGCGGAACATGTCACTTGTACATGTGGCGCATCTTCATGGCCTTTGATTTGACTAGGCATCCGCATCATTTGACACGTGGCATGACCTATAGGCACCTTTATTTGACTTGGCGTGCCACGTCATTTGACATGTGGCATCGATTTGGGCCTCTAGGATTAGATGACATCTTGGGCTTAGCAAAGTGGGCTCATCATCTGTAGCCCAAATCAATGGACTAGCCCAACGAAATTGGACCTTTAATTAAATCCGTATTTATTGGACTTAAATAATTGATCCAAATATACTAGCCAACAATATTTATTCGGACTAACATATCTGCGATTTAATATAATTCGAATTTCTTGTGAATTGAAAGTTAATAAAATTTCGTTATCCACAACATGATCAAACCAAGAAAAGATATATCAAAATTTGTTATTTTGCTATTTATTCGTATTATGTAGTGTATGAAAAGAGTAATTTGTCACTTCTATGGCTAACGAATATGCAAAATAAAATTTTCACTTGCGATGTCCCTTCGTCGTACTGCATTAAGGGATGGTTTGGTATGATGGATAAGCAGAAATAGTGATGGGGTAAAAATTTAGTATCATCTTATCCTTTGTTTAGTTGCTAATCGTGGGATAAGTTATCCCAGGATTAAAAATTGTGCTGGGATAACTTATACCCATCAGAGGGTGGAATAGTAATCCTGGGATAACTTATCATAGGATAAAACAATAAAATTGACTAAAATAATCCTGAAGTTCTCAAAACCCTTTTTCTACTACATAAGGTGGAGAGTATTTTTGTAAACAAATAAGTTTTCCTTAAAAGTTATGCAATGCACATGTTACTAATACAACAAACCAAACAATCAATAAAAAACAATATCAGAATAACTAATCCCATCATAACTTGTGTTCAAACCAAGCGACCCCTAAGGATCGCTATCAAAATATGATAAATATTAATACTCCTCCTCTTCCAATTTATTCGACATAATTTATATCGACACGAAAATTTAGAAATAAATTAAAATTTCAAATTTTGTGATCTTAAACATGCATATGCTATAATTGATCCTAAAAATTACAAGGACAAGAGAAATGTGGTTCCGGCATAAAGCCTGATAATCTCCATAGATATAATTTTTTTGAAATATTTATTTATAGATCTTAATAAATAGAAAAAATTACGTGTTATAGCTACTTTTAGTAAATAATTAGTGATATTAACTACCTTTTGTTTTAATTACTAATAATAACTAAATACTTTTTGAATTTAACTAATATAGGAATAAGTGCACAAATTAAAATTTATCTCATAGCTTTTTAATGAAATATTAATCATTTAAAACGTAATATACCCCAAACTATTAGAAAGGGTTAAATATACCCCTCGTTATACTTTGGGTCCAAATATAACCTTATCATTATACTTTGGGTTCAAATAAACCGTTATCTTTGGGTAAAACATGTCACGCCCCGAACCATGGCTCGGGCGTAACTACGTGTCCGAGCGACATGGCTTGCTTGTCAACATGGGCATCAAAACAATATATCTATATGATGCATATATAAATATGCGAATACGTCTTGAAATTATCTCCATGAAAATTCATGAAAACGAACCCCGAAAGAGGAACTAAGTCTATGAAACCTCTAAAGGGCTCACGGACTACCATAAGCATACTAAATATATACTCCCGAAGGTGATCACCAACGCGCATGCGTGATCCTATTGTGCGTATGCTTCGAAAATCGATATCCGCACCGTGAAGTGTGCCCCGAGCAAAAGGGACGTTAGTACATGGTGAATAGTACTAGTATGTAAAACCTGCTGAAACGAAGAACATGGCACAACGTAGGTATAGGACATGAACTGAAACTGCATGTAACTTGAACATGAGCATGAAACGTGAGTAAAGTCTGAAAACAGGATAATTCAATGAAAATACATGTATATAAAACTTCTTGTAACGTGGGGAATGCTATAGTGTAACCGACAACATGATCCGGTACTTGCGCCTACCAGGAGAACACTCACACCTTGCCGGGGGATATGAGATTTAAGTGAATAATAGCATGTAAGGATCCAAACCGCATAATGAAGGTGTTGCCTACTTGTCGACAACCCTTATCCTACGGTGGCAACGTAGTTTCGGAGCTATCTGAGCCTTCTCGGTTAACTAAGCAATCCCAAAACATGAACATGATATAGTTGGCTAAGAAGCCCATGATTTTCGTGAAATAACTTGTAAATAACTTGTAATCATGATTTCACGAAATAACTTGTAATATGGTTTCATGAGATAACTTGTCATAATCTTGCAAACATGTTCTTGATTCGTGAGTAGAAACAATAGTTCATAAATATATAAATATATAATTTGACTTGAAAACATGCTTGTAACTTGCTACATAAAATCATAAAATTTCATATAACATAATAAGAACACATGAGGAAGAATTCATGATTCATGGATTAAGCTAGGGTTCCTAATAACCGTAATGGAAGATTAGGAATACAATAACGAATATAGATACAAAGTTCATGTGTATAAATACATAAATACGGGCTACCAATATGTTGGGTTTAATGCCCTAGGGTTTGAACTTCATGGATATCAAGAAACGGAGCATGGGGAAGAACGTAGAGATTCCCACATGTGGATGGAAGTTCTACATACCTTAATTGTTTCAACACTTGAGTTAGAGACCTGAGTTTTTTTGAAAGTGTTTCCCCCAAATTCTTGATTCTTGAATCTTGAACGGGTTTAGTTAGGGTTTACCAAAAGTGTTGGGTGGAGGAGATACCAAAAGCAAGGAATCCCTAGGAGATGTTTAATCCACACTTGTATGAGCTCCACAAGGAATACCAATGGTTTAGCTGCTGAATAATGAGTCCCAGACCCTAGAAAACCTATTTATAGGATGTCCAAAAAAAAACGAGAAAAACTTCCAGACGAAAATACCTGACACCATATGCGATTCGCACATGGTGTCGCATGTGCAACATGCGAATCGCATGTTGCACCAAATTGTCGCAGGTGCCGTATTTTGGATCGTCGTTCGGTGCAGCATCTGCGACACAATATGCGACTCGCATGTATCACATGCAAATCGCATGTGGTGTCGCAGGTGGTGCACCGCCTAATGGTCTTCTTTGGCAACTTCTCCGACGTTGAACAGATGCGACACCACTGCGACTCGCATGCATAACATGCGATTCGCGGCAGTGATGCATCTAGGGCAGTGATGCCTTAGTCTAGGCTCATGTTTTCTTTTGGTTTCTTTTGGTCTAGGATCATGCTCAAGGTCGCGTTAATGGTACGGGGTGTTACAAAAGATACGCATGGGGTGTTACAATATCTCCCCTTGGGATCATTCGTCCTCGAATGATGGGTCATGGTTAAGAACATGGTGGACATGGCTTGAATACATGAACATGAAAGAAACATGACGTGAAACGTAAGAGCTTGACATGGTCACGTGGGAACATGGTCATGAATCATGAGATTCTCGAATACGTGATTACATAGAAACATGTACATGGGGAACATGAAACTGAGTAGCACCTACATGAATGAGAATCATGAAACATTTGTCCTCGATTTATGAATAGTGGTTAAGAATCGCTACTGACTCTGGAATCTACAAAATTTATGGCAGGACTTCCTTCATAATTCGGAACCTCACGACATTTCTCAAACGTCTGCCAACTAACTAAAGTACCAACACACAACTCACATAGCATCTTAATACGCATGATGTGACATAACGTGATTACCGAATCTTGAATGTATCTAACATAAATCGGTGGGCTTGAACACACGGATATTGGTCGAATGATTATATGATTACTATACATGGTTTGAAAGAAATGCGTAGGCACGAATGACATGAGTATCGGAAATAGGCACGAACATGACATGATTACTCGGGCGTGAGATGCATGACGTGGGACATAAATACACGAAGACCGGATGACATGAATACATGAGTGCTAAAGCGTCGCATGAGATACGAATACGTGTAAACATGGATATCGTAACATGGGATCTGAATGTCGAAAACATGATTGTTACAACATGAGGGTTGAATACTAAGCGCGGGTAGGATTTGAATACTTAGAGACTTGATCATAGATGCTCGTTTGTCACCATGGTAATATGAGATAGGAGTATGACTTAGGCTTTGAATGTAAGCGTAACTCGATGTGAATGCGACAGACTTGAGTCGTATAACAAGAATATGATCCTAACATAGGTGTTCATAAAGCTCTAGCATAAACATGACATGAATACGTCGAATCTGAGTAGAATACTCCTGAGATAAGCATTACAGGGTACATTAAAAGATATCTATTTGAATATAGGAATGCACCTTACTTCTGATTATCTTGTTAGCTGTTAATTATGATTATGAATACCTTAGCTCATCTTGCTCATTCTCATGAGCGAATTATAGAGGACTGAGAGAAAAGGAATTATTGGCACTATTCATATAAGATACTTTACTTTAGAGAACAGACATGACATGGTGCATTGTACATGGAGGACGTAAAGTGGAACATGCATACATGGGGACGTGATTCATATGGCATGAAACGTGAATAGCATGACATGGGGCATGGGACCATGAGCAACCTGACATTTACATGAGTACATCATGGATGCATATCGTGGCGTTTGGACCTAATTTCATGAGTATTGAGCTATTAATAAGACATAAGCGTGATTTGCGTGGAGTACAATTGTAGGCTCACTCTTGGGTACTCATAGACGTACATGGGGATGGATAAGATATCACTTTTGGAACTTAGCTATACTTACAGAATGGGACATGGTTCAACATCGTTTACTCTTATTACTGTAAGTCGACACCCTCATTATAAAATAAGACTCATGAAGGCAAGGATCATAGGCATAACTGCTTCGTTCGTCAAGCACCTAAGGCATAAGTAGAAAGTCATCTTGAACTTAAACAGGGCATAAGTACTTCAGAAAAGAAAATGGCATCCTTTGTGCCGAGCTACGAGCTGCTTTAAAACAGTAACCAGAGGAACATAAGCATGAGTTACGTAGAATCGCGGGTAGGACATCCATCTTGACTTACTATTATCATTAACTACCAACCCCATTGTTAGGCTATTTCTATATGTGGATGCTCAAATAAGTCGGCCGTGGGCACGAGTACGTGAGAACGTAGGTAGCATATCTTTGGAGTTGAAATAAATCATTTACCTAAGGCATTTTTCCCTTGTTCAAGGACCAGGTGGGCATTCCATAGGATTCTTAGTCTTTAAACTATTGTGTTACCTTCTCCTCAATCATTATCAAAATCAACATCGTATTTGGGAAGCACTTAGAAGCTAGAACGTGGTCATGGGTATAAAAGCACGATAGATGCGTGAGACATGAATGCGGTCTTTAACCTTGGACATGAGTACAACCTGATGTGAGAAACATGAAAGAACATTCCCTCGCATAGCTTACTATCGTATGGAGACTTAATTCTTGTATTTTAAACATGGAGTGTAAAGCTTTAACAACGGCATAAGATAGGTATGCTATGCATGTGTAGAGTACGTTTGGGCATTGGTACTACATAGTGCATGAATTATTCAGAAATTGGAACCGCTATACCTTTAAAACCCGCTATTCGATCTAGAACTTTATCTCATAACATAATTACCTAGTACTTGATCTCAACGGGCATGAAAAAAAAAAAATCGCATTCTACGCACCTTATCTTGGCTACATGAAATTGTGATCCTCTGACATAATCTCCTTAATCTATCAACTTACAAAACACATAATCTATATCGGCACCTTATCGCACGATCTCCCCCTTAGTTCAAAAGCTGACGTTTAAAGCCTGTGGATCTCGTGAGTTAGTGATAAGTGGTCATCTAGTGATTCTGCTAAGTTCCTCTAACATACTGATGACTCATTTTTTTTTTTTTTTTTTTATATGTTTTTTTTTTTTCGGTTTACTTCAAGCAAGTCTTACTTACTGGGAAAACTGGATTACTTAAATGAACGGGTTTCTAATGTACATAACTGGTATAACTTGGCTTTGTCAGTCTTAGGGAAAACTCTTTTCTGATAATTCTTAAAGTCTCTTCTTCTGTAGCTTGATCTCTTCATCGCTTAGATGGTTTTCTTCTTTCCCCATGTCTACACCTCGAATTTAACTTAAACCCTTTGGGTTCTAATACGCCTTTGGTGTATTCGGACGATTACCCATTTAGTAGTGCTAACTTGACTAAGTAACTCAAATCGTACTTCTACTAACTCGTTGAAAATTTCTAATTCACTGTATCTATTCAAACTTACTCACTATGCTTCTGTTAACCACTTGCTAGCATCATATTCTCTAATTCTTCTCTGAGTACTAAAGTGAAGCATAATGTTATTTCTAACTTTTCCTCCTTATCTGACTCTATTATGAGGTTGTATACTATCCTTCTGAACTATAGACATGGATCACACTTAAGGAAATTTCATCTGTCTCAAATTATCAAATGAGAAATTGAAACAACAAATCCCAAACTCCCTATACAAGTTCAAAATTATATTACACTATACATATCGGGGATAAATACTTAATCACATAACCTAAGAGGGAATTGTCATATCTTTTATCTCATAGTAATATCTACTTCTTGCTGCTCATGGTTTTCTTATCGCATTAGTCCCTTCCTAGTCATGTACATAGATCATATGGCAAATATATATATATATATCTCCTAAAAAGGTCGAGACTTTCTAGTATTACAGGTGGTTGACTCTTAGGCTACTTCCTGCTCAAAACTACTATGGACAGTTTATGATTGCTGCAGCTAATTTCATAACATGCTACTATGTAGGGTCTTAAATCCGAACTGTCATCCTTATACTGTAGCTCCGTGGTCAGATAATCCAAATAAAATTATTCTGTAAGGTATATAACCTATGTGTACTACCATATCGAAACTTGCCTTTCAAATGGCACTATCACCCGATAAACACACCATACACTATTTGTTAAGTCTTGGGTCTCGAATTTTTTTTTTCTCGCCGCTTACGCATTCGATACGTTTAGAATTCGATGGAAAGAGAATGTTACTTACTCGCTCTAAGCTTCATGGCACGAGTTAGAATAATTCCTGATGCCTCCATCGGAAAGCAACACATTGATAACGACTAGCTTTACATCTTCCTCATCCATTGAGACTAGGCGTACTCGGTAGAATGGGAAACAACACATGAGTTCGAGTGATTTCTGAGAACACAGCTCTATTGCACGATCTAAAGTTGAAAGAAGTGAGACAATCTTAAATGTCTTGGTGGTCAACTGTTTATATGTGTGGCGCGCACACACATATAAAAGTGACCCCACTGGACACGGTTTCATAGACTCCCTAAAGACACTTGAACCTAGGCTCTGATACCAAGCTTTGTCACGCCCCGAACCATGGCCTGGGCGAAACACGGCACTCGGGCCTTGCTTGCATGTGTCCGAGCGAACCTCATGGCTTGCTTGTCAACATACGGGCATCAAAACAATATATCTATATGATGCAATTTAAATGAATCATGAAAATATAATTTGCGGAATAAGTCTTGAAATTATCTCATAGCATGAAAATTCATGAAAACGTAATAGTCCGCAAAACATGAAAGCATAACCGACTCGTGAACTAATGCCGTCTATGAAACCTCTAAAGCATGTCCGAATACTAACTACCAGGACATGGCCCCGGACTACCATAAACCGATGTGGAACCCCGAGAGGAGTGGGGCTCACCAATAAGCTGATACTGAGGTGATCCTACTGCGCAGGCGTATGCTCCGAAAATCGATATATCCGCACCGCGAAGTGTGCCCCGAGCAAAAGGGACGTTAGTACATGGTGAATAGTACTAGTATGTAAAACCCGCTCGAAACGAAGAACATGGCACAACGTAGGTATAGGACATGAACCGAAACCGCATGTAACTTGAACATGAGCATGAAACGTGAGTAAAGTCCGAAAACGATAATTCAATGAAAATACATGTATATAAAACTTCTTGTAACGTGGGGAATGCTATAGTGTAACCGACAACATGATCTGGTACTTGCGCCCTACCAGGAGAACACTCACACCTTGCCAGGGGATATGAGATTTACGTGAAAATAAGCATGTAAGGATCCAAACTGCATAATGAAGGTGTTGCCTACTTGCTGACAACCCTTATCCTACGGTGGCAACGTAGTTTCAGGCTATCTGAGCCTTCCGGTTAACTAAGCAATCCCAAAACATGAACATGATATAGTTGGCTAAGAAGCCCATGATTTTCGTGAAATAACTTGTAAATAACTTGTAATCATGATTTCACGAAATAACTTGTAATATGGTTTCATGAGATAACTTGTCATAATCTTGCAAACATGTTCTTGATTCGTGAGTAGAAACAATAGTTCATAAATATATAAATATATAATTTGACTTGAAAACATGCTTGTAACTTGCTACATAAAATCATAAAATTTCATATAACATAATGCGAACACATGAGGAAGAATTCATGATTCATGGATTAAGCTAGGGTTCCTAATAACCGTAATGGAAGATTAGGAATACAATAACGAATATAGATACAAAGTTCATGTGTATAAATACATAAATACGGGCTACCAATATGTTGGTTTTAATGCCCTAGGGTTTGAACTTCATGGATATCAAGAAACGGAGCATGGGGAAGAACGTAGAGATTCCCACATGTGGATGGAAGTTCTACATACCTTAATTGTTTCAACACTTGAAGTTAGAGACCGAGTTTTTTTGAAAGTGTTTCCCCCCAAATTCTTGATTCTTGAATCTTGAACAGTTTAGTTAGGGTTTACCAAAAGTGTTGGGTGGAGGAGATACCAAAAGCAAGGAATCCCTAGGAGATGTTTAATCCACACTTGTATGAGCTCCACAAGGAATACCAATGGTTTATCCTATTCGAATAATGAGTCCCGGCACCCTAGAAAACCTATTTATAGGATGTCCAAAAACGAGGAAAAACTTTCGAGACGAGAATACCACGTTGCACCACCATATGCGATTCGCACATGGTGTCGCATGTGAAACATGGAATCGCATGTTGCACCGAAAACATGCGAATCGCATCGCGCAGTGGTGAAGCCGCATATGCATAACCTTTGTAGGCTCATGTTTTGGATGTCGATCATTCGGTCCGCGTTAATGGTCGGGGTGTTACAAAAGATACGGGGTGTTACATATACCTCCGCGATGCATGGAGGACATAAAATATGACATATGCGACTCGCATGTGTCACGTGCGAATCGCGTCATGGTGTCGCAGGTGGTGCATCATATGATGCCCGATAAAGTCTTCTTTGATTATGTATGAAAGAGGAAAGTCTCACCAAATAGCCAATTTGTATTTATTAATAAAATTGAATGTGTTTTTCAAAATATTTCAAATCGCGACTCGCCTAAGTTAAAATGCTAAATAACAATGATATGTTATTCGCGGTAAGATGCATTCATTCTAGGTTTGAAAAGATGCCTTAGATATAGAATTTGAAGTACATAGTTTTTTCTTTTGGTTTTTCTTTTGGTCTAGGATCATGCTCAAGAAGTCCGCGTTAATGGTACGGGGTGTCATGTGGTGTCCACCTCATCGAGTTGTCAATGCCATGTCATATTTTATGTCCTCCATGGACAATTTTAACCGGGGGGGGGGGGGGGTATATGTGGACCCAAAGTATAACAGAGGGGTATATTTGAACTCAAAGTATAACGATAAGGGTATATATGGACCCAAAGTATAACGAAGGGTATATTAAACCCTTTTCTAATAGTTCAGGGGTATATTTGACCCTTTTCCATTTAATATACATTACCATTCTCTCTCCTTTTTCATAAATTTTTGATTTTCTCTATTCTCACTCACTAACCATTTCAGATTTTTCATTTCTCAAATCCCTAAAAAATTCTCTCTCTCCTTCTATCAACCACCACCACCACGGGTGGCGGCCGCCCTCTCTCAATTTTTTTTTTGTTTCCATGATTTCAAGCTTTATGGACAAATTAAACATAAGAAGGCAATTAACCTTTTGATTTTCTTTTTTATGTGAATGATGTTCCAACTAGAATGATCATTCATTATGGTTGTGGGCTTATCTCCCATTGTGGGCAAGTTGTAGCAGTAAATGCCAAGACTTTTGTGCTGTGGATCAGTGCCCATAAATTTGGACCGAGTTGCATTTGATCTGTGGCTAGAATTTTTTTGGTGGTCTAGGGTTTTTGAGGGTTTTGAGAAGATGAAAAATATATGTATTTGTGTATGTTCAATGATATAGCTACCAATTGTTGTGGTTGGTGGTGTATTTATGTAAGTTTTTCTATATTTTTGTGTATTTTGTTCAAATTAATTCCATCAGCTCATCTAGTTTCAAATACATGAGTGATGAAAATAAATTGTAAGTTTTCTATATATTTGTGTATTTTGTTCAAATTAATCCATCAAATACATGTGTGATGCAAATTGTTACACAAATACATGAGATTTAATATAAAAATACACGGGGTTTGATGGGTAACTTCAAATACATTTGTTATGCTATCAAATACATGTGTAAATCAAAATGAAATCAATATTGAAAACTTCAAATACATTACCGCTAAAATACATAGGTGATGCAAATTGTTACTCACACAAATACATGAGATTGAATATAAAATACATGGGGTTTGATTGGAAACTTCAAATACATTGGTTATGCTATCAAATACATGGGTAAATCAAGAACGAAATCAATATTGAAAGCTTCAAATATATTGGTTGTTGAATGTTTTCAAATTTTGATTTTTTGATTTTTTATATTTGAATGTTGAAGATTAGATGGAGGAATAGAACATGGTTATGGAAAGGTAATCTAAAATCTGATTTTGTGGAAGGGTATGGTAAAAAAATACCAATTAATAGCTAATTAATTGATCCCACCGTTATAGCCCTAAATCAAGGGATATGTTTTATTTTTTACTGTGTTACTATGTATTTATAAGCATCAAATACATCCGAAAAATACCTTAATTTAGGAAAACATAGCTACAAAAGGTAATTTTTAAAAGGTAGCTATAAATGATAGGAAACTACCAAAAGGTAGTCATTTTGTTAATTTTACCTAATAAATATCTTATTGAGATTTATTTATATCATCATTTGTTGATTTAGTTAAAACAGCACGTGAGAGTAAGTATTTTTTCTTGGAAAACGAGTTTCACCATACAATCTGTTTTATTGGTAGCATACCATGCAATATTTAATAGATTGCACCAATTGTACATCTATCTCAATTAAATATAAGCACGTCCATACTTTCATCATTAATGGCAAACGAGAAAAAAATCAATTATATTAGTTTCTAAAGAATTTTTAAGTTAAGGAGTTTAAAGTGCATGTTTATTAAAGGTAAACATTTATTCACATTAGGTATGTACTCTAGACTATTTGAATGTAAGACATGCGTCTTTCAAACATACGTTTATCACTTAATCATAGTTAAATTAAATGAAATATATTAGATATCTCATTTTAATTTTTCAATAAGGTCTTTTTGCCACACTATTTTGGCCATAATGGGGTAAATTCATATGACTATTTAGGTCAAATTTAATAATTTATGCTTATTTAATGTCATTTCTATCTTTTCTTCTCAAAGTTTATCTTAATTTAAAATTGTACAATAGAGGTTATGGTGATTTTTACATAAGTGTGGCTAGATTTTGGTCAAATTGGTGTGGCAATTTAGCAACTCTTAATTTTTAATTGTTTAGGTTAATATTGCTAACACCGTATGTGAGTGAGTGTGTATCATCAATAAATTACAGACCAAAAAACACCGTTGGACTTCCAAATGCTTTGAGTTTACCATTTTGACAACCACTAGAAATTTAATTAACTTAAAAACGGAGAGATAAGTGACAGAGGAGACCAAGAATTCATCAACTTCTTTTATTCCTTTAAACAAACCTTCATTCTACATTAATTGATTACAGAACTGAGAAAGTAAACATTGCTGCATGAACAAAAGAAATCACTAGCTTATCACCTCCTAACTAGAATTAATTAAATTTATCAAAGTCACTTTGGTTCGAATTTAAAAGGAAAGTGAGCTGGTAATAAAGGTGTGTTCGGTACCAAGGAAAATGTTTTTTTTGAAAATAAGTGGGTTTGTTACTTATTTTATTGTGTTCGGTACGTAAGAGAAAAATATTATCCTAAAAGCATTTGTATATAATCTAGATAAATACTATTGGGGTTGGGGTTGGGATTGGGCGTGGGGGTAGGGGTGTGGGGTTATGGGGATGGGGATGTAGTGAGGTGTGTTGGAGGGTGAGGAGAACATAATCAATGTGGAATGCCATTGTGGAACTTATTTTCTCTACTTCCACTAGGTAAATCATTTTCTTCATTTTTAGGGAACTTGTTTTCGAGAAAATGTTTTTCAAAAATTTTGACCAAGCGAACATGGGAAAATTGAAAAATATTTTCAACAAATATTTCATCCATACCGAACTAGATGTTGTCGGAGTAAAGGATCATCAACAAGGGCATTCTAGTGCGTTGTAGATTCTTATCCAAGATTTGTATCATTTTATGATGCCATGTGAATTGCTAGAAACATGTGAAGTGTGTGGCTAACCCAATAACGAAAGTTTCGTAAGGGGACTGGAGCAGGCTACCAGGAAATTTACGCAGCGGAAGATCCTGAATTTGAGACCAGCTAAGGCCCCTAAATGACCGCTCAATGATGAAGGAGGTAAGGGTGCAAAGACAGCCAGGAGATTTGCCTAGAAGCAGGCACACCCAAATAGTAATTCCACAAACATATATCACAATCATTGAAAGTCAAGCTTCATTATTCCTCAATGTAGTCTCAGTTCATAGTTTACTACTTCATTTCTTATAACTTAGTCGATATTCACAATTGATGTGACTCCGTACTAACATTTTTCTTTCGTATAGTATGCAACTAGGTGACTTCGTAAACTGAAGATATAATTGAAAGAGCCATCAGTCACTTGATTAGATTAGAAATTCGTCGTTTTCCCTCTCAATTTTTCAATTTTTCGGTGACGAAATAGCTGATACGTAAGCTCATAAATTCACAAGTTCATTTCAACGTGTTACAAGATCCTTTAATTTTTTTTTATCAAGGTCTAAACATACATTGTGAGATAACATGAAAATATAATATTTGACAAAATCAGCTACTCCTATTTCTCTTTTATGATACATTTCAGACTAAGACTATTTACTAACCTTCCTAGAACATATAATAGGTTAACAACTAATTACATTAGTTACTAAACAAGATTACAACATTTAAGACAAAACGATTTTAAGTTAGTAGTACCCAAACACATAAAAAAGTCGAAAACAGCTTATGCAACTTATAAGAGGTTAACAACTAATTACATTAGTTACTAAACAAGATTACAACATTTACACATAGAGACAAGTCATTGAGAGGGATGAATTAGAAGATGTTACTCGTAAAAGTTTATCAATTACATGACAAGTCTTCTTCCATAATATAACTAATCTTAATACTTGTTAATCCCCTTAAAATTAAATTCGTCGTTTTTGCGAATTCGATCCTAAGCTGCTTCAATGCTTCTCGAGCTAACACCGGAGGTCTACCAATTCATGATGGATTAATATCCTCTATGGAGTAGTTCATCTAGATGACATATGATTGAGATTAATGTTTTCTTTCTGTCAAGTTTGGTTAAGTGTTTCTTGAGGTGTTGATGATTTATTAATGGCTAGAGATAATATCATCAGAGTCAAAATAGACTCCAAAGAAGTGATAGCAATGATCACATCCGGAAATAACAAATACTCATACTTAATCTCTGAATGCAGGTTCTTATTTGAACAGCTTGGACGGCCCTCTATAGGGTACATTCACGGAGGGAAGGAGCACAATGATGGATGCATGTGAAGACACTTTCTTTTATGATTCCCCACTCTCTTCCGCCTTAAAAACTTTTGTACAAGACTTGCAAGGGACAAACTATACTAGATTAGTCCCTTTAACTATGTAAGAAGCACATTACTACTAGTAATAATATACAATATCTTTTAAATTAAAAGAGTACATCTAGACCTGAACCTGGAGGCTCGTTGAACTTGTTGATTCCCCATGCATGAAAACCCCGATCAGATCTAGAATGCCATTTAACAAAAAATCAACTATTCTGTGTATAAGGATTTGGACTCACAACAGTATAACCAAATTGTACGTGCGTTAGGTAGCTTGAATGAATGATCATTGTCTTTTCTTGCTTAGACTTCTTTTCTGCCTTGTTCCAAGATTAGATGCATAAAACAGAATTTTCAGGTAGGTTGAGTCTGTACTCTGACTTTATTCTATGCTGGTTGATGGTCTAACTCACAACAAACATAACATTCATATAAGTCGGAGAACTGTAACACTATACCTAATGGGAAATGACACCCAAATAAGTGAGTGAGATATCAATATGCATCTCGTGTAAGTAGTGTTTTTACAGTGTTGATGAATAGAAGCTACAGAAAACTGCTTCAAGTTTGAGGAGGAGCAAGTACTTAAAATGGATACTCTACAGAGATGGTATAATGAAGCGTATGGATGAAGACATGGAACTTTTGGAAACCTTACACTCTCTCATTTTGACAATATAGTGAATGGTGAATCATACAAGTTTAGAAAACCTAGCTCCACATCAGCATCATGGCAATGGCCAAGTTTTATCATCCTCTACTCCAGATAGAAGAAGTCCATAGACATTCTGGCTAGTCGTAGCTGCATTGTGACGGGGGGCCATTTCCTCAGGAAAATCTTCAGGGTTATCACCGAACAAGAAGTCATACCAGCCCGTTGAATTCCACCCATAAATGGAACAATCTTGTTGAATATCAAAGTCATGATGGCAGAGGAAGTAGGAGCCTAGAACCTGATATGCAGAGATATCCACCCCATTAATGAGATGGTGTGCAGGAGGAGATGCTTTACATCTCGAATTGTTCTCATTTTGCTTATACACAATGTGGACGCCAAATCCCTTCAACCGAGCACCAGAATATAGAGACACCGAAATGCTCATAGAGTCTCCTGTATCCAAGTTATCACCTATTTCCCAATGGGATAGCCATGTGATATCTTTACCATTATGCGGAAGACCTTGAATTGTTGGACTGTATGTCCATCTCAGATCCTTGGTCTTATTTGCCACTCTAACATGAAACTCATTCCAAAATTTATTTCTCCTTGTACAATAACATTTGCTGGCGTTTTCATAGATAACATATAAGTTCAAACCCTGAATGTCATGATTAGTCCGTGAAGGCACATCAAAGCTGATCGAGGACCCTATAGATTTGTAGCTTAACCAGTCTGGGAGCTCACTTCCATGGACAGAAGTGCTGAATATACCAAATTCATAGAGCCCCTACAAATTAATCACAAATTAACATCATTTGGAGACAAAAGGAGATTATGTTTTATCCAACCAAATCTTGGTACCATTTATATCTTGCTTCCCCTATTAATGTTATGGGAGCAAGAAACTCATATTTCTTAGCCAAAACTTTTCCTAGTTGCTACATATAAACAGGGACTTGAAGGAGACGGGCGTTAGGGAGCAAACCTGTATAGGACTTTCCCATCTTGTAAGAGTCAGGTTGTTGTAGAGATCCACCTTAGTGTCACTCAAGAACCTCAAGTTGGGAAACCCCAGAACACTGATTAAGTCAGCATCACATGAAGAAATGCATTTAAGCTGGAACATATCCTGAATCTCAATGAGTTTGTTGCAATAGAATGCAAGAAAATCTAATGTTGTCAATAAGTTTGGTAAATATGGTAACCGCTCGAGTGACCTGCATTTCCAGATACTCAAGGTTGTCACACTGTTTGGGATCTCTGGAAGATAATTAAGTTCTTCGCAATTTTCTAGCTCAAGTATCCGGAGATTGGTAAGCCCCTTGATGCTTTCTGGTAGGCTGTGAATTGGATTGTCACTTAAAAACAAGTTCCGCAGTGTGGAGAAATCACCAAGCTCCACTGGAATTAAATCACTAGATAGACCACATCCAGTGAGACTTAAAGTTACTAATGTCTGAGATACTGTAGTTAACAGGTTAACAATACCAGGAGCTTTTCTTGGGCTTGGGACTGAAGAGCACAGACCTAAACTCAGTGAATGCTTCTTAATTATGGAAGTGGAGGTTTGATTAGCAGCAGTTCCACCTGCATCAAGCTCTATCAATGAATGCATCTTACCCAGCTCTAATGAAGACCATACAAGTTTTGAGCAACCATACAGAATCATCTTCTCGAGGGAATGAAGATTACTAATACATCCGGGAAGCTTCCTTAGACTTTCGCAGCCTCTTAGGTTCAAAATGAGGAGTCTTTGTAGTTCCCCAATCGATTTATCAATCTCAGTCAACCTTGTGCAGTACTTGAGAATTATCCTCTCAAGATTTGGAAGCTTTGAAAAGTCAGGGGTGCAGGAGAGACCTTTTGAATGACTGAGATTCAGAATCTTTAACGCACTCAGAAGCTGTAAGAGGAAAACAAATAAAAATCATCATCTGACTGATCTATCAATCTTTGAATAATCAACCAGAGAAAGAAGTTAGAGAAAAAGGAAAAAAGGTTCAGATTTGTGTTGTATCTTTGAGGTGATAGTGCCTAAATAATTATAATAGCTTGTTACTCGAAGGAACTACAAACTCTTCAAAATTTAATATCATAAAAACAAGGAGATATTATATAAAGGACTTGTGCAAGGAATAAGCTTTCAAGGCAGAGGGAATATACATAGATGTAGTCTGTAATATTCTGATCAAAGTGATGACTCGTTTCCATTATTATCTCCTAAAATCAGAAATGTCCATAAATTTAAACTGATAGCTAATATTCCGCAGACTTGGACGTCACTTCGGAAACCAGATGTTCAGACTTCAGTCAGATATGTTCTGCATAACTAGTAGGCGGGATTATGAATACAATATAACTTTTACTTGTTGAATATATATATGCCTGCTAAATAAGGTGCGCTACGGAGTTTGTGTTTTTATATTTTATTATTCGCTAAATATATTTTTCTTCTAGAAAATAAAAGCTTAATAGCGAAGGCTACCTTGTTTCCTTCAAAAATATGATGCAACCTACTGTAGCGCATTTCTAGGGCCACCACTTTCTCCATAGGTAAGCCGTCAGGTAAACATTTATATGGAAATTTGTGCCAACACAACCACCTCAACGACCTTGGGAACTCCTTGTAATTTCCTTCAACTGCTATATTATCAAGTTGCAGCAGTCTTAATTTGCGCATCCCGGAAAATGCATCAGTATTGATGCTGTCCACCTTTTTTGATTTTCCACGTGATTCTATTGAGGAAGAGTTTTTATTAGAACCATAAAAGAGAACTTTACGTGGCTGTGGTTGCCTTGATGGATCATTTTGGCGTGACAGCCTTATTTTCCCCATTATGTCGGCACATTCCTGCAAATACTCTTTTGTTGTCGGATGATGGAATATTCTGGGTGGCTTATCTTTGTCTGCACAAGGCCTAAGGTTCAGGCCTTGAATCATATCCGAACCCTGACAAAAAGTTACTGATTTGTGAAAGAAAGAACATAAGACTAGATTTGGAAAAGTAAATGTAACAGCAAAAATAATGGATCGTACAGTTTTTTCTTTCAGAACTTTAAATGAGTCCTTGTAATGCCACAATCTGCTCCGTCTTTCAGGATGCTTGGGTGATTCTTGGCGTATAATTTCTCGTCCCATATCTCTAACTAATGGATGCATCATCAGTTTTCCTTCATCAATGTTTAACAAGAATCTATCTTGGAGATTCTGAATACCAACCATTGAATAATATCCACATGCATCAAGGATAGTGACAACGTGGTCTACATTCTTTCCAAGAAAGAAGCAGGCAATCTCAAGGAATAGGCTTTTGTCATGATCATCTTGTATAAAGTCAAAACTTATTTGCAGTTTCTTGGATACTTGACTATTAGGAATTGCCTCTAGTTTCTTCAGGATACTTTCCCATACATCCAGTTTTTTACCAGAGAGAGAAGAACCCAAAACTTGTAAAGCTAGGGGAGATCCAATACAGTGTTCTATAATCCTTCTCAAGAACTTGGTGTAATCCTCAACTGGATTGGCTTGTCCGAATGCATGCCAACTAAATAGTTCAAGTGATTCATCTTTGTTCAGTTTCTGAACTGGATCAATCAATTCAATTTCACAAGCCCTCAGTAACTCCATGTGCCTAGTTGTCACAATAATTTTACTACCTGGGTAAAAGCAATCTCGCATTCCCCCAATACAAGCTAATTGGTGCACTTCATCAACATCATCCAGCACAACCAGAATTCTTTTACCATAAACAGCACTTTTGATCTCATCGATTCCTTCTTCAACACTCTGAATGTCAATCTTCCTTCCATCAAGAATATCAGAAAGAAATTGTTTCTGCAGATAGATTAGTCCATCGGCAGAATCGGAAAAATCTCTAACATTGAGGAGGAAGCTGCTTCCATCAAAATTTTCAAAGTTCAAATTAAATGCGTATTTGGCGATTGTTGTCTTCCCTATACCACCCATACCACAAATGCCCCAAATACCAACATCATCTGCTTTTTGTTGCAACCACAAGCAAAGATCTTCAACCCGAAAATGTATACCAATTAGGTAAGGAGCAACACTTAGGATTGAACGGCTTACTTTATTTTCGGTAACCTTCACAAGTTTCTCTATAAATCTCAACTCAGTCCTACAATAAAGATAAAAGTGGAACAAACAAAAAGAGAAATGTTGGTTAGCTGGATAATATCAAGTTAAAAGTCGTAGGTATTCGTATTACGCTTGATAAACAGAGAAGCTATGCCTGATATTCTATACTTCCTTCTGAAACATAAACAAGGACGTCTATTGATTTGACTACTCTAACAGTGAGTATTTGCTCAAGCTTAATTTACTATAACCGTTTTCAATGAAGTTAGTAATGTTTTCTGGAAGGCTATGTGGGAAGTTGATCATCATACACACTGTAAGACGACCTTTCCCTTGCGTTGTTGTTCAAGCAGCATTATGGATTATACAGATTATCATTTGATGTTAGGCATAGTAAGGCCTAAAAGTGTACCCAGGGGTGTAGCCTAGTGGTCAATGAAGTGGGTTGAGCACCATGAGGTCTCAAGTTCAATTCTCAGCAGAGATAAAACACTAGGTGATTAATTCCTATCTGTTCTAGCCTTGGTGGACAAAGTTACCTGGTACGTGTTCTTTGGATGACAAGTATCTCATGGATTAGTTGAGGTGCGCGCAAGCTAGCCCGGACACCACGATTATCAAAAAAAAAAAAGTAGTAAGGCCTAAAAGTTGAAAGTTTAATTGGCAACCATGCGCAAAGAAATTCAGAATCCTCTTTGGAATCACAGCTACAGTTTAACAAGAGATCATAATTTTTTTCATTGACCACACAGAATCCAATATTTGAGCTTCTATCCAAAGCAAAAGTCAAGGACTCTCTCCCTTGTAAGCTTCCTACCTTTATTATCATCGTAAATGCCAATTGGTAGATGATGGTGGACAGAATTTCCTGTAAGGATTTTATACCTTTTTCATCTTTTGGTCATATAAGGGCACCAACATGGATAAGGTAGTAAGGCTATTATTCATAAATATGCATAATGAAAATATCTGTCTTGTTTCCCTAACTGCAACATGGATCAAGTGGAAATATTGATGGAATTTCAGGAATATGGTACCTAGCTCAGAAAAATAGAAAAGAGAGAGTCAACATATATACAGGAAAGAGGACATGGAAAAAATTACTCTTGTGTAGAATTCTGTAAAACCATCCCACTTCCACGTTGATCGGCCACTTCCCTGAGTGCTGCCCTCCACCCTTTGATCTTCTCGATCCACTCCTCTTTACCTTCATCCATTAATCGTTGCTCATGCGCAGCAAATGCAGCAGCAAAGCTCCCCATTTGCTTTCCAACATCGAGTGGATCCACATAATAGAAGACTGGTAATATAGCATGTCCTCTTCTCCTCTTGTTTTCAAGAATCATGACAAGCTCATCAAGGCACCAACTAGATGTTGCATAATTTTTGGACAAGATGATTATTGAACTCTTTGAGCTATGAATTGCTTTATCCAATTCAGATTTGATATTTTCCCCTCTTTCAATTTCATTGTCATCTCTGAATGTTCGATGACCCTCATCCACCAAAGCTTTGTAAAGCTGATCAGTGAAAGTCTTACGAGTATCCTCGCCTCTAAAACTCAGGAACACATCATATACACAACGGGACCTGAAATTCGAGGCTTCCTCAACTCTCAAAGCCTCCATTGCAGGAAGAGTATGATTTGAGATCACTCTTGCTGAAAAAGATTCTCTTCTTAGAAAGTTGAGCTTCAATGTTCACCTACTCTTTTCCATCTGAAAGTTTTTTTTACTTAATTTTATTGAGCACTAGTCCAAATAGTCCACTTGACTTACTCAACATATTGAAATGCAACATAAATTAAAAGCTAAAAGTTAAAAATATAAATAAAAAAATTGACAAGGGGTCCCAAGGAGTCCAACAGAATAAGAGTGGAAGTCTAGCAGATAGACTTGAAGTCTACAATAAAGGATTAAACTAATCTGAATTATTTAACTACATCATAGAAAGCAAATGAACAAATGGATTCAGACCAAAGAAAAAAAGTAGGCATGCACAGTCTCCAATACTGCCCCACTTTCTTCTTTTCTTATTTTCAGTGTTTTCTGCTTAAGGCATAGGACTCCAGTCCAAACTGGATAGCTCCTCGTACTAAGAAAAGTAAAAGGAACGCTTCACCAAACTTCAACAGAAAAAGTTTGCCAACCCAAAATGATTGTTGTGTTGTATGTTGAATGAATCTTGCAAGAAATTAAACATTCTCTTTTTGTATTCCTCAAATATTGAAGATAGATGGTGTCTTTATACCTGCTTAGCTCGATTTAAGGTCATGACCCTTTAGGCTAGAGTTGTATCTCCAGCAATTATTTGTTTCTTTTCATAATCCATGCAATGCCAGTTTCCTCCTAAAAGACGAATGTGTAAATCTACATATATTTTTCTGAAAATGGGCTACCAGTTTGTGCACTCACGGCTGAGACAAATTATGACCTCTGTTGTACACTGACCTTCTAGCCTCCAGAGAAATGAATTATTCTGGAGTTTTAGACTCAATTTCAGAAACACAAGTACATCCTCAAACTATCAGAAACTTGACAGCTTTCATCCAAAACTGGCCCTCGTAAAAATAGTAGCGGAAAAAGAACCTTTCATGAAAGCCAAAACCCTAAACCCTCTCTGTCATGCTCCAGATGTTAGTTCGATGACGAGGGTTATGATCAAACCGTTGGTGATGGCCAATGGAAGCTTCTTAGAGGTTCGATGGTTGTCGCTTGAGGTTACAAGATGTCTGACTTGTACTTATTTCAGGGATCCATTTGTAGTGACTCAATAAATTTGGTGGAGAATAATACTTCATCAGAGTTATGGCACAGATCACTACTAAAAACAAGCTATTTACCTACATGGGCTTACCGAGGGAAAAATTTCATGTCGCTATTCCGAGGGACTTTGCCATGGCGTCCCTCCGAAAATTCAAATATTTTAATTTTTAATTATTTTTTAAAGATACCGAGGGACATCCCTTGGTAAATTATGCTATTTTTTTAAAGTCAACATTTAATTGACTATACAGAGGGACTCTCTCGATACATAATAAAAAACAAATTAAAATTTCTGAGAGAGATCCTCAGTAATATAAATATAAATATTCTGAATTTATGTTTTCCTGTACCGAGGGACACCATCAGTATATTAATATAAAATAAATGAAAATTAAATAAAATGCACCGAGGGAGTCTCTCGATAAAGTAGATATAATTATTTTGAGTTTTCTTTTTTAAAGTACCGAGGGACGTCTCTCAATAAATTAAATATGTAAAATTGAGTATTTAATAAATAATTATTTTATATATTTTAAACAAATAATAGTGATGGTGTCAATTGGTAAGTCCCCTGGTAATTGTTTAAAGGTTTTTTTTTTTTATCCTTTTTTCAGTTATATTACCTATCTAGACTTATCCTAAGAAAATTAAGTTGTACCACCTGTTTATTATACTGAGTAAAAGTGTATATTGATAGCACTCTAAAGAATGTTATACGTGATAAGTTTAAAAAGTGATAGTATAAATAGAAGTGTTTTTAGTGGCATCCTTAATAAATTGACAATGGTTAAAGTGTGTTGTATTAGAGGTATTGTTAAGTAATGTTAGTGATGGATAAGTCTATTACATAATAATTCCAGTAAGTAGAAGTATATTAAATTGATTAGCTTATAAATTAATAATTAATGGTAGATTGCATTAGTGGAGATTGATTAGCCTATACGTCAATTATTACAGTAAGTGAAATTGTATTTGTGATATTCTATTATGTTACAACTACTTAATGAATCTGAATGATTATCAGAGATCTGTAACAAAGTCTTAATATTATTAACATGTTGATTAAAAAATTCTATAAAGATGGCAGCTCATCGCTTCCTCCACCATCCCGGTATCATTATCAATTATTGTCACCGCCCACCATTATTAACTATCAATACCCACAACCACCGTCATTGTCAATTACTACAATCAACGTACAATGCCACTAGTCACTATTTATAATCATCACCACCAACCACCATTTTTATAACAATCATCGTTCATGACTACCTGCAATCACCACAATCAGTCACCACTATATATCGTCAACCACCGTCATCATTCACCACTATATATCGTCAATTAGCATCACCATTTACCAACATTATTAACTATCACTATCAATCGCCACCACCAACTACTACCATCAACTTCCACTACCAACATTTATTACCACTAGCTACTACCAACAATACCACCATTAGCCGACGCCATCTTCAATTGACACCGATCAACCATTATATAATAAACCAACCTTAATATAATATTTTTAAAAATATTTTATTGATAACATATTAGATTAATTTTGTGTTGTATTAAATTTCATACTAATTTTTTAAAAATAAAGACATATTTTACACATTCAGATGTCGTAAAGCAAACAGTCTTAACTCTTAATAATGTAATATTCAGACCTTAACACAACATCTTAATATTCATTGACTTGTATTGAAATGCAACATATAAATTAAAGCTAATATTTTAATATTTGACGTTTAAGAGTGGACAATATATAAAATAGACTTTGTTAAGTTAAAATTTTATTAAACTAATGTTCAATCTAAAATCATAGAAAGCAAATGAACAAATGGATCAGATTTTTTAAAAAAATTTTTTGCAAGTTTTCTGCCCCAATTTCTTGGATATTATCTAAATTTAGTTTTTTAATTTACTTATTATCTCCAAGATTATAAATGGTTTAATATATTGAGTAATTAGAAGCTCCACCAAAAAAAAAAAAAAAAAAAATGTTGTTGTGTAGTATGTTGAATGAATCTTGCAAGAAATTAAACATTCTTATTTTGTACTTTTCAAAAAAATACTTTTGAAAAGTGGTTTGTGTTTATACCTGCTTAGCTCGATTTAAGGTCATGACTTTTAGCTAGAATTGTATCTCCAGCAATTTTTGTTTCTTTTCATAATCCATGCAATTTTTCTCAAAAGACTTTTCTAAATATTTTTCTGAAAAATTTTTTTTCAAGGCTGAGACAAATTATAACCTCTGTTGTACACTGACCTTATTTTCTCGAGAGGAAAATTATTTTGGATTAGCACTCTTTTTTTTCAAAAACACAAAAAAATCAAACTTTTATCAGGAAAATAAGCTTTCATCCAAAACTGGTTAAAAAGGAATAGTTGAAAAAGAACCAAAAATTTCAAAAAAGAAAGACTAAAAAACCCTCTCAACCTGTTCCGGATGTTCGTCGAATTTAATTTGTAGGAAAATTTGACCCATTCCATTACCAAATCAAGTCTTGTTGGCCAATGGAAGCTTTAGAGTCGAACTTTTTAATTAAAAAATCGATTTTGGAACCATTTGTAGTCCCTTTAAAAAATTTGGTGGAGAATCAAACTAGCTTTAATATTAAAATCACTGAAAAAAATACTTTTTTTCTTTCTTTAAGCTATCAAAACAAATTTTTTCGCTATTGGGAAAGATTAGTCATGATCCCCGAAATTTCAAATGTTTTAATTTTTAATTATTTTTTAAAGATACAAGGGACATCCCATTCTAAATTATGCTACTTTTTTAAGTCAAATTTAATTAAGTTTGGAAACTTGTCATCTTTAGATCTAAGTGTCATATTTTAAAAGGTTTTGATTTAAGTGTTTTGAAATAAAAATATTATATTCAAAAATAATTCATCTAATACGAGAGGTTCAACAAGGTATAATATAAAATAAATGAAAATTTAAAATCCCGAGGGAGTCTCTCGATAAAAGAATAATTATTTTGAGTTTTCTTTTTTAAAAAAGAGAGTCTAAACTCACCAAATTAAATATGTGAAACAACAAAGTAGACATTAATTATTTTTTATATATTTTAAACTATCTAGTGATGTTTTCATAAATTGAATTTCAAATCCTCGAAATTGACATTCAAAACATCATTACCTTTTTAGCATCTCGAAATAGATTTTTTATCATTACCTTTTTATCCTAAAGAAGAATGAAATTTTTGTTTATTGGGGCAAAATTATTGATAGCACGTTTTTGGAAAAGAATGTTATCCGTGATAATTCAAAAAAATGATAGTATAAATAAAAATGGCATCCTAATAAAAGTTAATGATTGTTTCCGAGCTTTATAAATTGACAATGGTTATGACCATTTAAAGTAATGTTACAATTAGTTTTTACATAATAATTCCTTATTTTTTATATTACGTGAGTGTTTCTTAGGCATATGTGTACTTGATTGATTAGCTTATAAATTATAATTACGCTAAAAAAAATTAAGTATCTATATAAAATATTTATATTTGATTGATTAGCCTAACGTCAATTATCTTCGTCAAAGTACGAAAAAAACTTAAAGATATTCTATTTTTCAAACTTAATTCTGAATGATTACAACCCCTAAAATGATGATCCAAACATATATTAACATGTTGATTAAAAAATTCTATAAAATGGCAGCTCATTATTTTACGTTAAAAAATATGAAGTTCTATATAAAATATTTATATTATTGTTTTAAAAAGTAACTTAATCAAAGTACCCGGAAAAAAGCTTAATTTTGAGTTCAATTACTACAAAAGAATAAAGATGACTAGTTTCACTATTTACAACAAAAACTTACCACCAACCCCTAAAACAACATTCAATCACGTTTGACTATAGTTGATGTAATGAGCCACTATATTGTATGCAAAAAAAATATATATAGTTCTATATAAAATATTGATCATTATCGGGATCGCCACCACCAATTTTTGCTCAACTTCCACTATGAAAAAAAAACCATTTAGCTATACCAACAAAAAAAAAACCATCTTGACGTCTTTCACTCATGATTCCGCACCACCTTTGGTGATTTTTCATATATTTTTTAAAAATATTTTATTGATAACATATTAGATTAATTTTGTTTGTATTAAATTTCATACTAATTTTTTAAAAATAAAGACATATTTTACTAACAGATGGGAAGCTAAGATTGAAGTTAACTTTAATAATGTAATATTAAGGCTTAATGAACATCTTAATATTCATATGTGTGTTTAGATTCAGACATATAATTCTTAATGCATATCTTAATATTTAGACGTGCATTCAAATTCTGACGTTAACAATATATAAAATATCTTTTGTTAAGTTAAAATTTTATTCAACTAGTGTTCAATCTAAAATAGGCTAATTTAAATTATCAATTTTTTAAAGTGAATTTTTTGCAAGTTTTCTACAGAATTTTATGGATATTATCTAAATTTAATTTTTTTAATTTACTTATTATCTCCAAGATTATAAATGGTTTAATATATACGGAGTACATTAGAAGCCAAAAAAAAAAAAAAAAAAAAGTTGATTGGTGTTTGGCTAACTATCTAAAATAGGCCTTTAATTTTTAAAAAATACTTTTCAAAATTATACTTTTGGTTGTTCAAGTGGTTTGTGTTTGGCCAATTAATTTTAAAACTACTTTTGTTTCATAATAAGTGTTTGAAACTTTTTAAATGCACACTTCTATGTGAATTTTTCTCAAAATGTACTAGAAAATTAGAAGTGTTTTTTGTTAAGCCTATTTTTTTTATCTTCCAAAAAATTTTACCTCTTTCTAAGTTACTTATTTTAGAAAAGCTACTTACATCATTTTTTTTTTTTTCAAATAAGGATAATTATTGAAAAAATAAGTACTTTTGGGAGGAAAATAAGCACCACTTGTCTTTAAACAAAATAAAACAAAAACGGGAGCCAAAAATTTATAAAAGAAAGATAAAATTTTCAACCTAGGTTATGCTCAAAATTTGTTGTGTAATTCCATTTCCACCAAATCAAGTCTTCTTTTCATGAAATTGTATAGGTTTTGGTTTTTTATTAGATAACTAACCCTTTAAAAAAAAAAGATCAGAACTAGGCTTTACGCATCTTAAAGTATTGAAAGAGGATACTTTTTTTTTCTTTCTTTTTTTAAGCGATCAAAATCACATTTTTTTCATACTTTGGGTAAAAATTAGTCATGTTTCAAAATCCCGAAATATCAATATTTTATATAGAACTTAATATATTTTTTTGCGTACAATAACGTCGGCTCATTACATCAAGTATACCTAAACGTTTGGATCGTCATTTTAGGGGTTATAAAGTGCCTTGAAGTAAGTTTGGAAACTTGTCATCTTTAGATCTAAGTGTCATATTTTATAGGGTTTTGATTTAAGTGTTTTGAAATAAAAATATTATAGCAAAAAATAATTCATCAATACGACGTGGGGTGAAGTGCCAGGTATAATATATCGCATTCAATGCTCCCTTAATGAGTTTGATCCCATGTTGTTGGCATAAAAAGAAGTAAGAAAAAAGTGTTAAACCACCAAACCAAATTGGTGAAAGCAACAAAGTAGACACTTTTTTTTTTTATAATGTTCACAATGCTATCTAACTCATTTTCATAAATTGAATTTCAAATCTCGAAATTGACATTCAAAACATCATTAAGATTCATCTCGAAATAGATTTTTATCAATTTTTAAAAAGAAGAAAAAGTTTTGCACAAAAAGGGCAAAATTCAAATTGAATGGGAGAACACTGGTTTTTGAGAAAATTTGCCACCGTAGATTTCAAAAAAATACCCTAGTTCAAAAAAAAATGGTAAATCGGACATAACATGATAAAAATCATTTAAAGTTATCATCAATTTACTTAGTTTTCTACCTATACTCAAGTCCTTATTTTTTTATTTACGTGAGTGAGAAAATATGAAGATACTTGACGTAATGAGGAATGGGGTTGTACGCTAAAAAAAAAAAAAAGTTGCTATATAAAATATTTATATTTCGACGTTTTGCAGAAAGTGACACATATATTTGGTCATTAGTATGAAAAAAAAACTTAAAGATAAGAAGTTTTCAAACTTTTGAGAATAACTCGATGATCCAAACATATATGTATACTTGATATAATGATGACATTATTTTCCGTCTAAAAAAAATATGAAGTTCTATATAAAATATTTATATTCCGGTGTTTCCAAAAAGTAACTAATCTTCGGTCAAAAATACGAAAAAAACAATTTTGAGTTTGATTTCCAAAGAAAAAGATGACAAGTTTCCAAGCAAACAAAACTTGGCATTCGGGGCACTTGGAGAATTGATTTTAGGTATAGTTGATGTAATTATTAACGTTATTGTATGGAAAAAAATATATTAAGTTCTATATAAAATATTGATAAAAGCTGATTTTGAAACATGACTAATTTTGCTGTATGAAAAAAATGTGATTTTGATAGCCTAAAAAAAGAAAAAAGAAAAAAAAAAGGTACCCTCTTTCACGCATAGATTCTGTGCGTGAAGCCTAGTTTGATTTTTTTTTTTTTAAAGGGTTAGTTTGATTCCAAAAGTTATTTTTTGGGTTAAAAAGGTTTCGGGTCCCGAAAACAACTGAAAAAAAAGACAAGGCTACTAACAGAGGGAAGCTAAGATTGAAGTTGCAGCTTTAGAAGCTAAGATAAGGCTACGAACAGAGGGAAGCTAATACGTGGTTCCCTTCTCTCTCTTGAAATCTATCATTGAACTGGTCTGGTTTCTTCATAATGAACTGGTTTTGTTTTTTGAGATTCTATTCACCCTCGTTTCTCTGTTTAGGCGTTTGTTTTCTAATTCCTGAAATCTTTGTGTTTTTTGTTTTGTTGTTGATTGAACGATTCCTTTTCCGGGTGTTCCCTTCTTTTTATGTGATTAAGCCTTTTATTTGTAGACTATGAGGAACTGGATACCTAAATTGATTGGTGGTGTTTACGTAACTATTTAGTGATTAGGCCTTTAATTTTGGGGTCTGAAATTTCGAATTATATTGGTTGTTCAAGGGAACCTTTACTTAGTTATAGGGACTTGCATTTTACTCTTTTTGTTTCATAATAAGTGGTGTTTTTGTAAAAATATCATAATACATACAGGGAAATTGCTCATGGTCCTAGAAAATTAGAAGTGCTTTTTATTAATTTATCCCCAATAAAATTTTACGTCTTTCTAAGTTACTTATTTCCTAGAAAAGCTACTTAATCATTTTTTATTATGTAAATAAGGATAATTTTGGAAGAATAAGATCAATTTCATCTTTGAAATCCTAAAGCACCACTTGTCTTTAAACAAAATGAAAAGCATAAAACACCATTTATTTAGAAACGAAGGATCATCTATTTTAAAAACAGTATGTCAACTGTTCATTGTGTAATCTTTTAAATATTAACTATGCATGAAATTGTATATCGAATTTGGTTTATTTACTAGATAACTAAAGCTGTGTATTAGATGTAGAATTATTCTATGCATCTTAAAGTATTGATGTGGATTCGTTTGCGGGTTCGGGTTCTTGTTTTTGTTTGTGCTTGTGATAAAATGGATGTTTTTTCCAGTAGCAGCAGCTTCAACTTCTTTTTCAATGCCAGTTATTTGTTTTGGTATGAGATATATATTGTTCTTTTTCTTTTTTAAGATGCCACCAAGTGGTGGTAATTAGTAAATTATTTTTGAGATGTTAGAGCAAAATTAGATTGTTCTTGTTGCTTCTTGCAGGTTTTATCCTTCTAGGCCAGCTGCAAATGCAATCTCAGCAGCAATCCAGAAACTTTATAGTGGTGCCTTCACAACGTGGGGTGAAGTGCCATGTCATACGCAGCAGGCGATTCTTAATGAGTTTATGGTATGTATTTATAGAGTTGATAAAGAAAAATGTGTTATACTCCATTCCAAACTACCCCTTTTGCTTAAATTAGCCCAAACAGCAAGAGCACCAAGAACAATAAGTTTCTGCAAAGTGTCAGCAACAATGAACCTTAAGTTCATTTTGTATGGATTATTAGCAGCAATAAAATGGAAGGACAAAAGTGGTACAGCAAAAAGTGCAACAAATCTGTTATTTCCAGAACACTGGTCTGGTGAGAAAATTTGCCACCATTTAACAGAACCATAAGCTAATATCATAGCCACATAAAGTGGTACAACATCAGTCATAACATGATAAAAATCAGCTATAGTTATCATCTTTACTAAGTTCTTGAAATACCTAAATCAAGTAAACATACAAGGAAGGTTAACGAAGTTGAGAAAATAGAAGAAAGTTTAGTCGAAATGAGGAAGTGGGGTTGGTAAATATAAGCAAAGTTGCATGTGTTTTGGTTTATGGGGTTGTAGGGATTTTGCAGAAAGGAGCAATATTTTTTGGCATTAGAGAATAGAGATTACAGAAAGAATACAGCTTTGAGAATGACTCGTGGGGGGAGGGGGGATTGGTTTATAGGAATGATGTTTAAGTTCCGTCTTAATTAGAGGTTCAAAGCTTTTGAGTTCCGGCTTGAATTCAAACCTCCAATTAAGAACGAAAGAATCCCAATCAGGTGATTGACAAAAATAATAAAAATTCAAGCAAGTGCCACGAGAAAAATGAACAGTTCATGAGTCAAATTTGGCATTATTGCTTACACAGTGTTTGATTTTTTGGTAAAGAATTCTGTAATTATTAATATAATTGCCTTATGGATAATACAATATAGTGAAACATCATACAATACTGTCAAAAGCTGTTTTCCTGCTAATTTCTGCTGTTATTCTTGGCATGTTGACTCTTTTTGTCCCTCTAAGATCTTTTTTTCCGGTGTTTGGTTGGCAAGGAAATAGTCTCGTCGAAAAATATCCCTGTGACTATCCTTCTAATTAAAAAATATCCCTGTGACTAAACAGGTTAGCCAAATGCTTGTAACCATGTGAAGTACTACTGCATTTTTTATTTTTCATACTCCGGATAGTTTTAAGGAAATTTTATTGCTTGTCAAGATAAAACTGAAAAGTGATAAAATTATTTATAGTTAAAAGGAAAGCATGAACCTGACTCCATTTTATTCATCCAACTGGTTGCTCTAAAACGTTACCTAGCTTAAACTTTGTGATGAACTCACTTTACTCAGGGCGTATCTAGCCTACAAGGTAGGGGTTCAACTGAACCCAAAACTTTCGACGTAGAGCCTAAATTTATGTGTAAAAAATTATTAAAATTGCAATAAATAGTAGATATGAACGCCTAATTTTAAAAACATAATGGGTTCAATGCTAAAAATCTTAAGATTGAACCCATAAAATTTAAATCCTGGATCCGCCTCTAACTTTACTCAAAGAGAGCATGTATATTGATTTTGGCAGTTCAAATTCCATGGAAGATGTCTTCTTAGTGTAGGCACTTCGGAACGTCTGTTCCTCTGATGTTTGTTACATATATATTTGTTTGCAGAAAAAGTGTACATGGAACCCTATCGAGGATAATGTTATTAGAAGTAATTTTACTAAGAAGGAGAGTTCTCAGTTGTCAAGCGAGTTCTCAGTTGTCAAACATTTTTTCTGAAGCTCGTCCAATCATTAAATTGTATGTACGACTTGAGACAAATCTTTCATATTAAAATTAAGCCAATGAGTTAATTAAGAGCCCGCTTTTCTTAGCTTATAAGTTGCTGAAAACAACTTATAAGCTGTTTTACTTTTAACAGTGTTTGTGGCCAACGAGAGATATATGGCTCATTTTGTGCTTAAAATAAGCCAATAAAAAAAAAGTTATTAAGTAGCCCAATTTATTTTTAACAATTGGCTTATGTGTTTCATAACTTTATAAGTTGCTTTTTTTAAGCTAGGCCAAACGGGCCCTAAGTATGTTCCTCATCATCTAGAAATCATATCATTGTATATGAAAAATCTAGAGTCAAACTTTTTTTTTATTTCTTAAAAGTCAATCCATATATAGTTTATATATGTGTGCTTTTTAAATAAATTTCTTAATATTATTTTGAATTCTCAAATATTAAGCAAGAACTAGAAGATTGGAATAGTATCTCGTGAGATCAATATTTTTTTATACTAACTTTGACGTCAATATGAATAATGTTTTATGTTTTTGCGCTCATCAATAATCAAATTTTTGCAGTTCGTAAAGCATTTTAGCAGATAATACCTTCAAAAACATTCAAGTATTCTGACTATGGTGAACAAAGTTAAGGTATATATTGATCAGTATCATTACAATATACCAAGGCTAAATTTTACATTGATAACAATAAATAAGAAGATATCAAACAACATATAGCTATGATAAATGAAATTGGGATGAGACTAGAGAAAGCATATAATTGGGATGAGACTAGAGAAAGCATATGACAAATCTCTTCATTCATCAAACACCATTATCTCCACCCTTCTCTCCCTGGTTCTCTTGTATGCAGTCCAGTGGACTTTCCCACAAAAAACTTCTTGTATCCAGAAGTACTCTATAACACCATGGTCTGGAATGAAATCATCATATTCCTGAACATAATGCTTACTTCTCTCCTAGCACTATGGGTGATTTTCCCGATCCATTCTGCTGCACACCAAACAAATAATTTTCCTGAAGCCCTTGTTTAAGCACAAAGGCTCCATGATAACTTGGTGCTTCATTGATTCAATGAAGATAAAATGATGATACAATGGATTTATGGTTTCTTGTCATTGACTTCCTCGCTGCACTACAAATTTCATAAATCAATGTTAAGATTTAAGCCCATAAATCAACGTTAAGAAACGTAAAAAAAGATAATCAGCATAATGATATCTTACTTGATTACTTCTATCAACTCTTCTTCTGTCTATGAAGGCAAAATATTCAATGGTTGATGAAGAAAAGTGTTAATGGAGAGGGGTTTTTATAGCAAAAATAATGACAATTATTGTGACAAAATTTAATGACTTGCCTATGATCTAATCTCTTTTCTTTCCTTTTATCAGAGATTCTTTTGATATATTTTTTTGGAATGTATTCTTGCAAATCTAACCTAATCAACCTATATAGGTAAGTTTATTAAAATCTCTTGCACCTTCTTTTATTAGGAAGATTTTACTAACGCCTTCGCCTCTATGAAATTTTCAAAGTAGAAGGCCAATTTTCGAAACCAAGCTTTTTATTTAGAGGCTAACTAATGATTTTAAATTATATACATCATCAGTTTAATAAATTTTTATACCACCCGGTCTTCTTTACCTGTTGCAGTAGGTAACTTGTCTTATTTTTTAAATCACAAATTTAAATATCCTTTGGGTGATTTGATAATTTAATTAATATTTTACACTAAGTGTATAGAACTTAAATATCCACCAAAATTTGCTGGTGTAAATATTTTTTACACAACAAGCCACTTTTACTTGTTACAATCGGCAATTGCTTATTTTCAAAGTCACACATTTTGTTTTTATTTTAAGGAGATCCAAAAATGTCACATCTTAAATTTTAACTTGTATTTCTCTAGTATAGGAGATTTCAAATTTTATACATATGTAAAAATTTATTTTACTCTATATACGAAGTATAATTACGTCTTCTTTGCATGTGGCTCCGCCTCTGCATGATGGTATTCCGCATTGCAAAACAATCACATATTTTTGTGGCGCGTAAACTTCCTTCAAACCAGAGCTTTACTAGAAATGTCATACAATATGTTAGGCAAGGACGAATCTAACTTGTCATTTATAGTTAACATGAACGTATACAGTTTTTGTCAAGATTTCTGTATATGTATTAAGAAATTCATAAATATTTAATTGTGAGGTAGCTTTATATGATATCATAATATATCTAGCAGTTCCTCGTGCGTTTGCTTATAAGCCTATATGATAGACATATTAGGAGCTACTTTTGTTAGGAAAATTTCTAATAGTACATTGTAACTAATGGCCCTCTCAACAAACTCACTAGTCTGTAGTGATCATGATCCTTTGTATGATGCATAATATTATTTTAATAATATTTTCTATCATTTCTATCAAAAAAAAGTTAAGGTCGCTATAAAAATTCATAAATTTTATATCTTGAATTTGCCTCACATATTAAATTCTTCTTTGTGATAAGCTAATTTATAATGAGGTTGACACTAACTAGTTTTAGGCTTATATTATTATTAATATTAAGACGATTAAACTGAATACACATTTAATTATTAAGATTTTATCTGAGTTACATATATTAACTACAAATATTTCGTGGGATTGGAGGGTTGATTATGGATTCACGTGAATTAATAATTTTTGTAAATAGTTTTTTCTTTCCAGATGGTAGCGACGCATTTGCTATTGCGTTAGTTTATTAACACTTCATTAAATTGTGAGAACGTATTTAAATTATTCAACTAGCATTAATGGAGAGCTATCTAATTCTCTCATTCTAATGTTTGTTATATTCACTTCTTTATTTCTGAAATAAAAGCATTAACTAATGCATTTCACGATCCGTCGTATACAATTAATAGACAATACTTGAAACTATAAAGGAACTAGTAAATTGACCCGCGCTTCGCGCGGTAATTAAAATCTTATTAAATTTTTGAAATTGATCCCTACATTTAGCTCAAATAATTTTTCTCAATAAAAAAAAATGCATAATACAATTATAATATGCATGAAAAATTGAACTAATGTGGTAAAAGCATAAGCCTTAGATTAACAGAAGGCCAAAAAAGAACTACATTAAAAGCGAGCAATAAAAGAGAAATAAGCACAAAAAAATTTGTCTACACCTTTGTTTGATAAACACTTTCAATTGAGACGAACATATAACAATGAAAATTAAATCTATCTTTAAATAAGTTGTAATACTACAACAACATTCAATATATATCTTTCCTTAAATTCTCCTTAAATCTTCCATTTATTTTCTTATCTCCACCCTCCTTCAAAATACATTCAACCATTTCTCATTCACTTTCATCTTCTAAGCCTCCGTGCCCATAAGCATAACAAAAATAAAATTCAGAGAAAATAATGAAACCTAAGCACCAATTTTCAAATCAATTGAATGGGAAAAAAAACCTTCTAAGGAATACATATATGTGAGGAGATTCCAACATTTCTTTTGAATTATAAGTCAAGGTTGTCACACATAAGCTTGCTTTAAATGTCTTAAGGTTGCCACATCACTTTTCATTGCCGACAATTATATATCATTTATTCATGAAATTAAAAGAAAGTGAGATAAAATATAAATAATTAATGATAAAGTAAAATAGAATAAGGAAATTAGATGGATTTAAAGAGAATTTTGAATGAATACATTATCTCTTTAATTAAAGAGTTTGGGTGATTTTTTGGGGAATTATGTGAAGGTATGTATCATCTTCAACAATGCTAATTATGGGGAAGTTAATGCTGATTATAGGGAATTAGTGGGTTCAAATAAAAGGACTAAAAAGCAAAAACATTGAGTGAAATCATATATGCACAACAGAGAAAATTTTAAAAGGGAAGAAACTCTATATTAATATCTCAATAATGCAAAAAGAAATGACAGTATAAAACCATAAAGGAAAGGAACTGTACATATATTGAAACAGATCATTATTGAAGTAAGTAATACCAATGATATTAATCGGAGAAAGGCGATAAGGAAGAGATGTATAAATATTTTGTGGGTTTTGTTGGTAGTAATGAAGTGAGAGACTCGGGACAACTTTTGACTTTTAAAAAGGTAGCGTTTGGAAACATCAAAAAAATCTGCCGAAAGGACACGTCCCCCCCCCACCCCCCCCCCCCCCCGTTTGTTTTTTTTTTTTTTTGACTAATTAACTAATAGGAGTTAAAATGGATTAAAAGGCCAAAATTATGAGAAAAAAGATAAATGAAAACTCTGCATTTGTGTTGCGCCACGTCAGCGGGCCTTTGGCCTGCTTTTATATATATATATATAAGATTGTTATAAAATGAAGTTAAAAGAGTAACAATATTGAAATACATTGTAGACAAGAAATGTATAGAAGACAAGCGATGAGAGCTTTTCTTATTCTCTTCCAAGTAAGCAAGTGTGTTCACATTCCATGTCTCTATTCATACTGTTACATAGAGGTAGGATTACAAAAGGGATATCTTAAACAAGACATTAATCATTGAAGTTATTCAAAAACATTGTGGATGAGGTTGTGGAGGTGTGGGAAATTAAGGAAGGTGTGGGAGTTAATTACTAGAGTAGTGGACATCCACAATAATTGACATATTTCACAACAGGAATATTATTTTTTGCAATAATTTGATTAGACACATGATTTCAAAAATTAAGGAATTTTGGTTTTGCAAAGCATTAAGATTATCCTTACCACTACTAATTATCGAGTGTAAGTGAGAGTTGCATATATCTTTTCATTTTATCTCGTCTAGTAAAATAATGAACTTTCATATCCAGCAGGTCCAAGGAAGCCATCACAAAGGATTAGGGCTGAGCTAAAATGTAACATAGGGTTCAGCCAAATTTGGTAGTTTTTAATTAGTTCAAATTATGTATTTTTATTAAGAAATTAAACTCACTAAATATGTACAAAAATTAAATTCAAAACTCAATGACTAATACCTGATGTCGCTGTCCTTGAATTTAAACTCATAAAGTTCAAATCCTAGCTCCACCTCTATTAAGGATAAAATATTAAATAAACAAAATATTGTTCTTTTTTTAACAAACTATATTAAATTAAAAGTTTGTCACATAAGAAGTACTCCCTTGACAAAATAAATTTTTTTACTTGTCCATTTTAGAAAATTAAGAATAATTTATTTTTTTCTTTCAATACTGCCCTTATCATTAAACAACAACATAAGGTACTAGTAGTCAAATTTAGACTTTCACAGCATAATTAATAATGTTAATTTAGTAAAGTAAACAGTAATAAATACATTCTTAACGGGCGTGTCAAATCAACATGAGCCAAGTAAAATGAAACGGGGGAGTAACAGAAAGGGTTTCCAAAATCCATCAATCTCTTCGATAAACTCCGCTTCCCAATGTCTAATTACTTGTAGTTTCGAACTATTTGTTTCTTGGAACTACTCCTCTGTTAACTTTTACTTTTTACTATAATAAAATAATTTTTAATTTTTACTTGTCTATTTTAACATATCAAGAAAAAAAAATTATGTTTACTCTAACATTAATTATTTATTCTCCAAATCATCTTTCAAGACTTAATCACCAATTAATATGAATATCATGATAAAATGCACAATGCAGTTTTAGTTTCTTAAAGAAAGTGCAAAGTCCATAGTAAGTAAAAGTGAACGGAGGGAGTATTTAACAATTAACAGTTAGTTATTGTCTATTTAAATAGTTTTTTTTTTTTTGGATATGTAAACCTTGTTTATAATGCCCAATGAATTGTGTTGTGGATTGTTAGTTTCTTCACTTCTTGTCCAGTGTCTATAACCGGAAGAGTAAAAATGTCAATTGCAACGTATATAAAATCAAAAGAATTTTTTTATGCATAATTTTTAAGAATAGGGACAAAATTAAACACCAATCATTCAACGGAATACTCGGTTCAACGGAATACTCGGTTAAGTTTTCTGAACAAAAAGTAGCTTAAAAGTTTAAACCGGGTTATTCCAACAAATGCTCCTGTTTCGAGTGGTCTGTAATTTTTGTCTCTCAAATTTGTGATCTTTAATTTTTGCCTTTCAGCACTTTTGGCGCGGCATAAACTAAATTTCGTCCAGTATAGTTAGCGTTGTATCATAACATCTCACGAGTTATGCCGGACAATACAAAACTTTCAACATTCAGCATAATTTGAAAAAAAACATAAGTTTAGATTTCGTTCGACATAGTTAGTGTTTAGCTTTGGCATATGTATCAGCACATCCACACAAGTTATCTTTGGAAAAGGCGAAACTTTTAACACTCAACACAATCTGAAAAATACCACACAACTTATGCTGCATAACTTAATTCCTACAGAACTTGTCTTACGAACGAGGCAAAAAATCAATTTCCAAAGATAAAAATGTTACAAAACTTATGCCGAACGAAGCATATCTGAATATTTTTATTAAATAAGCAGCAGGAGGAAAAATCAAAGACCACATACATATAACAACAACAACAACATACCCAATAATCCCATAAATGAGATCTGGGCAGGGTAGAGTGTATGCAGACCTTATCCCTACCTTGAGAGGTAGAGCGGTTGTTTTTGATAGACCTCCGGCTCAAGAAAAGGCATTTCAAAATTAAAGATCACATATATGCTGGGCAAATTAAAGAACAGTCCGTATGAAATACAATCCGCGCAAAAATCTGTTTAAACCGACAGCAAGTGGTCAATGGGCTTACATTTGGGCCTTATATCTCAAAAATGAGTCGTCCAATCAAGTAGAACTAAAATTGGAAATTGCAAAAGGAAAGGAAAAGAGAATGTTGAGAGTGGGATTTGAACCGCCTTTCGGACCGAACCTTAATCTGGCGCCTTAGACCAACTCGGCCATCTCAACTTGTTGTTTTAGAAAGCACAAAAAATTTATAATTATTTTGCATCCACAATTTATATCTTGTTTGATGAAAATGTTACATAACTTATGCCGAGTGAAGCATATCTGAATATTTTTATTAAATAAGCAGCAAAGGGAAAAATCAAAGACCACATACATATAACAACAACAACATACCCAATAATCTCATAAATAAGGTCTGGGCAGGGTAGAGTGTATGCAGGCCTTACCCCTAACTTGAGAGGTAGAGCGGTTGTTTCTGATAAAACCCCAGCTCAAGAAAAGGCATTTCAAAAATTAAAGATCACATACATGCGGGGCAAATTAAAGAACAGTCCGTATGAAAGACAATCCGTGCAAAAATCTGTTTAAACCGACAGCAAGTGGTCAATGGGCTTACATTTGGGCCTTATATCTCAAAAATGAGTCGTCCAATCAAGTAGAACTAAAATTGGAAATTGCAAAAGGAAAGAAAAAGAGAATGTTGAGAGTGGGATTTGAACCCACGCCCTTTCGGACCAGAACCTTAATCTGGCGCCTTAGACCAACTCGGCCATCTCAACTTGTTTGTTTTAGAAAGCACAAACAATTTATAATTATTTTGCATCCACAATTTATATCTTCTTTGATGAAAATTTGTTTGACAAACCCAACCCTAGTCCCCCTCTTTGCTTGCTTTTAAACAAGGATGTAACTACATTCTTTTATTTTTTTTTAATAACCGTGGTGTCCAAGACAACTTGCGCGTACCTCGATTAATTCTAGGATACTTGTCACCTTCTACCAAAGAATGTATCGGAAGTAACTCGTCCCACCAAGACTAGAACAGATGAGACTAAAACGTAGAAATAACACCGTGTAGTCGCTTGTGATGACACCATTAAAACATTGTTTGATTTTAATAATTGTTTAGAATTTAATCAGTGTTGACAAACACATCGAATATACATTATTGTTGCCTGCTTCTTCGCTTCTTCTTCTGCTTTGCACTTCACACAAACTCTTGTAGAGTTTACACGTATAGATTCTTTAATTATCGGTGCACAATCTAAAAGGAACTTTGATTTCCATGCTTTGAATTTCAGTTAGAATGTATATGATAAAGCTAAAAGAAAGTTTGATTTCAATTATCTTCTTTATAAATAGAAGAGCCTAACATCAAAGCTAGGACACTTTGAGCTTCAGACCTCATGTCTGAAGTTAAACTGCAACTAAACTTAATTCAACTTCAGACATAAAGCCAGCTCAGAAGTTAAGTTCAGATCTGCGATTTCAATTTCCAAAGTGCATGTCTAAAATTGATTATGAGATATTTACTTCCCTCGACCAATGGGCAATCAATCTTAAGTGGACAACCCAATCTATATAAAATTTGAGTGTGTGTGGGTATATATATATATATATGTAATAAGCGGCAATGAAAAGATTTTGTCGTCCTTGGTTTCATTTGAACTATTTGGTTATGGAGTTTGTTAGCCAAAAGGTTTGCTTTTACAAAACTACCCTTATATTTGATATTTATTGCAACATGTACCAAGTATGTTTCCAATGAATCAACAAAAATTTCAAACCTTTTTTGGTAATACATGGCCACTTAGTTCAACTTTTTGAATGTACCATAACTTTTTTCTACGTCATATATTTAGCCCTACTTTATTCCTTTATTACTTAGTTTGTCACATTCAATTTGGTAAATTTAGCAAAGTTTGAGACCCTTTAAAATACTTAAAAAGTGGTGAATGTTACTATAAGTAATAAGTAGCAATGAAAAGATTTTGTCGTCCTTGGTTTCATTTGAACTATTTGGTTGTGGAGTTTGTTAACCAAAAGGATTTGTTTTTGCAAAACTACCCTTATATTTGATATTTATTGCAACAAGTACCAAGTATTTTTCCAATGAATAAAAAAATTTCCAAACCATTTTTTGGTAATACATGGCCCTTAGTTCAACTTTTTGAATGTACCATAACTTTTTTCTATGTCATATATTTAGCCCTACTTTATTCCTTTATTACTTAGTTTGTCACATTCAATTTGGCAAATTTAGCAAAGTTTGAGACCCTTTAAAATGCTTAAAAAGTAGTGAATGGTGATAATGTCATCTAATAAAAATAATTATGCACAAAGGTAAGAAAATAATAACTTTGAAGAACTCATTTGGTATTAGAAGTACTTTCATTTTGTACATTCTAAGATTATAGTTAAAATTCTCCTGATCTTATATCTTGATAATCATTTTATTAAAAATATAAATTTAAGTACAATATTTTAACATAATTTTGTCTAATAGAAAACAAATTCCAAAATCGATCCTTAAAAAAGCGGGAAGGAACAAAATTATTAGGTATGTCGTTGCATTGAGACATGATTTAATTTTTTAATTTAGTAGACTCTAACTACTTGGGACTTATAGCATAGTTATAATATTATTATGATGTAAATTTTACAAAATAATATTCCACTTAGACTAAACAAAAGGAAAAAATATATTACATGCATTTTTTGAAAGGAAAAAGAAAGTCGAAAATAAGAAAAGTAGTTATTTTTTATATTTATTTTTTATATTTTGTATGATTAACTAGAATTAGCATATATTAATATTAGTTTAAAGTGTCAAATTTTTTATTTTATTTTATTTTATTTTATTTATAAGTAAATTCACTAATTTCTCAACAAGAATAAATGTAAAATGTAGTTTGATGTTTTTTACTTGAACCAAATTATATAATTATTTTGAAAACAGTAATTTATAATTCATAAAACATGGTTTTTATTAATCGAGCATATGAAACCACAAGTATTTCTAAAAACTTTTTTTTTTTTAGATTTTACGTTGAATCTTAAGTTTTTTGGGTGCACTAACTTTTAGTACATTATGGTATTAACACTTTTTAAGAATTAATATATTAAGATCTTTGGAAATAAAAGAAAAAGAACTTTTAAATTTTATTCAATCTGTTTAATTAAGACTCTGTGTGTGTGTGTTGGGTTTTTTTTTTTTTTTTTTTTTGGGGGGGGGGGGGGGGGGGGGGGGGGGGAGCAAAGAGAAACGGACAATACTGTGCTTACTAAGTAATCAGCTTCTCAATCTCACCTTTACATTTGTTTTTAATAACATTTAACTTTTTAAATATTTTTGTAACTTTTAAAGTTAATTTTGTTATTTATCTTTTCTACTCTCGAACTTTTTTAGTTTAGCTAAAGGCTGATATGATATATTTTCAGAAAACGATGCAACAATTCATGGTGAAGAAATAAAGGAATTCTTTTATATCGAAATCTTAGTTAAAAAAATAATAGAAAAATTCTTGAATCACCTCAGAGAAGAAGCAAAATAGAAGTCGACTACTGTTATAGTCAGTTTGAAATTATTTTAAATACTTCAAGCTATGTTGGTTTACAAAATATCAAATTATTTATTTTCTAATTTAAACTATTATGGAGTTTTTTTACCTTGATCTTGGGCCTGGACTCAACACGAGCTTCTGCAGACTCTATATATATATATATATATACATACTTTAAGAATTTACTTAGCAAGTGCAACGCCGTTCTACATAGTGTTGCACTTCTACCACCATTATGGAGCAAGTTCAATTAAATTTAAGATTTTATCCTTATTATGGAAATTTATCTTTGATTAGATTCATATATAATTGCTAGATCAAAGTACAAAAGTTCTATAATTGAACTTAACAAGCAACAACCTATTAATGAAAGATCAAATTACATTAACAATTTTAAGTCTTGAGCATGAAAAAAAGTCTTAGCAAAAGAGAATTGCAATTCAATGGACGGCTAAGAGGAAAAAACTTAGAATTTGAATTTATGCTACTTTCTTCATTCCTATTTATGTAATACATTTTTATTTTTAGGTTGTCCAAAAAATAAAATTCATACTTTCATCTTTAAAAATATTTAATTTTAATTTTTCAATTGTATTCTTTATGGGATAATTTAAAGCGACACAAATATCTATGACTTGGTTTAGATCATTAATTTCCATTTTTTTTTTATCTTAAACTTTGTACATTATATTTTGTTTTTTCCCCACAGCAGTTGTAGATAAAAAGGTACCAATTTTCATAACTTATTAAGGGAAAGACAAAGTAAGAACATGTTATCCGATAAGAATAGAAGATGGTGCAATATTGAATCATGTTATGTTGCTTCAAATCGAATCTTAACTCGAATTTTAGGATTGAGTTTCGAACGGATAGACTTAACATAATCCTTTTTGTATCGAATGCTTGTTTCTTTCCATACAGACATCGATATATAAATTGAAATGAATGGAATCATAAATGTAACTTCTTATTGTACAAAAATAAAATCTTGAAGTTCGAAATAATGTTAGCTTAATCTATGCAAAAGTTCCACAACTATTTCAATTATTTTTTTAACATTAAGATCAAAATAGGATTTTCATTCAATAAATCAAAAGAAAAATATCCCAAAAAAATTATTTTATCCCAAATAAAAATGCCTTTAGCCGCAACAACAACAACAACAACAACAACATACTCAATATATTTTACAAATAGGGTTTGCGGAGAGTGATGTAGGCTGACCTTAATCCTATTTTTGTGTGGGGGTAGAGAGACTGTTTTCGATATACCCCCTTTGAAAATCAACGTCTTTAGAAAAATCAATATTTTTCACAAAAAAGTGCAACAACAGAAAACGAGAAAAAAAATCTCAATTCCGCGCCCATATTAAATCAAAATTAAAAAAACCAAAAAGAACTCCCAAAAGCATTTCTTTTAGGCATATTCACCAACTTCTGACTTCACTTCACTTCACCATCTCCGCCGCCGGCCACCGTACAACCACCAGGGACTACGGCGTCGATGAGCCCTACATCTAGTCCACCAACTCGAAAGTAATATTTATTTTTTTTATATAAAATTTGTTACATAGATTAAAGAGATTAAAAAAAAAAATCATGATTTTAAAGAAGTAAAAGTAAAAAAGACAAGTTGATAATGTAAGGGTAAAATAAGAATTTTAAAAAGTCAATTAGGATATAGGGGGAGAATGATTATTGTTCAAAGTTTAAGGGGAGGGGGGTGGGTGGGTGGGTAGTTTTTAAAGTAGAGTTGGGGTTGAAAATGATTTTCACCCTAATCCAAATACATGTTTTCCAAAAATTTCCTTTATTTCCAAAATAACAAGGGGAATTTTAAAAAATATACATCCCAACATAAAATATTACACCATGCTCCATATACAATATTATACAACATTATACGATATTATATAACATTATATTTGGAGGAAAGCATTATACATAATGTATCAACCCAGTATAAAAGGTGTTTATACACAAATATGCGCTAAATCATGTAACAAACTCAAAATATAGGCTACGTGGCGTAAATTTTCTCCCAGTAGACATAGAGCATAATTTTTTCAAATAAAATAACAATGCCTTTAGAAGAAAAAGGGAAAATTATTCTCTATGTCTATTTTTTGAAACTATTTACGCCACGTAGCTCATACTTTGTGTATAAACACCCGATTGAACCCATATTTGTCTATAAGCACCTCTTATACACTATATACAAGGTTGATATATTGTGCATAATGCTTTTTCCCAGATATAATATTGTATATTGAGCTACATGATTTCAAAAAGATTTATATTAGGGAAAATAACCCTCTATGACTATTTAGGAAAAATAATTACCCGAACTAGCCCATGTTTGTAAAATTACCCGAAATAGCCTATTTTTGTAAAATTACCCGAAATAGCCCATGTTTGTACCCCTCACTTCAAAATCCTGTTATATATTTGTACCCTCACTATAATTGAATTTTTTTTGTATATTGTGTTGTATACAATTGAAATTTCTTGGATATAAACACCTTTTATACATTAATATACACTCTATACAAGGTTGATACATTAACTACTCCAGATTTATAAAGTTATATACTCCGTATTATAAAAAAGTGACTATACGGGATATAATTTAAAAATATAACTACGTAAACATAATTGTATATGCTAGATTGTATATTATTGAAATTTCGGAAAAGGCTCAAATATGCCATCTAACTATCGAAAATGCTCCATTTAACTTTCTATATTTGAAAACAATCGACTTATAAGAAATGCTCATTTATGCCATCGAACTATAGTAAAAAATATCACTCATCAATCACTTATTTTATCACAAAATGGCTCATTCACGCCATTTTTCATTAACGTCAATTTTATAATACTATGACACGTGGCTCCAATTAGAGGTCTACGTCGTTCAATTAAAAACCCCAATTTTAAATACCAAATTAATAAAAAACCCGATCCATACACCTTACCCACCCACAACCATAATCTAATGGAGGCCATAAGTCATATATGGTATTGTAAAATCATTTTTAATGAAATAAAGATGAGTCATTTTGATAATACAGCGGTGTAGTTTAAAAATATAACTACGTAAATATAATTTTATATGCTAATTGATTATTAAAATTTCCCAAAAAACACAAAAGAAACCTCATTTTCCCGCGCCCATATTAAATCAAAACTAAAAAAAGCCTCCCCCAAAATAGTTCCTTTTAGTTTAGGCAGCATATTCCACCAAATCCTCACTTCACTTCCCTTCCATCTCCGCCGTAGAACCACCATGGACGGCGGCGATCAACGAGCCTTAGATCTAGTCAAAGAATTAGTCCACCGTTTACTTTCCTTAAACCCTTCCTTAAACCCTAACTCTAACCCTATTTCAGATCAACAATTTCACCAATCCTTACGTTACGCAATTCGAATACTCTCAAGTCACATGACACCTTCAATTACAGTCGATGAATCCGCAATGGTTGAGTCAATTAAGCGCAAATTGGCTACACAAGGTAAATCATCTGATGCCCTAACTTTTGCTGACGTGTACACGAAATTCTCATCGAAAACCGGGCCGGGTTGTGTTAGGAACAAATGGGCTGTGCTTTATTTGCTTAAAACTGTATCTGAAGATAGGAAAATAGTACAAAAAAATCAGTCTAATGGGTTTTTAGGGTCTGCATTGTCTGGTGGTTTGCCCGAATTGGGTAATTTGGGGTTCAGAAATGATAATAGTAGGGATTTTAGGGGTTTGGTGGGTAAATTGGGTAATTTGAGTGATGATTTGGGGGTTAGAAATGATAATAGTGAGGTTTCTAGGGGCTTAATGGGTAAATTTGGTAAAATGGAGAAGGGGTCTAGTGATGAATTTCAGAAAAATCGTAATTTGGGGCTCGAAAATGATAATAGTAAGGATTCTAGGGGCTTAATGGGTAAATTGGGTAAAATGGATAAGGGTTATAGTGATGGTAGTTTGAGTGATGAATTTCGGAATTTGAATAGTGTGAGCGATAATTCAAGGGTTTTGAAGGGTAAAAGTGAAGTAGGAAAGGGATGGAGTGGAGGGGTTTTGATGGTTTCGAAGGATCCCGAGAACTTGCGTGATATGGCATATAAGGAGTTTGTGAACTTGTCGAAGGAAGAAAATGAGGTATCGGAGGATGTTTTAGTGAGGGATGTGTTGTATGCTTGTCAAGGGATCGATGGGAAGTATGTAAAGTATGATGAGAAAGCGGATGGATATGTGTTGCCTGATTGGATGAAAGTTCCAAGGGCTACGAGGAGTGTTGTGAGTAAGCTTTGTGAGCTTGGATGGTTGTTTAGGAAAGTTAAAGGGTATATTTCAGAGAGTATGAATCAGTTCCCTGCTCAAGATGTAGGCACAGTTGGTCAAGCGTTTTGTGCTGCATTGCAAGATGAGCTTTCGGAATACTATAAACTGTTGGCTGTGCTCGAAGGGCAGGCGATGAATCCGATACCGTTGGGTTCGGATTCATGTTCAGGAAATTATATGTCTTTAAGGAGATTGTCGGTTTGGTTTGCTGAGCCAATTGTGAAGATGAGATTGATGGCTGTTTTAGTTGATAACTGTAAGAGCTTAAAAGGTGGAGCAATGGCTGGTGCAATTCACATGCATGCTCAGCATGGCGATCCACTTGTTAATGATTTCATGAAAAGGTTATTGCGTCGGGTGTGTTCTCCTCTTTTTGAAATGGTGAGGAGATGGGTTCTTGAAGGAGAGCTCGAAGATATATTTTCTGAGTTTTTCGTTGTGAGTCAACCTGTAAAAGACGAGTCGCTTTGGAGAGAAGGTTACCGCCTTCATGCTGCCATGCTCCCTGCTTTTATTTCCCAATCTCTTGCCAAACAGATTTTGAGAACCGGTAAGTCAATCAACTTTCTCAGAGTTTGTTGTGATGATCGCGGTTGGGCTGATGCTGCAACAGAAGCAGCAACAGCTGTTGGAACTACGACCACAAGAGGAAGTCTTGGTTATGGCGAAACTGATGCACTTGGATCTTTGGTAACGGAAGCAGCAAAAAGAATTGATAAGCATTTACTTGAACTCATGCACAAAAGGTACAAACTCAAGGAACATTGTCTTGCCATTAAGCGTTATTTACTTCTTGGTCAAGGTGATTTTGTACAATATCTAATGGATATTGTGGGTCCCGAGCTTTCCGAGCCAGCTAATACTATCAGCTCATTTAAGCTTGCAACTTTATTGGAGAGTGCTATCACATCGTCTAATGCTCAGTATGATGGTTGTGATATACGAGCTAGATTAAGGGTTAAGATGATGCCACATAACACTGGAGATAGAGGGTGGGATGTATTTTCTTTGGAATATGATGCAGGTGTTCCTTTGAATACAGTTTTTACGGAGTCCGTAATGACAAGATATATAAGAGTTTTCAATTTTTTGTGGAAGCTCAGAAGAGTAGAACACGCGCTAACTGGTACTTGGAAGACAATGAAACCAAATTGTATCACTTCCCATTTCTTCTCCAAGTTGCCACAAGCTGTTAAGTTGCAGTTGATTTTGACATCAAGAAAGTGTCAAGTTCTTTGGGATGAGATGAATCACTTTGTTTCTAATTTGCAGTACTACATCATGTTTGAAGTTTTGGAGGTCTCATGGTCTAATCTTGTGAAAGAAATGGAATTATCTAAAGACCTTGATGATCTTCTTGCAGCGCATGAAAAGTATTTGTTTTCAATTTTAGAGAAGTCTTTGCTTGGAGAACGTTCTCAGGATCTTAACAAGACACTCTTTGTTTTATTTGACCTAATACTGCGCTACCGAAGTCTTGCAGATCGACTCTATGAAGGCATTAATGAGCTGCAATCAAGGTATTGATCTTTTCCCTCCATCTCTAATACTCCTGTTGCAATTTGTATGTCCTAGTTACCTTTCTAGTCTGTTTAAAAAGAATGCCACTTTCTATATTTAGTAACTCTTTACACCCAACTTCCTACATGGCATATTTAAGACCAGAAGATTCAAAGGGCGTCTTGGTACATTGCACATCTTTAGCTTAGGACCACAAGGTTCAAAAGTCTGTCTTTATTTTTTTAAACTCCTTGTCGAGTCAAACTAAAACAAACAAATTGAAACAGAGGGAGTATTATAAATTTGGATTTTTTTTCTTGTTTAATGTTTGTGACAGCTTGTATCTCCTCATAAATTACAGGACAACTGCAGAAACATCAATTAACTCTCGTGATAAAGTCAAATCACGGGGAAAATCAAATGATAAATCTTCAGAACCAGGGTCATGGCTTGGTGAAGGCAGAAAGGCTTTAACTCAACGGGCTGGAGAATTTCTCAGAAATATGGGAAATGATATAGACGCGATTGGAAAGGATTATGCAACCATCTTTGAGGGGTTCATTTCACAGTTGCCCGTGCAGCAGCACATTGATTTGAAGTTTCTCATGTTTAGGCTCAACTTCACTGAGTTCTATAGTCAGTTACAGCCAATTACAAGAGGGAAGCTTTTCTAGCGTCAGGTCTGTTACACTTTCTGACTTGCAGTCAAATTCGCAGTTGCTCTTTCATCACCTGCATACAGTTATAGGGAGGAAGTTGCGACCCAGCATCTATCACAGATGTTTCATCACCTTGCACACGATGAAGACCGCTTGTTGGCCACTCTAACCCAGGCCTTAGGAGTTTGGATGTCATTGTTTGGCTTTAGGCATTATATCTCCTCGCATCATTTGGATTTTCCCGATAGTTTTTCCACATCAAATTCTCTCCATTGTCCGTTTACGTCACTTTTCCAACACGGGTGTTGGTTGGTGCATTCTTGATTGAGGAGACGGGTATATTGATGTTACTAAACATCATGCGACATTGTAGGTCTGTTTGGGGGTTCAATTTGTTTATTTATTTTTGCTCTTTTTCGCTGCTATTAGTAAGCGGCCTGAAGCTTGTATATCTGTAATATAGTGTTTGTTCGTCAATTGGTAAAAATTGACCAACCAATCAGCTTTTCGTTTTTCAATTGCTTGTACTGTGTTAGTGATTAGAAGATGTGTGCTGCTTCATTTGCCATGGCTTTTGTTGAAATGGACATTTTTTTAGTTTTATCTCTTTTATGTAAACATATAAGCAATATCTGTCAACTTCTAACAGAAAGAATGGATGATTCGTTCTGGTACAAGAATATGTTTGTACTTCGTACTATATATCTGAACTTGCAGCAAACTAAACCTAAATAAGTCTATGAATCATTTCTTTCAGAGAAGGAAGACTTTTAATGAAACAATTAAATATATAAGTTCTAGGTTGTATGTGGTTCCATCCATGTACCAAGGATGTGGTCTAGTGGTCAATGAAATGATTGAGTATCATGAGATCTCAGGTTCATTTCCCAGCAAATAGAAAACACTAGGTGATTTCTTCTCAATTGTTAATTTGAGGCTTTAAAGCAATATCCTTTACATTAGGCGGTTAATTTAAAATGCAAGAGAGAGATAGAGAGAGTAGGCGTGTCTGAAGAATACTCCCTATCCATTTTATGTGATATTATTACTTCTTGAAAAATAAACATCTTTTAAAATAAAAAAAAAGTTCAAACATTCTCTAAGTAAGCGTTTGGCCATGAAAATCAAATATTTTTCACTTTATTTGGTATTTTGGAGTTAGAGTTGAAGTTGGAGTTGAAGATAGAGTTGTGTTTGGTTATAGCTTTTGCAAATAATATTTGGTGGTTTGAATATATTGAAAGTGAAAAAAGTGAAAACAAGTTTTTTTGGTATTTTTCAAATTCCATTTGGAATTTCCATGGCCAAATGTTGATTTTCATAAAGTGAAAACGTTTTCCGGAAAAAAAGTGAAAAATTTTCATGGCCAAACAGGCCCTAAATATTTAAACGAAAGAAATTTGTAGTTTGGAAATCGAGAATGGCTTAATAGCTGAAATTGAGAGGGCAATTCGCAGGAATGCCCTTATTTTTGGGTGGTCTTTAATATTTGCCCTTCGTTAGAACCCCTTAATTTCAGGTTCGAACCCCCACTCAGTCAAAAATTAAACAAAAATCGCAAGGCATAGTTTTGCATGCTTCAAGCAGAGTTTCAAACTCTACCTTAAGGTAAAATTTTAAGGCAAAATCCTGCCTTAAGGCAGAGTTTTGAAGGCAAGGCAGAATTTTGCATGCTTCAGGTAGAGTTTCAAACTCTACCTCAAAAGAAAAAAATGAAATTGAGAGCAAGTTGGTGAATGGACCTTAAGGCAGAATTTTGAACTAGGCAATTTCCAAATTGTCCTTCTGCCTTGTGAAATTTTTTAATTTTTACCCCTCAAAATGAGAGATCTTTAAATTTTGGATATTAAGTGAAGGACAAAAGTTAAAGACCACCAATTTGAGGGACAAAAATTAAAGACCACCCCAAATGAAGAACAATCGGCCCAAAAAAAATGAAATTGAGAGCAAGTTGGTGAATGGGCCTCCACTCAAGTAGAACTGGGTTACGTGGCAGAATTTATGGGCCTAAAGGGTAAGCCAATCACTTTGCAGAATGGGTCCAAACTTGGACTTAGAAAATTGGAAATTGCAAAAGAAACATAAAAAGTATGTTGAGAGTGGGATTTGAACCCACGCCCTTTCGGACCAGAACCTTAATCTGGCGCCTTAGACCAACTCGGCCATCTCAACCTGTTGGTTGCTCTCCTGAATAAGGTTTCCTTATACATACTAAAGTGAAATAATTTTCCACCCGATGTACGATATCCTTTTCGGGCCCTGATTAAGTTTGGATTCACGCCGTAAAGTACCACGTTGAAGGTAAAGCGTTCCTTAACAAAAGGAAATCCATACGAGAGTTCAGGGGTGAACCACATTGAAGGTAAACTTCCGATTAAGGATGAAAGACTTACTTACGATTAAGGATGAAAGAGTACTAACGATTCCGACAGAATTCTTATTGGTAAAATTTAGTTGAGAGGGGCTTGAATTATTACTATTTCATCTATCCATTCCAATCACAATCATAATGACTCAAAAGGACTTTAAGCCGATTAGAATTCTCATTTAAATGTAATCACATAGCGAGGCACATAATACATATCTTTAGTTATTTTTATATAAATCAACTATCAAGCAGTACTAGTCAATATTTAATGTCACGTATGCATATCTTTCTTTCATAACATAAATAAGCATAGTATGAAGATATAGAAAAATTAAATCTAGAAGCGTAGGTTATAATCATTAAATTCTTAGTACAAGCACTACAAAAAAAATAGTGACTGACAATATTATCGCTAAATAGTAAAAAATTGTTGTTAATCCTATTAATAATG
>NC_081346.1:73592969-73598381 GCF_029784015.1 Lycium ferocissimum | reverse complement strand
TTTTGTGCAAAAATTAAAATTGTTTTTTCCCCGTGTATAATTTTTTCAAAAAAAATTACCATTAGAATGGACTTTTTGAGAAAAATTTGGGAAAAAAATTGGGCAATTTTCCCCAAATTTTGAAGGGGAGAGAAAAGGGGATCAAAAAAAAGAAAAAATTTGGAAAAATCGGGAAACAATATCTTTTAAATTTTGAATGGAGAGAAAAAGTGGAAAAAATAAAAAAAAAATTTTTTTAAATTTTTTATTTACTTTTTTAATTTACCATTTTCAAATTTTTAAAAAAATTTTATATTTTTTTAAATTAAAAGACGGCGTTTTAAAATCCCCACTTACTATTCATATATGTTTTTTGCCCTTTAAAAATTTTCAAGACAATTTATCCTAATTGATGCCTTAAAACAAGGCAGATGCAAATATATCACTTTTTATTAAAATTTTTTAAAAAGACAACTCATATTAAAAATTATCAAAATTAAATAAAAAGACAATAGAACCATAATTTTAAAATATAGTAATTCAAAAGTAAAAATTAAAACCCATAAAATTTAACCCATAATACAAATTTTGAACCGCCCCGCCTAAGACAACTTGTCAAACAAGAAATCATAGGCAACAATTTGCCTGGGTGAGAGAGGGCTACATGTGTCAATTTTGCGGGCCAAACAAAAAACCTCGATGGTGGAGAAATTTATGTTGTCCTGTCCTGCTAACTATATTATATGGTCCTTACTACGAAGGAAAAGTCCGAATAGGGCTGTCTTGCTTTTAGTTCTTTGTATGATTATGTATATTTATATTTTTGGGAAAACATAATTTAAGCAACATAGAGGGTTATAAAAAATTTCGTATTATTGAACTCAATAACTTTACCAAAAAGAAAAAAAACCCCAAGGGGGCAAGTTTGGGGTGACTTTTTAAAACAGGTGACCTTGATGGCTCCCCTCACCAACTTTTCTTGGAACCCCGCACCCGGTTTTTGCGTTTTTTCATCTCCTTTTGTTTTTTGCACAAGGGAGTACCAAGCGCACCCGAGGAAAAAAATTTCCGGAGGGGTTTAAAAAAAACTTTTCCAAAAAAAAGAGGGGGAGGGGGGATATTGAGGAGAACTACGTAACTACCCAAGTTAAAAAGACTTTCATATTAGCAAAAAAGATATATCAAAAGACCCCAAAAAATTACTTTCTATAAAAAACCTACTATGCATATTCCACGAACTCTCCCCCCAAGAGACTCTTTTAAATATATTCCCCTCAATTAATCCCAACCCCTTTTTTTTTTTTTTTAAAATTCAAAGACATTACCTTTTTTTTTAAAATTACGATTTTTGTTGGTTTATTAGCATATATGATAAACCATACATGCATATAAGTAAAAGCTCAAGAAGAATTTTATATTTTATATCAATTTTATAGTTTTTGAAAAATAAGAAGAATTAGAATGAAGAGAGAGTCCAAATTTGGACATCCAGAAAAGGGACGGGGAGAAAGGAAAATAGGCGAGAATAAGAGAATCATATTTATTATGGGGGGGAAATGGTTTTTAGTCCTCAAATTATTGTTATATTTTGTTTTTTGACCCCTTGGATTCCCCAATTTAAAATTTTAACCTTAATTAAATGAAATGTGCTAAAGAGTCCTTGAAACTAGCTGACTGTTAAGGGCCATCATGCAAAGGTATTTTTGCTTTTTTGGAAAAACGCCATTAAAAATTTTTTTTTCCCAAAAACAAAAAAAAAAGCAGAGGAAAAACCCAAAGGGAAAAAAATAGAATTCTTGAACATGGTCTTTTTTTTTCACCATTCTTATTCTTACCAGATTGTTAGGGCCATAATTATTGCCTTTTTTTTTTTTTTTGGTAACTAACAATTTCCATTAATCACCAGTAAAGCTTTACATTGCCATAGCATAGTTCATCCCTAACTAGCTATCTAAATCGACTAACCTTTAAGACCCACCCTATACTTGTAATTACAGCTCAATAAGTAAAAAAACGCACCCCTTTGAATTAGTGATTAAATTTCCCAATTATTGCTTTCTTTATTTTTAAAGTTTTTTCCTTGTTGCTTTATCCATTCCTTTATATTTACAAATATATATTTTTAAAACCCCAAAAAGGATTGAAGTATAATGCACATTTTGAACAAATTTCTCTGCTGAATCCATCATTCAACCCAACTCCCAGGAAGATGGCTGAGTGTTCTCCAATTATGTGTTCATTTAAACCCTATTGGGGGGCCCTCTTAAAAAAAAAATTTTTGATGGTTGGGGAATAAGAGCACGAGCAAGTTTCCAAGGTAAAATTAAACCCTTATATGTTCTCTAAGAATCATAGTTCGGGGACGGGTAAAGGGCAAAATAATTTTATCCTGAGGGATAAATGAAATTAAGCAAAAAAAGTCAAGTTTAAAATAAAATAAAAGGTCTATAACTCAACCCAACTAATACTCACTAATAGCCCTTTTTTGACCTGTTTTTTTTCCCCCAAAAGTACTTAATTTTTCAAGAAGTTTTATTTTAAAAAAAAGTAAGGCCTCAAGCTTTTGAAAAAAATAATTTGGGCGAGTGCTTAAAAAGTTTTGAATAAAAAAAAACCCTTTTAAAAAGATTTTTTTTTTAAAAAGATTTTTGAAAAATACACAAAAACTTTTTTTAAAAATTCCAAACACTAATTAAAAAGATTTTAAAAAATTTAAATTTTTTTTAAACACAAAAAATTTTTAATAAAAGATTTTTTAAAATAAGCCTTTTTTTAAAACTTCCAAAAAAGGAATAACTTTTAATTTGGGAAATAATCATATATACAAAAACACATCTAAAAAATTTTACCCCTTTTTAAAAGGACAATTTTTTTTTTTTATTTTTGCTTATATAAAATATCAAAAAAAAAAATCTTTTTGAAATATTTTGACAAGCTTTTCAAAAATTAATTTGATAAATATCACCATTTTGACTATATATCACCCAAATTTTTCAGAGGGGCTTGAAAGGGTTTAAAATATAATGGCGAGTGAGGTATGTTTTTTACACACTTTCTATCACCCCATTATGAGTAATGCTAATATTAATTAACTTTCACGTCCTAAAAGATTTTAATGCCAACAAAATTTACTTAGTCCTGCTACCTATGTACCTATGTATGGTCCTTACTGCATTTGGAGGAGTACAGGGTTTCTATATGTGGAGAACATAATTACAGGCGAACACAAACTATTAGTACTAATTTTAAATTTTACTGTTAGGAACTCTAAAAATTAAATGTCAAAAATAGCTAGCTACTGATTTAGCTATAACCACTCAGGTAGTAAATGAAACGTGCCAAAATTAAGCAACCAATCATTTTTCCCTGAGGAACCATTTCAAAATCTGAACTAGTTTTCAAGGCTAGTATTTACTTTGGGACGGTTACAAACTTTTTTGGTTAAGAGTGGTGATTTTCCCTTTAGCCGGGCTAAAATGTTAAAAGCCCAAAAGTATATCGGAAAAAGACATAAAGAATTCGCAGTAATGTGCTTATTTTGAGGTGTCTTTAATTTTTGTCCATCAAAATAAAAAGTATTTAAAATTTTGCCCTTCGCCTTCAAATCTCGCGTCTTGACCCGAATCCTCAAGCCAGGCGAAAATTAAAAAAAAAAAAAAAACGCTTGGCAAAGGTTACCTACAAACTCTGCCCCATCGGGCATAATTTGCTTGCAAAATTGGCAGTTTTGCAGTGCAAATTATGCCCGACGCGCAGTTTGCTCGCAAAATATGCCTTAAGCGCAGCAGTTTTGCAAGAACTATGCCTTAGCAAACTCTATCCGATAAGGCATAGTTTGCAAGAAACTTTGGTCCGTTTTCCTGTGCACACACATGCATATTTCTTCTCTATTTCATGCCCTTGATTTAATGTCATTATTTATCATGCTAATTTTGTACACAAAATTCTGCCTTAAGGCAGAGTGCAAAACTCTATCTTGCGAATCCAAACATCTATCTTGCGAAGTTTTTTTTTTTTTTTACCGAACAGTGCTCGAACCCAGAATCCCCAGAAGATAAGAAAAAAAAATTAAAGCATCACCAATTTTGAAGGGCAAATATTAAAGACCACCCCAAATGAAGAACAATCCGCACAAAAAAAAAAAAAAGACAAGACATTGGGCTCCATGTCTGTGTTTCATGAAGGGTAGGCCCAAACATGCGGGTATTTACAACAATTTCATCTCCATAACTGATGATTGGAAACTTTTTGCACCGCTTAACAAATTTCTTTAAAATTGTTCTATGTTGCTCATCGGAGATATGTCATAAATTAGTTTTGTCTATGAGTTAGAGGCATTTCAATACAATGAACCTAATCAATCGGGCCACAAGCTAAACCTCATAAACAAAAAGCCAGATATGCAAGCTTCAATTCTTCAATGCTCAATATAACCGAAATTCTCATCCAATATGCAACACATCACAATCTTCACTGTATGTGACTTCTTGAATTGTCGTGAACTCTCACCTCTTAAGCAAAACTAACTTTTGCAACATTACACTAGAACTTATGTCTGATGCGCAATAAAGGTCATGTTTTAAAATATTTGTTAAGCGGTGCTAATAATTCAAGACCAAACTTAGGGATTTATTGTATCCTTTCTTGGGTCATTTGCACTTTTGTGGCCATTCTGTCATAGTCTTTAATTTTTAACCCTCAAGATAAATAACTTTTTCACGGAGTATAAATTTATATTTTTGCATCATAATATCGTACAAGTATGGTGGAGTTGTTAAATAATTTATGCCCGATTTTGAAGGCAAAAATTAAAGACCAGCCCATTTGGAGGGAAACCGTGCAATTCCTTCTCCTTTTTCTGCAATTTCTACAAACAAGCCACCCATAAAGTTTCTTGATGGAGACTTGAAAACTTTGCTCCTTAAACCCTAGGAGTTTATTGAGTTCCAAATTCACCCCATTTTGATAAACCCTGCCCCCTGCTTTTATTTACTTCAAGACAGACCTGTCTAGTCCACACTGCGTTCAGCGAGAAAATGGGTAGCGATAGTGAAATAGAGAAAACTGCAGAGAAAGAAAAGGAGAGAAAGAAGCTATTAGCTTTAGCGCCTATTGCTAAACCACTCGCTGGAAAGAAACTCAGCAAACGTACCTTCAAACTCGTTAGAAAAGGTATCCATAAATAAACTTCTTGGGACTCAACATATACTCTTTCTGTTCTGTTATATATACATTTGTTTAATCACCCATTGTTCTGCTTTCAGCTACGGAACATAAGTGCTTGAAGAGAGGAGTTAAAGAAGTAGTTAAGAGTATTCGACGTGGTCATAAAGGGTCAGTCCACTTCTTCCCTTTCTTTCATCTATTGGGTTTACATTTTTTTTTTTTTATAAGCATTACGTGTTATATTCTTGCCTTCATAATCCCAAATAA
>NC_081346.1:73576697-73592869 GCF_029784015.1 Lycium ferocissimum | reverse complement strand
TTTTTGGGGGTTTCTGTGAAATTCGAAAAAGGAGAAGGAATTGTACGGTTTTCCTCCAAATGGCTGGTCTTTAATTTTTACCTTCAAAATCGGGCATAAATTATTTAACAACTCCGCAAATGTGCATGCACGATATTATACGCAAAAATATAAATTTATATTAAATTTTAAAAGTTATTTATTTTGAGGGTTAAAAATTAAGTGCAAAAGTGCAAATGACCCAAGAAAGGATACAATAAATCCCTAAGTTTGGTCTTGAATTATTAGCACCGCTTAACAAATATTTTAAAACATGACCTTTATTGCGCATCGACATAAGTTCTAGTGTAATGTTGCAAAAGTTAGTTTTGCTTAAGAGTAGAGTTCACGACAATTCAAGAAGTCACATACAGTGAAGATTGTGATGTGTTGCATATTGGACAGAAATTTCAGTTATATTGACTTGTGAAGAATTGAACAACATATACAACTTTTGTTTATGAGGTTTAACTTGTGGCCAATTGATTAGGTTCATTGTATTGAAATGCCTCTAACTCATAGACAAAACTAATTTATGACATATCTCCGATTTGTTACAAATATAGAACAATTTTAAAGAAATTTGTTAAGCGGTGCAAAAAGTTTCCAATCATCAGTTATGGAGATGAAATTATTGTAAGGAATTTTTACTGGTTGTAGCTTTTTTTAAGACCTAATTATTAATAATAACTACCCTTTTATTTAATTATAATTAGTAGCTAATTCACTTTTCTAAATTACAATTGGTAGCTATATCAAAATATATACCCAAATACATATATCTTTCTCTATTCCCACTCACTATCCATTTCGCATTTTCCATCTTCTCAAAACCCTAAAAAACTTTCTCTCTCCTCCTCCTTTCATAACCCCGCGCCCCTGAGATCCGAACTCCCAAGGACGACTCTACCGGATCCCAACCAAAACTACCGCTCTCTCTCCCCCTTTCTTATCGGGTCAAGCTGAACATTTGAAGACGAACCTCAGCGTCGCCGTAGATGGCACCGTGAAACGGCGAAGAGAATCAGATCTGCTTCTAGATTTGGTCGATTTTCGGTGTCGGCGCATCCAAATACAACTAATTCACTCGCAGACCAACTGATCTTCCACATATTATACATCATCATTAATCTTTTTTTCTTTATGTACCTAGCTCAGATCGGCGGATTTGAGTGTTTTTTGTATTTTTGAGTGTATTTGTTAATAGTGTATTTGGCTGAATATATGAACAACATATATTTATATGGCTTAAAATGGCTGATCTCATCTGATTTGAGTGTTTTTTGTATTTTTTGAGTGTTTTTGTTAACATTGTATTTGGCTGAATATACCAACAATGTATTTGGTCAATATATGAACATACGTATTTGGTACCGAATATATGAATGTTGTTTTCAAATACACTTAAATTTAAATGTATTTGGCTTCATACGTAGTTTGAATGTACACAATGTATTTGACATTTTGTTGAAATCCATTCAAATACATTGAATATATGAACAGTGTTTTCAAATACACGGATTTTTGAATGTATTGGGCTTCATATGTAGTTTGAATGTACACAATGTATTTGAAATTTTGTTGAAATGGCATCAAATACAACGAAAACTCATAAATGTAGCTACAAAATCAATATGTATTTGAAAACACACCCGTTAAAATACATATGTTCATTAAATAGTAGCTATGGTTGGTAATATTAAAAAGGTAGCTACTAAAGGTAAAGACCTACTAAAGGGTAGCTATTCATGTAAGTTTACCTTATTGTAAATACCCGCATGTTTGGGCCTACCCTTCATGAAACATAGACATGGAGCCCAATGTCTTGTCTTTTTTTTTTTTTTGTGCGGATTGTTCTTCATTTACGTGTATCTTTAATATTTGCCCTTCAAATGGGTATTTTTAATTTTGCTTCTCTTTCGCCTAATACCTTTATCTCCGGGGTTCGAACGAACTCCGCAAAAAAAAAAAAAAAATTTCGCAAGATAGATGTTTGGATTCGCAAGATAGAGTTTTGCATCAAGCTTGCCAAAAATGAGCACTTTGTGTACAAAATTAGCATGATAAATAATGACATTAAATCAAGGGCATGAAATAGAGAAGAAATATGCATGTGTGTACCTGGAAAACAGACCAAAAGTTTCTTGCAAACTATGCCTTATCGATATAAGGTAGCTAGTCATTTCCGCAAAACTCTACCTTAAGGATATTTTGCCATGTGCAAACCGCCCCATCAGCATACTTACCGCAAAACTCCTCGTAATTTTGCAAGCAAATTATGCGAATGCTGCACAGTTTAGCCAGCAGAATCCTTGCCAAGCGTTTTTTTTTTTTTTTAATTTTCGCCTGAGTTGGGTTCGAACCGAACCCTGAGATTTGAGGCGAAGGGCAAAATTTAAATACTTTTATTTTGATGGACAAAAATTAAAGACACCTCAAAATAAGCACATTACTGCGAATTGCCCATGTCTTTTTCCGATATACTTTTGGGCTTTTAACATTTTAGCTCGGCTAAAGGAAAATCACCACTCTTAACCAAAAAAGTTTGTAACCGTCCCAAAGTAAATACTAGCCTTGAAAACTAGTTCAGATTTTGAAATGGTTCCTCAGGGAAAAATGATTGGTTGCTTAATTTTGGCACGTTTCATTTACTACCTGAGTGGTTATAGCTAAATCAGTAGCTAGCTGTTACGGCTTCATTTAATTTTTAGAGTTCCCTAACAGTAAAATTTAAAATTAGTACTAATAGTTTGTGTTCGCCTGTAATTATGTTCTCCACATATAGAAACCCTGTACTTCTCCAAATGCAGTAAGGACCATACATAGGTACATAGGTAGCAGGACTAAGTAAATTTTGTTGGCACTAAATCTTTTAGGACGTGAAAGTTAATTACTATTGGCATTACTCATAAGTAGGGGTGGTAAAATTAGCGCACAAAAACATACCTCACTCTGCCATTATAGCCTAATCCATTTCAGCCCATCTGAAAATTGGGCTGATATATAGTCCAAAGTGGGCTGATATTTATCCCAAATTGACCATGAAAAACTTGTCAAAATATTTCAAAAAGATTTTTTTATTTGATATGTTATATATAGCCATAATAAAAAAAAAATATTATTAGGTACTTTAAAAGCTATTAAAGCTCAAACTAGATGTGTGAGCTGTATATATGAGTTATTTCCTCAAATTAAAAGTTATACTGTTTTGTTTTCTAAAAAAAACTATTTTAAAAGATTTTTTTAAAAAGTACTTTTTGGCTAAAAGATTTGTGTTTGGCTAATTAATTTAAAAAAAGACTTTTTGAGTTGCCCATTAGTGTTTGGCCAAGCTTTTAAAAATGGGACAACTACATATATATACATTTTAAGCTTAGAAATATTTACGAAACGTGACGATAGTTTTATATTTACAAAACATAACAATACAAACCCTATACAAAATATGCTTTAAAAAAAAAAATTAAAAATTAAAAATTATTTTTTATTTTTTAAAAAAATATTTTTTTATTTTTTTAATTTTTTTTTTTTTTAAATATTTTTTTTTTAAAATATATTTTTTTTCGCTAAAAAATTTATGTATGAAATGTGTATATCATCAGCGCTTAAAAAGTTCGCTCAAAATTTGGTGTATGAAAACGGTTTGAAAAAATGTATGAAATGTGTATATCTCGTTCACGCGCTTAAAAATCCGCTCAAAATTGTGTATATGAAAACAATATGAAATTTGTATCTCGCTCAAGTCTTAAAATTTCGCTTACATTCTCGTGTATAAAGTTCATGTTAGATTTCTGTAAAATTAATACAATTACAACAACATTGTATACAACTTTGATACAACATTCAAGACTTAAAATAATCGCTCAAATTTTTGTGTATAAAATGTGTATATCTTGCTCAAGGCTTAAAAAGTTCGCTCAAATTTTATGTATGAAGAACGTATTTAAAATGTGTATATCTCGATCAAGGCTTAAACATTACGCTCAAAATTTTATGCGTGAGAATGGTATGAAATGTGTATATCTCGCTCACAGCTTTAATTTCATTCACATTTTTCCTATATAAAGTTCATATTAGGTTTCTAAAATTAATACAACTACAACAACATCAGAATAACTTTCATACAATATTTAAGGCTTAAAGTTTACGTTCACAATTTTGTGTATGAAAATTATATTAAAAATTTCGCTCACACATACACATTTTTCATACACAAAAATTTGAGGTAATTTTTTAAGCCTTTGAGCAAAAAAAAATTATTATTTTTTTAAAAAATATATAAAAAATATTTTTTTTAAAAAATATATAAAAAATATTTTTTTTATAAAAAATATATATTTTCTAGAAAAAAAAATAAAAAAAACGAAAAATATATGAAAATCCGTCATGTTTCGTAATATATTGTTATGTTTTGTAAATAAGGAAAACTATCGTCACGTTTCGTAAATATTTCTCCTTAACATGTACATATACGTAGTTTTTCCAAAAATCTTCTATGTGTATTTTTTCTAAAAGTACTTTTTTCAAAAAAGTCTTTTGGACAAAAGTTTATTTTTTTTTATTTTCCGAAAATCGTTTCTGTTTACTCCCCAAAAGCTTGGCCAAACACTTCACTTTTTTAAAATAAGACTTATTGAAAAAATTAAGACTTTCTGGGAGAAAATAGGCTTCTACCAAACAAGTGCTTATTATGAAGTATTGGTTGGGTTGAGTTATGACCTGCTTTTCTTTCATTTTAGCCCAAACAACTTTTATTAACTTTTATTGACACCGCTACTCGAACTATGATTCTTAGAGAACATATAGGTTAATTTCACCTTGGAAACTTGCTCGTGCTCTTATTCCCCAACCATCGAAGATTTTCTTTTAAGAGCCTCCCAATAGAGATTTAATATGAACACATAATTGGAGAACACTCAGCCATCTTCCTGGGAGTTGGGTTGAATGATGGATTCAGCAGAGAAATTTGTTCAAAATGTGCATTAAACTTCAATCACAGTGAGATTTAACGATATATTTTTGTAAATATAAAGGAATGGATAAAGCAACAAGGAAAAAACTAATAACAATAAAGAGAGCAATAATTGGAATTCAATCACTAATTCAGGGATGCGTTTTTTGACTTATTGAGCTGTAATTACAAGTATAGGATGGGTCTGTAAATGAGTTAGTCGATTTAGATAGCTAGTTAGGGATGAACTATGCTATGGCAATGTAAAGCTTTACTGGTGATTAATGGAAATTGTTAGTTACCAAAAAAAAAAAAAAGAGAGCAATAATTATGGCCGTAACAATCTGGTAGGGAGAATAAGAATGGTGAAAAGAAAGACCATGTTCAAGAATTCTATTTTTTCCGTGGCTTTTTCCTCTGCTCTGTTTTGTTTTGGTAAAAGAAATATCAGTAATGGCGTTTGTCACAAGAAAATGCAAAAATGCATAGCATGATGGCATTAACAGTCAGCTAGTTTCAAGGACTACTTTAGCACATTTCATTTAACTAAAGGTTAAATTTAATTAGCCGAATAACACAAGGATCAAAATCACAATATAACAATAATTTGAGGACTAAAACTACCAATTTCCCCGTATAGTAAATATGATTCTCTTATTCTCGCCTATTTTCCTTTCTCCCCCTCTATGTCTGGATGATCCAAATTTGGACTGTCTCTTCATTCTAATTCTTCTTATTTTTCAACACTATATAATTGATATAAAATATAAAATTCTTCTTGAGCTTGTTACATACATATATGCATGTATGGTTTATCATATATGCTACATAAGCACCACCAACAAAATCTGTAATATGTAAAAATAAAGTGTAATGTCAAAATTTGAATTTTAAAAAAGGAAAAGTAATAAAATGGAAGTTTAGGGATTAATTGAGAAAAAAAGGGATATATTTCGAATAAGAGTCTACTATGGTGGGAGTTAGCTTCTTGTGGAATATGCGTTTATAGTAGGATTTCTTATAGAAAGTAAGTTTTTCTTGGCTACTTTTGATATATCAATTCTTTGCTAAAAATATGCAATGTCTTTTTAACATTGTGTAGTTACGTAAAGTTCTCCCGTCAATATCATAAAATGGAAGTTTAGGGATTAATTGAGAAAAAAAGGGATATATTTCGAATAAGAGTCTACTATGGTGGGAGTTAGCTTCTTGTGGAATATTCGTTTATAGTAGGATTTCTTATAGAAAGTAAGTTTTTCTTGGCTACTTTTGATATATCAATTCTTTACTAAAAATATGCAATGTCTTTTTAACATTGTGTAGTTACGTAAAGTTCTCCCGTCAATATCGACCCCTCAACCCTCTATTTTTTGGTAAAGTTTTTTCCTGAACCCCTGAAATTCTCTTCCTCACGGAACTCGCTCATCGTGCAATTCAGAAACCACTCGGGTAAACCGCATTGGTAACCTGCTCAGGTCTAATCGAGTGAAGGGGTTCGATCCAAGGTCACCCATGTGTTAAACCAGTCACCCAACCAACTTAGCCAACCCTTGCGGGTATTTTTTCTTTTTTTTTTTTGGTAAAGTTATTGAGTTCAATAATAGCAGAATTTAGAATTATAATCGTCTATGTATGCTTGTAATTATGTTTTCCGCATAATATAAATCTACATAATCATACAAAGAACTAAAAGCAAGACAGCCATATTCGGACATTTCCTTACGTAGTAAGGACCATATAATATAGGTAGCAGGACAGGACCACATAAATATTACTCCACCATCGAGGTTTTTCATTTAAGAGCCTGCAAACATTGACACATCAGGGCTCAGCCCTCTCTCATCGCAGGCAAATTGTTGCCTATGATTTCTTGTTTGACTAATTGTTGTCATTAGGTAGAGACGGATTCAGAATTTAAGTATTATGGGTTAAATTTTATAAGGTGCTTAATTTTTACTTTTGAATTCACTATATGTTTAAAGTTATGAGTTCATATTGTACTATTTATTGTAATTTTGATAATTTTTTACATATGAGTTCGTACTCCTCGTCGAAAATACTGGATTCAAATGAAAATAGTGATATAATGTTGCATCTGCCTATGTTTTAAGGCATCAATTCGAGGATAAATTAGTCTTGAAAATTTTAAAGGGCAAAAAACATATATGACATAGTAAGTGGGTATATTTACAGAACACGCCGATACTTTTTAATTTACAAAATATATCAATAAATTTGTTACAAAATCTATACGAATATGGTAAATTAAAAAGAAGTAAATAAAACACATTAAATAAACTGTTTTCCTTATTTTATTCACTTTTCTCTCTCCATTCAAAATTAAGAGATATTGTTTCCTGATTTTCTCCAACTTTTGCCCTTTTATTTCATCCACTTTCCTCTCCCCATTCAAAATTGAGAGATATTGTTACTTAATTTTTCTCCAACTTTTACTCAAAAAGTCCATTCTAATCGGTAATTTTTATGTACAAAATTCATACAGGAGAAAACACATATGTATAATTTTTGCATGTAATATGTATAACTGTATAAATCCATTATAATTTTTATATATGAAACATGTATAAAAATCGTGTGTGTATTTTGATTATGATAAAGTACATTTAAATTATATAAAATATAATCAAAGTATGTATAAATTTTGAGAAAATATGTATAATAAATTTGTAATTGATACAAATCAGATTTCATACAAAGTTCATACATCAAAAAATACAACAACAACAACAACAACAACCAAAGGAAATCTCTCACCGACTCCTACCAAGGTAGGCGTTTCCGAAAGCCCTCGGCTAATAGAAAGCATAAAAGCCTCGTATAAAGAGATTCAAATGGATATATGGAAACGCAACAACTAAAGCCATGATGTTTAAAAAAGAAGGCGTAGCATTTATCACAGAGATAAAATAAGATAATCAAATTATGATAACAAATAATAGTAAACCAAAGCACAAATGTGACTACTAATACGAAAGGACAAACGTTACTATCTACTAGCCTTTCACCCTAATCCGAGTCCTTACCCATCTAAGGTCATGTCCTCGGTAAGTCAGAATCGCGCTATATCCCGTCTAATCACCTCTCCCCAATACTCTCTTCGCCTACCCCTACCCTCTTCCGAAACCATCCATGGCCAACCTACCTCCGCACGGGGCATCCGTGCCTCTCCTCTTCACATGTCCAAACCATCTCGCCCCGTTTCCCGATCTTGTCTTCCACCGAGGCCACCCCACCTTGTCCCGATAGCCTCATTCCTAATCGTCACTCTTGGTGTGCCCACACATCCATCTCAACATTCTCATCTCGGCAACTTTCATCTTTTGAACGCGAGATATATCGGCCAACACTCCGCCCCATACAACACGGTCGGTCTAACCACCACTTGTAGAACTTCTTAAGTTGTGGTGGCACCTTCTTATCACGTAGCACTCTAAGCGAGCCTCCATTTCATCCCCCCGCCCTAATACGATGTGTGACATCATCGTCAATCTGTCTTGCATAATGACCCAAGATACTGAAACTACTTGTCTTTTACTCCGGGTACCAAGCCTCACTTCCACGCCGGCCTCTCGAGGTGCTTCACTAAACTTGCACTCCAAGTACTCGTCTTGGTCCTACTCGCCTGGAACCCTTTAGACTCCAAAGTTTGACGCCAAACCTCCGGCTCGGCGTTGGCTACGAGTCTCATCGATCAAGACTATGTCATCCGCGAAAAGCATACACCATGGCACCTCGCCTTGAATATGCCGCGTCAATTCATCCATCGCCAAGGCAACAAAATGGACTAAGAGCCGATCCTCGACGCAACCCCATCACAACCGGGAAGTGCTCTCCGAGTCTCCTCCCATCGTCCTTACCGGTCTTGGCTCCCCACATGTCCTTGATCAAAATACACCTTTAGCCTCCAAGCATCTCCACAGATCTCCTCGAACTTTGTCGTAAGCCTTTTCTAGGTCGATGAATACCATATGTAAGTCTCTCTTCCTCTCCCTATGCTCCACCGCCTTTCTTACAAGATGGATGGCCTCTCGTAGTTGAGCGTCCCGCATGAATCCAAATTGGTTCTCTCGAAATAGCTCACACTCTCTCCTCACCCTCATCTCCACCACCCTTTCCCACACTTTCATAGTATGGCTTAGCTCGATACCTCTATTTTCGCAACTCCGGATATCGCCCTTGTTCTTGTATAGTAGGATCATTACACTCGACCTCCATTTTCGGCATCATTCGTCTTAAAGATAACATTAAACAACCTAGCCGCTCCACTCCAAACCGCCGAGCCCGCAAACTTCCAAAATTCTCCAAAGAATCTCATCGTGTCCCGTCGCTCTTCCTCGCGCATCCTACGAACAAACACCCTTAACCTCCTCAACCTTAATACTCCCGCAATACCCAAAATCGCTACGCCTCCCTCGTAAGTTCTAAATCTCCCAACACAATGTCCCCGTCCCCTTCTTCATTCGCAGTTTGTGAAAATATGACCGCCATCTCCGTCTAATGCAGCCTCTTCTACCAATACTTTGCTTCGTCTCGATGCACTTCACTTGATCCAAATCACGTGCCCTCCTCTCCCTTGCCTTGGCTAGTCGAACAATTCTTATCCCCGCCTTTTTCCTCTAGTTCCGCATAAAGGCGTTCAAAAGTCGCCGTTTTTGCCATTTAGCCCAACTTCGCCTCCTTCCTCGCCATCTTATAAAGTTCTCTCGTTCGTCCACTTCTCCACCTCATCCTCGCTTTCTATAAACTTCGATACGCCACCTTCTTTGTTTCCACCTTCCTTGCACTTCTCCATTCCACCACCAATCCCCTCGATGCCCACCCCCGACTACCTCGTCGAGACCCCCAAAGACTTCCCTAGCTACTACCCTAATGCAACTAGCCGTTTATCCCACATACCGGTCGCATCCCCACTACTATCCCAATACCGCAATTTCTCTCCCATCTCCGTGGCACTAGTCATGGTCAAACTCCGTGTCGATGCGAACACCCACGACCCTCTTCTTTCTCGTCATCTTCGATCCCTAAATCCATCACCAGCAGCTTATGTCGGGTTGTAAGGTCGTCGTCTGGACGACCTTACGCTTCTTTACGTACCTTGTCATCCCGCCTAAGGAAGAAAATCGAGTCTTAGCCACCGAATGAAGGTTACCAAGTGCTCCTCCTTCGGGAAACCTCGAATTGGCTATCACCAACCCAAAATTTCGCGAAATCCAAAAGTGCGACTCCTCCTCCATTCCTGTCCCCGAAGCCAAAACCTCCATGCACATCATCATAACCCCCCGAATAGACCCGATTTACATCAAAAAATAAATATGTATAAATTTTTGTATGCAATATGTATAACTATATAAATTCGTTGTAATTTTTATGTATGAAATATGTGTAAAAGTTGTATGTATATTTTGATTATGATAAAGTACATATAAATTGTATAAAATCTGATCAAAGTATGTATAGATTATAAGAAAGTATATATGTATAATAAGTTTTCTGATTGATACAAACAAGATTCCATATACATTTCATACACTAATGTATATCGAATTTATTCGCATTTATACACATTGTACCGCATATATCCAAATGATATATAGCAACTTTCATACACATTTCATACATATATAATTAGTTTTCAACATTTTAGAAAACTACAGTTTATATAATATATAAAGATTTCAAACACACAATGATCACACATATCTCAAAATGATACAAATCAATTTTTATATACAACTAATACACAGTATCGTAATAAAAAAATACTTTGTAGTATTGGTTTGAAAATTTGTTTTAGGAGAGAAGATGAATTTTAGGCGAAATGATGTCTATTATAGAAGGAAAGGGAGAGAGAGAGAGAGAGAGAGAGAGAGAGAGAGAGAGAGAGAGAGAAATCTTTTTAAAAAGTAGAAGGAATTGATTAGTAACTATACTAAAATTAAGCCTACATTTAAAATCAAATTCTTTTTCTCAAAAAAAAAGCCTAAAATCATGAAATCCCATTAAACCAAAATCTAGTATACTTTGTAATTTTGTTGGTATGTTCTTAAATAGTATTGTTAGGTCATTTTCCCAATTTTAAATTCTTTCTTGATGTTCTAGATCCATCTTGAATTCAAGCAACACTTTCTTGCATTCATTCTATCTTTTACTCCTCCTTTTTTTCCATTTCTTTATTTCTTTTTAGCTTTCGTACATTTTTTGAATTTTCTTCAAGTTCTTGTTTTTATTTATTAAGTTCTTGAATTCCTAACGTAATTCCTATTACAATTGAAAATGATAGATTTTAAAATGAATGTGATTTTATTATATGCATATATTTAAAATATCAGATGATACATTGCTTGAGTCAAATGCAACAAGTTTAATTTAAGAAAAATTCACATAATAGCAAACCCACCAAAATAATAGCCAAAAAGTATATATTTTTTGTGCATTGATGTGTAATATACATAAATATACATTTTTGACACAAAATAGTGTATATTTTTTATATATTTGGCTAGCAAATATAATTACCTTTTAAAGATCAGTTAAATGTGTAACTTGCCCATAGTTTAATTCGCTCAAAATCCACCTACCTATCATGTCTACAAGATCTAGGGGTGGTAGGGAATTGCTAGTATAAATATCAACAGCTGATTATTTTATTTGTACACCAAAAACATGAAAATGGTCTCGATTACAAAAACCATATTCCTTCTCCAGATTTGGATATTGGTAAATGTCTCACCATACCAGCTTGTTCATTGCAAATTTTCACGACTCGAACTTCCATTTCGAACCTTTGGCCCTGACTCTACTGCTTTCGACGCAAAAGGTGACGGACCTTACACTGGTGTTGGAGATGGCAGAGTACTCAAATATCAAGGTCCAAATATTGGCTTCACTGAATTTGCTATTACATCACCAAATAGGTAATTAAATTCCAATTCTAAGCTTAAGAGATTTTTTCCCTTGTCCTTCTTTTCTCGTTGACTGATAATATTTGTCATATATTATGCATTTTTAGGATCAAGGCAAGATGTGATGGCACAAATGACCCTATATCACAACGAATGTGTGGAAGACCTTATGGCCTTGGATTTTACTTCAAAACTGGTGACCTCTATATAACTGATGCATATTATGGCCTCTTGGTGGTTAGACCAAGCGGAGGACAAGCTACCCAACTTGTTACTGGCTTTGACGGCAAGCCTTTTGGCTTTCTCGACTCATTAGACATCGACCAGGAAAAGGGAATCGTTTATTTCATAGATTCAGGAGCCATATTCAAAACTAGGTTCGTCGCGCTAAAACTTTTCTCGTGTCAAGACGTGTAGATAATATTTGGTTGAAGTTAAATAATAAGTAGGTTATTTGAAGTTGAAGCTAAAAAAAAAGTATTTGAAAGCTGACTTTTGTTTGGACGTGATTGTTGTTGGGCTAAAACAATTCAAATACACTCTTAACCTAGTGGGGCAATTTGCACGATTGTCCTTATTCAGGGGTGGGCTTTAACTTTTGGCCCTCAAATTAGTGGTCCTTAATTTTTGGCATTTGCCAAAATCCCTTGGTTCCGGGTTCGAACCCCCGCTCAGTCAAAATATTTTAAAAAAATCACAAGGTGGAGTTTGGATTAAGTAAGTTATAATTTTGCACCTTGCCAGCAAAGTTCGCAGTATTCGACCACAAATTCTGAAGGCAGTTTTTGCAGCTCAGTAAAAGATAAAGCAAAACTCTACCTTAAGGTCGAGGTTTGCATTAAGGCAACTTTTTTTTTTTTTTTACTCAGTTGGAATTTTGCAAAACTCTGCCTTAAGACCTAACTTATGCCCGAATAGGCCTAACTTTGCTTAAACTCGCCGCGAATCCGGAAGACTAAGAGAGGACTAACAGCCTCTATGATACCATCTTGGGATGTTTATATACCACGCTAGTATTACGACGATTTAGAGTGTCTATCATGATCGAAGCTATTCTTCATGATACCATCACAGTATATGTATATAAGGTGATGGTATCATAGAGATTTTTTTATTTTTATTTTTAAAAAAAAGTGTGTCCTTTGATTAAATGAACATGATACCATCTAGTATATTTATATACCATGTTGGTATCATAATATTGGGGGCATTTTGGGTAAATAGCTAGGTTTGAGGGCATGAAAGTAAGGGGGTATGGGTGGGTAATTATTTTATTTTCAGGGGGCGTCAACGTTCTTTCCCCTTGAGAATATACCTACATTACAACACCTTTTTTTTTTTTTTAGCTACCAATGTGAAACTTTGTTCGAGCCAACAATTTCACTTAAAAAAATTGCTAGAGATTTGTTCCAATAATCTCACTTCAAATATTTTTCAAACAAAATTTTCAATAATTCACTAGTACTTCAAATACTGAAGTTAACAAAGTTTAAATACTGAAGGACAAGCCAACATTTACAAATACTGCAGTTCAGTGTTAGCAAACTTATTCTGAAATGTTTTTTTATGGCCAATATTACATTTAGGATGATTAAGGAAAGAAGAGTAACTAACTGTTTTTCAGCAGGCTTCTATTTGCTCTAAGCGGAGATACAACAGGGAGATTATATAAGTATGATATAAGAACAAAAAAGGTCACATTATTGCTAACTGGACTATCAGGGCCAGCAGGGGTGGCACTCAGCAAAGATAATTCATATTTATTAATCACAGAATCTATTGGTCGAAGAATTCGAAGGTTTTGGCTCAAAGGTGCACAAGCAAATTCATCTGATGTTTTCATAAACGTTGATGGAAATCCAGATAACATAAAGATGACTGCATCAGGAGACTTTTGGGTGGCTATTGTCAGCATCAATAAACAACTGATTCCGCCCATATCGTCGATAGGACAAAGGATAAATCAGTTCGGAGAAGTCGAGGAAACGCGTGATTTCACAGATTTATTTAAGAGTCCTACTGGGATAACTGAAGTTCATGAATATAAAGGCAAACTTTACATTGGGTCTTTAGTCCATAATTTCGTTGGTCTGTCTAGTCCAACATAAGCTTTGCAGTAAGTAGCATCTACACTAAATAAAAAGGTTGCAGATCTTTCTACAGCATAGCAAATGTACTACCTTATTTGCCAATAAGGTTTATTAGATCTTTTTTTCTTTTTTTCAAGAATAAGCTTTAAGTAGTATGTACACTAAATAAAAATGCTGCAGATCTTTCTACAGCATCGCATATGTACTACCTTATTTGCCAATAAAATTTATTAGATCCTTATAATATCCTTACATCTCTTTGATGAGAGAAAAAAACATTCCCTTTGGACAGCAAAAGAAGAATGATGCAGAAAGAGCGGGTGGGGTGAGGGGTGCATTTTCCCATGTAATAGCAATTCCCATTTAGTTAATTTACAGAACATTAGTTTTCTTTTTACCCAGCGAAAACATATGAATTTTATGAAATTAAAGTTCACATCAGAACCAAGTATTTAATTCTAATATGGTGTTAAATAAAGTTTAATTTTATTCAGGCTAGTCCATTGAGTTGAATTCCAGTGGGCAATTGCACGATTGCCTTCATACGGACTGGTCTTTAATTTTTGTCCCTCAATTTGCTGGTCTTTAATTTTTGTCCTTCGCTTACAGATGTGGCCGAAAATACTGCGGATGGCGTTCTGGGTTCGAAACCCAGCAAAATAAAAAATAATAATAATTTCGCCATAAACCTATGCCTTTTCGGGTGAAATGACATAGAACCTATGCTTTAGTTACAGACTTTTTTTGCTCAGAAGACAAACTTTTAACTTATGTCTTAAGCGCATTACTAAAGATCACAGGATGCGCAGAAACTTTTGCTTTAAGCGCATAATTAAAAAAAAGTCTGCCGTCAAAAGCCTTGCCTTGCGATTTTTTTTTTTTTACTGAGCTTTGGTTCGAACCCAGATCCTCGAGGTATTTTTACCTTTTTAAGCGAAGAATAAAAATTAAAGACCAACAACTTGAGGGGTAAAACTTAAAGACTACTCCAAAAGAAGGACAATCCGCGCAAAAAAATGAATTCCAATAAATGAGCTCATTTACTAGCCCAAAGTCCAAATGGCTATCTTAAACTCCATGCTCATGTCACGTGGCAAGTCAAGTCAAATGAATGAGTCAATAAGATAATGTCACCTGCTAAGAGAAGTGGCATGGCAAGTGAAATCAAATGGTCAATAGAATTATGCAAAGTGTGCATATGTTTTGGCCAATCAAATCGAAGTTTGTCACCAGATCAATGTGATTGTGATTGGTTGGTAATTCAAATGGATCAATCAAATCAATCGAAGGAGTTCATCCACATAAAACTATTTTACTCTACCACTACATACGTGATTCGGTGATTTGAAACTTCATAGGTCGCCAAGAAACAGTTTCTCTTGTTACTTCCAAGTTCTCCGCTCAAATTTCTTATATATTTGAAGGGTTTCACATTATAAATACACAAGTTCGAATAAAGCCATGGCCTTCCGCGAACCCACACCTAATGGTGTGGATCCACCCCTGACTACATATACGAGTTTTCATAAGGCTACTCTACCACTACATATACGAGTTTTCATAAGGCTAGAAGGGACACCAGAAGCATTTACCAGCTACAAGAGAGTTTTGAAGATTAACATTTCAAAATTTTCTGTACAAACACTTTAGGAATTAAAGACGGAAATCAAGAACAAACAAATCAATATCAGTTCTTTTCTCGAGTCATATTTTACACAAATTAGTAGCCAAATGCCTTGACCCAATGAAACAGCCACAGTTTTATTTCTTACTTTTAAATGTTTTGGTGCCATGAATGATTTGAAATAATAATTCATCTTCTTGGTTATATTATTCCACATGTCTCAATCTGTAATACTCCTAGGCTAGAAACTATATGATCACCTAGTTTAGCTTTCTGAAATGCTTTCGCAGGGAAATAGGATTAGTTACCTTACCTATATTTTTGGCACGTTTCACTTACTAGAGGATGTAGCTGAAGTTAGTTATACGGCTTTATTTAATTTAGAGTTGAATAACAGCAGAACTTAGAAATTATAGTAATTATATATGTTGCATGTAATTATGTTTTCCACATACATAAATCAACACAAAATACAACTATATAAATTTAAGGTATAGCCACCTTTGGATTTTTCATTTTCAATTCCTTACATACTAATTAAAGACCATATATAGGTAGCAGGACTA
>NC_081346.1:73563153-73576597 GCF_029784015.1 Lycium ferocissimum | reverse complement strand
TCCAGTGTCCAATTTATGTTTTCCAGTATTACATTTAATAAGCTTAAGAAAGAGGAGTAACTAACTGTATTTAAAATAACTTGAAAACTTTTGGCAGTAACAGGACTAAAATAGTTGAAAGCAGAGATACATCAGGGAGATTGTTCAAGTATGACATTGGAACAAAACAGGTCACATTATTGCTAAGTGGACTTTCAGGGCCAGTTGGGGTGGCACTCAGCAAAGATAGTTCAAATGTCTTGATCACAGAATATATTGCGCAAAGAATTCGGAGGTTTTGGCTTAAAGGTGCAAAAGCAAATTCATCAGATGTTTTCACAAATGTAGAAGGAATTCCAGATAACATTAAGAGGACTGTGTTGGGAGACTTTTGGGTGGCTATATCCAACACGAAACAACATACTACATTTTCGATAGGACAAAGGATCAATCAATTCGGAAAAGTCATGGAAACACGTAATTTCACAGATCAATATAATACTCCTAATGGGATTACTGAGGTTCAAGAACATAATGGCAGGCTTTATGTTGGGTGTTTAGACCAGAACTTCATTGGTGTTTTTCGAGTTTGATGTCTTCTGTTTTTCAAGAATAAGCTTTATGAAATATAGCATATACTATGTACACTAAATAAATGGCTGCAGACCTCTCTTGCAACATAAAAATTGTACTATCTCCACAGTGATCTTGAACTTACAAAAAGCCAATTGGACTGTTAAAACTATGCATTTTCCATATGATATCAATTCCCAGTTAATTAATGTATACAAAATTTTAATTTTCTTTTTACCCATAGCATTTTTGACATTTCTAGCCGTCTATTGGAATATGAACCACACTTGGTAGTAGGTCTTATTCGGATCATCCACAAGGAACTTTGACTTGCTGTATCATTACTACTGGACTATTGGTGGGACTAATGGTGTGTTTGGTATGAAGGAAGATGTATGTTTTCCTGGAAAACAAGTGGTTCGTACTTATTTTCTAGTATTTGGTATAAGCAAAAAATATTATCTCAAGAGCATTTATATGTAATCTAACAAATAGTATTGGGATGAGGTGAGGCGTGGGGGTTCAGGGGTGGGATAGCCAAGGGGTGGTGGTTTGGGGTGTTGGTTGGGTGTGGAGGAGACAATCAACTTGGAATGTCACTTTTGGAACTTGTTTTGCCTACTTCCATCAAAGAAGTCATTGTCCTTGTTGACCAACCAAACATGGAAAAATGGCATACATTTTTTGATACCAAACACACCCCAAGAACCAAATATCATCAATTACATCCAGAGTTGTTTTGGATGGTAAAAGGTTTTTGCAATAAGAACTTTCCTTGTAATATTATTTCGCCTAACTCGGAAAATTTTCCATCCTCTGAAGAGCCTATGAACTTAGTTTTCCCTACCCTCGCTCCCTCTATTTTAATAGAGCAAAAGTAAAGGAAAAAAACTGGTGGAAGCTTGAGATGATTTATTTTCAGATAGGCCCTTCAGAACAGTAGTTATTCCTTCTCTTTGTTCTAATTGCAAATTTCTGAGTTCTATTTTCCTTCTTTTTGAACCGGTACTCTTTTCCTTATAATGCTTCGTCTTTAAGAAAGAAAAAGGCAACGGCACAAATGGCCTTAATACACGAACAAATATGTGGAAGACCCCTGGGCCTTCAGCTTCACTACCTAACCAGTGACCTATACATGGGTGATATCAGTGATGGCCTTATGGTTGTTCTTGTTAGATGAATTCGGGGTCTTGCTACCCAACTTGTCAGTGACATTAAAAGCACGCCTTTTGCCTATCGTAGCTTACTAGACCTCAATTAAGCTGCCAAAATTATTTACTTCATCGTGTCAGGAGCCATACAGTGTTCCAGGTTCGACAATCTCATAATCCATGTTCCTCAACAAAGTTCTAATGTTTATCACATTAAAGGGATTAACTTAATATGCTTAGAAACGGAATACTGCTTGCTGAAATAGGGCCTGAATTATTTACAGGCAGCTCACTAGGTCCAGGCAAAGGCAGATGGAGCAATTGATACTGCAGAAGAGTAACCGGGCATGAACACACAATGTTAACTGGTTACATCACTGAGTGGTTTCTGAGGTCAATGAATTCATCATTCTTCATAGAAGTTTCATACTTAGATATTGATGGCTAATCATCTATGAGAACATTTGGAATATCTGCATCGGTTCAAACACTCATAATATCAAGAGGTTTTAACTTTTTGCTTTCCCATACTTATCAATATACAGTATTTTTGTCTTACAGGGCTAATCATGTCCTACTGAACTGCTTATTATTATCTCTCGAATTTTAAGCATTTCAAAACAAAAAAAAATATAACACATCGAAAATTCTTACATGGCTAAGAATCTACAGAAGCATGTCTTACAGCACTAGTGAATCAATCCTGCTTAGTCACGAAGAGTCTTTATATCATCCACAAGTTCTTGAAGTTCCTCCACTGTCGCACTCAGTAGGCCTACAAGATAATATGCAACATTTAGCATGCAAATTATATCAAGGGCATTGTCAGATAATTAAGTTTGCCAGAATGCTCACCTTCATCATTATTCAATCTATACAGTTCACCATTTGAAATGCGACTTTTCTTTGCTCGTGGGTGCTCAGTGTCCTCCATTCTGGTTGTCAGCACCTCCACTTTGGTTCGAAAATCTGATGCAGTTCGTACCAATTCTGGAAGAAATGACCAATTAAAGGCACCATATTCAATACCTTTTAGTGAATTTACTGGAATTATATCATTAAGAAGCACAAAACCCTGCAAAGGAAGTTTCACAGAGATCTTCCCCATTAAAGATTGCTAATATGGAATCTTCTTTTTTGATAATCAGGATTCCCAATATGGAATGCGATCACCAGTTCAAATCCGTAAAGGAATTACATAATTAACTGGAGTAGGAAAAGTTTAGAAGAAGAAGCTAGATTAAGTCTATCCTACTCTCAAATTTAAGAGAGGTTGGATGATCAGCACATTATTCAAAATCACACCTAGAATTCCCATGCCTACTTTTCTCACAAGCTACAATCACACCTTATCAAAGACAGTCTTCTATGTTGCCTAAGATGACATGTCCAATTTCTGTTCTCTTTCTATCTGCTTTCCTTCTTCGCTGTTCTACTGTTGCCAGGAAATAGAAGCTATGTCAAGGCGCAGAACCCCAAAAAACTGACCACACCCATGAGTCAGTGCAGACAGTGGCGTACACAGGATTTTTTTGTAAGCGGTATCGACATTTAAAGAAGTCAACAAATGAACAAATCACAATAACGTCATGTTAAATATATTTATATCGTATTAATAAAATATAACTCACATAAGTTGCTACAACTCTCCTCGACAAGTTTTCATAGTTTGAAATGTTGTATTCAAACAATTTGAATCCTTTTTTTTACAAAAGACACCAAATAACCACTCAAAAGTTCATCGTCCCTTCGATTAGATAAATCAGTTTTAATCAACTTCATAGCCGATAAACCTCTCCTATCTGTAGCAGTAGAAATTAGCAAAAGTAAAATAAATTTTACCGGAACACAATAAGATGAGTTTCATGCTACTTTGTCTCTACTGTTTTTTCAGAAAGATCACCAATTCCCTTAAAATTGGAAAACCTTTAATCATGTTCACATACATTAAATTAAAATATTAATTTAAATAAACCTCAAACAAATTCATGGAATTAAATTCACAAAGAAAAACAGTGGATGTCATAAAAAAAATCAATAGAATTAATAAAAGAGTTAAGAATAAGAAAAGAATTTTAAGAATAAGCAGCAAACAGCACGCCTTCCTAGAATTGCAAAAGAGAATGGGTATTTTTTTTTCAAAGTTGGAATTTAGGTAAACCTGTTCCACATTATTTTTAAGTAAATTATTGTCTAAGTTGTCATGGAAATTAATTCGCTCACAAGTCACAACCCTTATTTTTTATTTTTTTATTTTTGATTAAGCACCGGGTGTCCGAGTCTCTTTGAGCCCCGACTAATCCCAGGGGTGCACAGGCCCTCGGCAAGGAGTTTCTAAGTTGTCATGCCCTCGAAATTAATGATACCTTGAAAGGGAGCACCCGAGGCTCAAGTCACAACCCCGAGGGGTTGCAACCCTTATTTTAGCAGATAAAATAGTGAGGCACTTTAAATAAAAAATAAAAATCAAATAAATCTGCAACTGGGAATCGAACTCAGGACTTCAATACAGAAAAGCAACGTGCTGGACCATCGAACTATGTTGCTAATCATGTCAAGCTGTGTCACTTATATAATTTTTATATTTTTTCAAATATTATACATTACATATATATCTACTAAAATTTTCGGACGAAGGGGTGTCGGACCCCTCGGTATAACGTGGGTCAGACCCCGAGTGCAGATAGTGAATTTTACAATAGTTGGCTGACCCTCCCCAGGAAGAGCAAGGAAACAATAAATAGAAAGGTGGCAAAATACCAAGTCATTCAAGGTCTTGAAAAAGGAAGAACGGCAACCTATGTTAGTCAGAAAAAGAGAAAAAAGTTTAAAAGAACAAAAACCACCTAGATTATCAGTGGCGGAGCCACACTATGCCGAGGGTGTTCATCCGAACCCCCTCGGCGGAAAACAAAACACTATTTTTACTAGGTTAAAATTATTTTTTATGTATATATAGTAGATGTTGAACCCCCTTAGGCTTCTTTGTATGTTTACTTTTTTATATTTTGAACCCCCTCGGCGGAAATCCTGGCTCCGCCACTGTAGATTAGAGTCAACATTCAATGCAAGTATAGTTCATATGAAATCAGATCATTTGCAATAACATGTATTTTTATTTAGCCTAGCTGCGAAGGTTCTGATACAAAAATAAAAGAGGGTGCTCTTTTCAGGAATAAGGGCTTGTATCTAAAGAAAGGTAACCAGACGAGGCCGCTCTTTTTCCCAAAACGGTGTTTCATGATTCTCAAGACGAGAAGCATTTCCAGAGTTGCTGCAAACTAGTTACCTTCAAACTTCTCATTCACAGACTGTTGCTGATACAACTCTAATGCTTCAGCAAGAGAGGCAGCAGAGCGACCACTTAGCATGGACTGCCTTTCCAATTCTCGTAGTTCTCTGTTGAGGGCAGCAGACTCTTTTCCCACCTGGATAGATCACAAATTGCAAAGGAAAAAAGTTATCAATTTATGAAGACGTGAAGTATCTACTAATTTGCCGAGGATTCCCTACCTGAGAAAGCTTGTTCCTTAAGAAATCCAACTTTGAGTCTAGTTCAGGATTCTCCACACCATTAATATCAACTGAAGAGTCACCAGATGGTCCATCCTAGATAAACATGTCAAAAAGTAATTTTAATTCGCAGATATTAGTAACTACAAACCAAAAGCAAATAATGAATCAAATTTTATAAAATAACACTTAAAGAATAAGGTGCATGAATCGGAGTCACCAAGATTGAGATTTCATCTCCATTCATGCATCTGCTCATCAAAAGAGCTCCATTTAGTCCCAACCAGATGAACTACGAATAGAAAATTGATGCTTATATTCCTTCTACTTCCTAATAATTGTGTGTGGATTCAACTGCAGGTTTGCAATAGTTACCTTGTCAATTGTGCACTTTTGGTTGTATGTGGCATTGGAAGCACGTTACTTGACCCATATACATATGAGCAACTTGCACAAATCTTCTCCACTGCAACTTTTATTCTTTTATTGCTATTTCTTACTAATATATTTGGCTAAGTGGACCAGCCAAATGGCAAGCTTTCCTATTTGTATGCTATCACAGAAAGACTCTCTAACAATCTGGATTAACAAGTACTCCTATTTATTAGGTATCGGAGATGATCAAAGAGCCATTGGTCAATCATCTCATTAGAAACAAATCATTTTTGTTCCCAAACTCCATATCTGAACTTGACATGGGCTGTTGACCAAAATTCGGCAGAATAATTAACCAGATCACATCAACTTACTTGATCTCCTTAGAGAAATAAATTAACTATGGAAGACTAGTTTCTTGCATATTGAGTAATGTTCATTGAGCGAAAAAGAGAAAATAAAAGCACGACAAAGAAAAGGTTTCCATTGCAACCAGCTATACGAAACGATGCATATACTAAACATCTAGAGTAGATTGTTTTGATGTTTCAAGTAACTTGTTTTAGATGTAAAATCTATGCAGACTATAGATAAAGGTATTAGTACTCAAATATGCAAGTCTTAAACAAGGAATGGTATATAAGTAAAGGAAACGTTTTAAAATTTACTAAGGGATGGAGTGGTTTTCCAATATGCAGAAAATGAAACTATACACTTAACATGAGACAAGTTACATTGCTCAACCGAGGTAAAGAAAAAGACTGGAAACTATCCATGAATAGAGAACGTACAGCTTTAGGCAAAGAGAACCCTTGTGGAACCATAAAACAATGGTGCAAAGAGTACTTCTCCCACATACTCAACCGCTTATCCAGATTCAATTGGATTATGTTCTTAATGCTAGCCACACCCTACAAAATGAACTTTTTACCTGTCAGTGGTCTGAGCTGCTTAAACTTAACAAAATGCACTAAGGACGCTCTTCCATAAAAAGTATGAACATCAACCTTTTTCAGATCGTCGGATCGATCTGTGCCCTCGGTTTTTACAAGATTTGCTGCCTCTCTACAGAACGCCATAAGCAAAAACAAACGGCATTAGACTTGAAATGAATAAGCAATTCAATGAAAATAAGTTAAACTTGAAGAGAGGAACTACTTACTTGTGGAAGAAATCAAAAGCGTCATCAACTAAATCATCCACACAATTTAGGGTCTCGTTGATGAAAAGTTGGGGATTTAGGTTCAATAAATCGAAAACCTTTTCGCTCTCGCTGCCTTCCATTTTTTTCTAAACATTGGCAAAAGAACTCTAATTAGTCTCTAAAGCAGTCGTACCAAGGTATGCTAATGGTCTTGCTGTTTCAGACCTTAATCAATAGATTGTGTATCACCAGGAATTTAAACCATTCTGTGTAGTAAGAACTAACAAAAACTTCTCAAACAACTATGCATAAGAATAAGTAACCCAATAAAAACCAATTAATTGGCATCACCAAAGAATTAGAGTTACAAAATAAACAAAGTAATGTACACTGTATATCAATTAGAAATCATCATATAATTATTAGTTGTATGCTGCCCGTTAAACTACCGTACCCATCCCTCCAACGGGCTATGTTTTGCACATAGGCTGATTTTAATGTAAACTGTATGAATTTACTGAGCTAGCGTTTGGTCATAGAATTTGGATCAGATTTTGAAAAATTATCTTCAAATATCTATTTGGCCATGAAATTTGATTAGATTTTGAAAATATATCTTCAAGTTCCAAAAACTGATTCACTCACTCACAAAACTTCAAAAAAAATTTCCCAGTAAAATGCGAGTGCCAAAAATCACAACTTCAAAAACACAAATTATCAAGTTTCAGGTTTCAATTTCAAAATGTATGGCTAAACGGGAGCTATTAGGAAAACCCTAGGATAGCAGCACTGTACGAATGTTAGGATAGTTATAAGAATGAATGCTATTTGTAACAAAACCCTAGGATGAACAACCAAAAATGAATGTCATTTCGCAAGGCATTGAGAGAGATCGACAGTTACCTAAACAGATTTTGCTGAGAGAGGGACGATTGATTGATTGATTTCTTCTTGGAGTGCCTCTTCTGCACAATACCTTTCGAGTTGAACGGGCGGGAAAGTTTAAGGTCAGAGCAGATATTTACTCTCCTAAATTTATTGGAAATAAAGTAATTGTGCTCTTTCTTTACTTTTTGGCCACAGTACCTTTTCCCTTAGCGACAATATACTCACTGTTGTAAATATTAAATTATTTAGGTTGAAGTAACTAAAATACCCCTAAACTTGACACGAATTGCAACTTTAATCTTCAAACTATTGATGCACTTCAAGACACCCATGTGGTAACACGGTAAACTTGACACGAATTGCAACTTTAATCTTCAAACTATTGATGCACGAACACCCATGACAACTTCGTTGGCACAGTAAGTGTGCACAAAACACTTTCAAGCGCGTGGAAGGCTCCATATCAATTTTTTTTTTAAAGAAAAATTAATTTTTTTTTCCATTTCTTTAATTTTTTTCGTATTCCAACATATAAATCAGCCCTCTCCTCCATTAAAATGTATATTTTTTTTTTAAATCAGAAAAACTAATTTTTTTTTAAAATGTGGAAAACCCATTTTTTGAAAATAAATCTGGACTGGATTTTTTATTAAAAAATATAGAACTTTTTAAATCGGAAAAGCTCGAATTTTTCTTTAAAAAAAAATGTGCAAAACGCACTGGAAAATTGATTTTTTTTATTAAAAAACCTGGACTTTTTAAAAATCTGGAAAACTGAATAAACCCGTTTTTCTAAAAAAAATGGAAATTGAATTTTTAATTAAAAACCTGGACTTTTTTAAAATCTGGATTACTGATTTTTTTTAAGAATAAAGTGGAAAACTGATAATATTTTTCTAGATCTAAAAAATAATCTAATTTACCGAGTTTATTTTTTTAAAAAAAAAAAATAGGTTTCCACATTTAAAAAAAAAAAAATCAGTTTTTCCATATTTGTATAAAACTCCAGTTTTAATCAACTATTTTCTAGTTCTTTTTTAAAGAAGTGTCCTAAAAGAATCATGAAAATTTGGATTTTTTAGGACACTTTTTAAATAAATATCAAGTTTTCAACTTTTTTTAAAAAAAATCCATTTTTTAAAGATATTTTAATTAAAAATCTACTTTTCCAGTTTTCAAATTTTCCAGATTTAAAAAAAAATCCATTGTTTCAGATTTTTTATAAAAAAATCAGTTTTACCATTTTTTTTAAAACAATTTATCTACGTGGAGGACACATAGGACGAAAATGTCAAGCGGACGAGCGCATTCCACTTGTCGTGGTGTGGCAACACCTGGGGTGAATTAAAAATCTAGCTAGTCAAGCTTAAGGGCGGTGTCTCTAAGCCGCATCAATAGTTTCGGACTAAAATTGAAATGTAGGCAAAGCAAGTTTACATGTTTAATCACTTCAGCCAATTATTTATGTATATCCATTAAATTACTTGGAGAGAAAATTAGTGTTTACATTATTGGTTACTTGGTCACCAAGATTGTTACTTGGCCACCAAGCAAGTTACTTGGCCACCAAGATTGTTACTTGGCCATCAAGTAAGTTACTTGGCTACCAAGCTAACTTGGCCACCAAGTTAAGCCATCAAGAATTTTCCTCCTATATAAATAGGAGTTCATTTGTAGAATATGTGATCTAGACAATGAAATCTCTCTTAAATTAAATGTTGAATAGTATATCAGTCTCTTTTTATATACTTGTGTTTGGTGTATTTACTTTATAGTCTTTATTTTATAACACGTTATCAGTACGAGACTCTGCAATTTTAGGCAAATATTTTGAAAATATGACGAAAGTAAGAGCTGCATCAGGTTTTCCTTTTAGCATCTTTCGTTTCTTTTTATTGTTTCCTTCGTTGTATATAATATCATGAGGGACATAAGTTCTCTTTGCTGAGATATTTGAGATCCGACTATGTGGCTCGAAGAAAGATGATTTCCAACCTTACTTGTTAGTTGTGACTAAATCTTTGGCATGTAATTTTCCATAAGTAAAATTGTTATTATGGAAAAGAGTTAATGAATCCATGGAATTAGTGGTGTATTATATATCATCCATAATGGATTTTGGATATTTGTTGCCATTATTTCGTATACTTGGATTCTTTTAATCTCCGAATCTTAAATGGTTCGCTTGATCTATGCCTCAAATTTTGTTCCTGAAGAACAATATTGTTAAGAGGAATTATGATATTAATTTCATAATCCTTAATGGCTAAGAATGAAAGTTTACAAGAAATACGTGATCACCAGAAGTGATAATATCTCTTAAATATCGTTATGATTAAATTCATCTATGTCTATAACCCACTAGAAGTGGTAATATTTTCATAGGCTTGTAGTGGCTACAAGCGAAGATATGTTAGAGAAAGATTCTCTAAATTGTATGTATGTTTCGATTTGCTCCTGAAGTAGAACTACCTTAAAAGAGGTTCTAAGCTATCACGATTGGATATGTTTAAGCCAAGTCCATATGATTATGTTTCATTCTTGAAAAATAAGAATATTTATAAATGTTACAAATACAGATCCATTCCCTGAAGTAAACGTGACAGTAGGTGGTAAGCTTATAAATGCGGACGGGCGTTTAGTTGTGAAGTTATCACGACTCATCTCTAGAAGAGGTAGAATAATTGAGAACAAATATTCTGAATATTCTATGCTTGATTCCCGAACTATTAAACTCATAAACTCTACTTGAACTTTACTCCTGAAGTAGTACAACTTTGAATTTTTCTGCAGAAGTAGTAAGACTCTGAATTCTACACCAGAAGTAGTAAGGCTTTGAATCTACTCCCGAAGTAGTACAGCTCTGAAATCTACTCCCGAAGTAGCCGAATTCTGAAACTTACTCCTGAATTAGTAAAACTTTAAAATTTACTCCCGAAGTAGTAAAACTTTAAAATTTACTCCCGAAGTAATAAGATCCTGAAATTTACTCTTGAAGTGGTAAACCTTTAAACTTTACTCCCAAAGAAGTAAAACTTTAAACTTCACTCCTGAAGCAGAAAGAACTGGTAAAATATATGAGAAATATTCTGAAGCAATGTCTTCTTATGCATGAGAAAAATAACGAGCTATTGATTAACATCGTATTGCAAGCACATTTGAATAATCAGGTTTCAAGTGAATGAGAAATACCACGACATATCTCCTGGAGAGATGAATTAACAAAGGAATACATGTTATTTTTGTGGTATGAAATTAAGGCATTGCAACACGTACTTGTTGTACGTAGAACATCTCGAATAATTTTATTAAAGTATCATTCTAAGGCAAAAGGGAGCAGAGTAGAATACTTTCTATTATAACCACATTGATACATTATGGTTAGTTGTTATTGATTTCCTTGAAGGAAATAAACACTAAATGTATCTCTTTTCCTGAAGGATGTCATTACTATGTGGTTGTCGCGTTTGATACAAAATATTCGCATGTTAATGGCTAATCTCTCGAAGGAGATATTTAAAATAGTTTAAGTTTGAGCTTAACATTTACTTTCGTAATTTCATCGTTTAAAATTATCTTTAAATTTCCATTTGATTCGTTTTCCTTCATGACACCAAGATATTCTAGCCAAATTTTCTTTCGTGATACCGTAATATCTAAAAAAAATATTTGGTAGTGAAAACTAATGATCAAGGGCTCCAAAAGCTAATTGTTTATCTATAAGTATCATGACACACCAAAGATAGTTGTCTAAATAGTATATGATTATGGTAAATAAATGAAAGTCTCTCGAAGAAGATACATATGATAGCATCATTTGTCCGAGATCGTAATCATTATGATCGGAACACAGATTATAGTAAACCTGAAGTTTACTAGCAATATAATTGGTTATCATATTGGGACTATAAATGATTGAAATATTGAGTATCTTTGAGTTATTACGGGTAAGAAATACGTATATGAAACATTACCCCAGCATGATGGATCATATGTCACAATAAACCAGAAGTTCATGACATAAAATCTCATGTAATAGTAAACCACAAGTTACTATAATAAATAGCACTCGTCATGGTAAACTTGAAGTTTACGGGTACAAATAACTTTATCAGTTAACAAGACCATTTTGGTCGTCCTGATTTAAATCTCGTGTTAATCGAGTATTCAAAATATAATCAAGAACTAAAAATTCTTCAAGTATTTGTTTGTGTTACTTGTTCTCATGATAAGTTGATTATACCAACTAATGTCGTTGAACCGAATCCCCTAAAATTTAAAAAATATAAAAGGTGAATACAATCATCCGCAATGTGATATCTTTAAATAGACGGTCAAGTATGCGTTTATTCAGTAGCTTGCACATATATACGTTTATTGTCAATCGTTGAAAGACATTTACGAAGTCGACAATCTCATCTTGATAATGCTGGTTTATATGTAAGTTGGTTTAGCATTGGATGCCTCCACAATATAGCTAAACTATTGCTTATGAGAACGGAGAGCTTCGTACGTTGTCCGAGATATGATATATTGCATACAACGACACGTATGCTTTCAGACCAATAAATTATGATAAATTCTCCCCTCATAATTGGTTCAGGGTCTGGAACTAGATATTTCCATCTTATAGCTTTTGATGTGCGGAATATGATTAATGGATATACCATGATGCACACATATGGATTTCCCAAAGAAAATGGGGGATATGTGTTAGTTTTTCTAACACAAGGGGGTAGGGCTGGGCGTTCGGTATTCGGTTCGATATTTTCAAAGTTCTGGATTCGTAAGAATTCTACACCCAGAATTCAAAGCATATACCAAATACCGAACTTTCAAACTTTCTCTGTAATCGGATCCAGAATTAAACTTGCCTGCCTACGGTGACGTATTCGTAATACCATATCAAGTCGAAGTCCACCGTATTAGAATACAAGTATACTAACGCAAGAATAACAACAACATATTCTTAAAAATAAACTGCGTAAATTGTATACCAAATCTGACAAAAGTTCCATTTAATTGAAGACATTCTAGTTAGATCTTTAAAAATCCTTAAGTTATTTCAATAACAAACGACAACCCCAAAAAGTAGCTACTTATAAATTCTTAGTCCAAGATCTCATAAGTCATAATACACAAAGCCTTCCAATAACAAAAGACTAATAAAATTGATCAACAAGTTGGTGTTTTGATTCGTTTGCCAATAAAAAAAACAAAAAACAACCGCTTAATCGAAAGTGATTTATTAGAAAATTCGCTTATATCTCCAAATACTTAACTATTTTTTCAAAGATAAAAATTACTTTGAAGGCAAGAGAAAACACTTGAAAAGGAATATGATAAAGCTATATTGGGAATCTTGAGAAAGCATAGAATTTTCAAGACTCGCATATATTTGGCTATATTCTACTATCGCTGATACGTATACTCCGCCTTAGTACTGGGAATATTTGGCAATTGTGGCATTGCTTGGTCGTGGCAATGATGGGATCGTAAGCAGTTGGGAAGTCGTATTTAGCACGAAACTTGGTGCGCATTACTCGTAGATATGCTTCGATAAGGACAATAATGCTATGATCATTTAAAAGGATTGAGCAATTGTCGAAAGCAGCCTATCGTGTTAATTTGCAAGATTAATCGCTTCGTATTCTAAGGAAATTAAGTTGTGTTTTGATTTGAGTTCGAGTTTAATCATTTACTAAAGCGGGGTGTATGTATATATATAGGAAAGTTGTTAAAATACCAAATAGGATTAGTGTGTTTTAGATATGGGTGTGGCGTGACAACTCTATTGTTAGTTCACCTTCCTAAATTGTTT
>NC_081346.1:73485572-73563053 GCF_029784015.1 Lycium ferocissimum | reverse complement strand
ACATATCAACACTTGTTCTTGCCTTCCAATTTTCTGTTTGTATTCTTCATTTATCTCCTTTGAGTGATAGAGGACACACACTGGTCGACCTTCATATGTTTCTTAAGACTTTGCTCGGCTTGCTTCACTTTTTGTAGCCTTGGTAGGTAGAAAGGTGCCAACATTGCTTAAATTGATTATGGATCTTTTGTAGAATAAAAAATAAACCATCCAAATTGTAGGATTAACCTTTAGTTTTGTTATTTTCTCATATCCTCCACAGCTGCGTCGAATAAACGGACTTTGTTCTCTTTTCTGTCTCCACGAATAGATCCATGAACCAATAAGTGAACTACTTGAGACTATTGCCTTCTGATATTTTGAACTGCAGTAGTAATGTATATACACAACCTTTTACAACCAAGCTTCTAAGATATAATGTTTGAGCTTTTCCGCCCTAACCAGCTTACATTGTATTAGCTATGCTTATCCAGTTGAAGAAAAAAAGTTTTTACAAGCATGTTGGTTTTTAGCAAAGAAACGTTGGAAATAACAGAGAAAAAATTACTGCAATGCAGTCACAGGAATTATTTTATTTTGCTATGTTTAGCTCTGCATTTATAGGGAAAACAGGCAAAATGATAATCATAAACTAGCCTAAAATATCTCTGTAGAGTGTATCTTTAACTAACCAGCCTAGCCTAGATATCTCTGCAGAATATATTTCTCTAACTAACTAATTACTAACATAAAACAAAGTTATTCAAAAGCAGTAAAACAAAGTTACTGCAGTCCAAAAGCAAATATTCTAACACTCCTTGGTTTTGGAACTGCAAATTCTAGACTTGGTTGGAATTTGGCTTCGTGAACAAATCTGCCAATGCATATTTGGTCTTGCAGTTAGCTTGATCCATATCTCCAAGTTGCAGCTCTTGATTATCAACAAATTCTGGCACGTGTTCATCTTCTGTTGGATTAAATGAGAAGTTTTTACCTCTCATTTTAACTCGTAAAATCTCCTGCTTAGTGGCATCAAAGATTCGACAGTACTTTCTTCGAATAACAATTTAAATCCTTTTTTCACTAGCTGGCCAACACTTAACAGAGCACGTAAAGAATATCTGAAATTATTTTTGTACATGAACTTGTTTTGATTGCAACAGTCCCTTTTCCTTTTGTAGGAATATAGTCACCATTCCGGATTCTAATTTTCTTGTTTCCCATGGACATAAACTCTTTAAATATTTTTTTTTTATATGTCATGTGATTTGTACAACCATTGTCAATCATCCAAAAATCAGATATTTTCATTGAAAAACATGTTGCCACAAACAAGTGGTCGTCTTCTTCTTCTTCTTCTTCATTGGCGACTTGGGCATCTGCTTCATATTTTGGAGATTTGTTTTTGCAAATCACTGCTTCATGACCAAGTTGGTTGCAGATCTTGCATTGTGCATCTGGCCTTTTACAACATTTAAATGGAGGATGACCTTTTTTGCCACAGTGATGACAGGGTGGGTAATTTTTTATTGAATTATTAACTTTGCTTTTTGTGGTTGGCTATCAAGGCTCCTTCAGCCATACCATCTCGCCTCATAAGCCTCCTTTGCTCTTGTGCCTGCAATGTATTAGAAATTTTGCCAAGATAATTTTGGATAAATCTTTTGTGTTTTCCAAGATAGTTATGGATACTTGTATCTTTCGGGTATCGTAACAAGAATTTTTTCAACAATTCTTAAATCTTTAAATTTATTGCCAAGCAACCTTACCTTGTTAACAATGCCAAGAAGCCGGTTTGAGTACTCTTTGACGGTTTTAGATTCCTTCATCTTTTGCAATTCAAATTCCCTAAACACCTTCATGCCTTGTATTCTTTCATCTCCTGTGTATTCTTCCTTCAGATAATCTCAAATTTCTTTTGCTGTTTTGAGAGCCATAACTCTCGTGAAAATTGTTGCAGACACCCCAGTAAAAAAAGTTGCTTTTGCCTTTGATTTTCTGATTTTCTTTTCCTTTTGGCTTTTGACCTGGCCCACGATGGGATTATTTGGCTACCGAAGAACATCATAATCCTCTTCCACGGCCTCCCAAAGATCTAAAGCCTCAAGATAAGTCTCCATTCTTACTGCCCAGAGATGGTAATTCTCACCATCAAAGACAGAAGAAGCTATTTGAGAAAAACTATTTTTAGAATCTATCTCACTCTCAAGTCCCTCAAGAAAATGGCTCTGATAACAATTGTTGGTTTTTTAGCAAAGAAACGTCGGTAATAACACAGAAAAAATTACTGAGAGAAAAATATACTGCAATGCAGTCAAAGGAGATTATTTTATTTAGCTATGTTTAGCTCTGCATTTATCGGGAAAACAGTAAAAAAGATAATCATAAGCTAGCCTAGAATATCTATGCAGAGCATATCTTTAACTAACTAACCTAGCCTAGATATCTTTTCAGAATATATTTCTCTAACTAACTAATTACTAACAGTAAAACAAAGTTATTCAAAAAGCAGTAAAACAAAGTTATTGCAGTCCAAAAGCAAATATTCTAAAAAACCAAAACTATAAATATTTTTAGACTTTTTTTTTTTTTGGATAATATGGTGTCCAGACCAGTTTGCATGCACCTCAACTAATCCACTGGGTACCAGGTCAATTCTACCAGCACAAATATCAGGCCTGCCCATCTAAGATTAGACACATGGAATGAATTCACCTAGTGACGCCTCTGTTCGGATTCGCACCTTGGTCTCCAAGGTTATTATTCAGTCTTTTACCACCTTGCCACTGTTTTAGAGGTTGAAACATTATTAGATTAAGTTCATATGTATGCCTTTTTTGGCTTCTTGGTGCAAAATGAGCAACGTCATCGATGTGAAAAATATAGTGAACTTTCATCTGCCTGTTAGACTAGAAGGACCTGATCTTTTTTAACCTGTTGCAACTTTTTCTGCTCAATCTTTCTGCACTCAGGTTCAATGAGATTTAATTTTACTTATCATGAAGGAAGAAAACCGTGCTTATTCAGTTTTATTCATGAAATAACTTGACCCAAATTCTCAAGCAACGGTAAAATGCAACAGTAAGTAGGTCAAGCTAACTGAATACATCATGTTTTGCAAGACTCTGAAGTTTGGTTTTGTGTAAGATGCCATCTAAATGAATTTCAATTGTATATGATATTATGACAATTTCTAACTGTAATAGTTTTTTGGGTTGATCCTCTGATTGAGTTGAGATTTGCTGGTCTATCGATGCTTACATTTGACACACTATATATCTTAATCCCATATTTGACCTGGATCTGTTTCTATTAGGTTCATGCTGCTTCGTTGATTCATGATGATTTGCCCTGCATGGATGACGACCCAACTCGACGAGGCCTTCCTGCAAACCACACAGTTTTTGGTGTAGATATGGCAATTTTAGCCGGGGATGCCTTGTTCCCTCTTGGTTTTCAGCATATTGTGTCTCACACTCCAACCAATCTCGTTCCCGAGGATCGAGTCCTCAAGATCATTACAGAGATTGCTCGAGCTGTGGGATCCACTGGTATGGCTGCTGGTCAGTTCCTTGACCTTGAAGGTGGACCAAATGCTGTTGATTTCGTTCAAGAAAAAAAATACGGTGAAATGGGCGCGTGCTCTGCCGTTTGTGGAGGTCTCTTGGCTGGTGCTTCGGATGAGGAAATCCAACATCTGAGAAGATATGGTCAAGCTGTTGGTATCTTATATCGGGTTGTTGACGATGTATTGGAAGCAAAGGAGAAGGAAACAACCGAGGGGAAGAAAAAGAAAGGCAAAAGTTATGTCAGCGTTTATGGCGTTGAGAAGGCTATGAAAGTTGCTGAGGATCTTAGGGCGCAGGCTAAGAGAGAGTTAGATGGTCTGGAGAAGTACGGCGATAAAGTCATGCCGCTTTATAGTTTTGTAGATTATGCTGCAGATAGAGGTTTTAGTATTGACGACCAAGTCTAGATCATTTTAGCATTGTCTTATGTTTTCATCATGATAACTGACCAGAACTTATGTTGTATGGAGTAATATTATTAATGAAGCTGTAATTGCTAATAATCTCAGCTAAATAGAAGTCAAGCTTACATTGTCTTAGTACACTCATACATTTTCCTTTTTTTTTCCGCATATGTATACATCATTTGACCAAAACCAACGAGTTCAGTTGAACCCACAGAACCCCCCTTAGATCCGCCTCTGCGTATGCAAAGATGGCAACAATGCTGTGGTCACTAATAGGGGATGCAATGTCATCAACTAATACCGCTTATAACATCTTATATAAAAGAGCAGACAAAAACAGTCATGTTTGTTATGCATTATTTCTAATGCCTCCTAATACTATCAATATTCAATTTATCACCTCTTTGATAGTTCGACCACTATAACAAAACTATTCGACTGTATGGTTAGTGTTATTAGTGTATCTTTGTCCTTTCTTTTGTTTTTTGTTCGGTGTTTGGTATCAGTTTTGGAACCCGAATAATTCCTTCTGCCGCACCAAATGGTAAAAACTCAAAACATTGTCCCTTGAAATCAGTCTTCGAGTTAAGGAACCTCTTGGGCTTGAAATCCAAAGGGTCGTCCCAATATTCAGGATCTCTTCCAATTGCCCAAACGTTAACGAAATAACGAGTACTTGCGTGTCTTCTGGTATGTCATACCCCATGAACTTAGTGTCGTGCATCGCTCTTCTTGGCACTAAGAAAGGAAGAGGAGGATGTAATCTTAGTGCTTCTTTAACCACAGCTTGCATATAAGGCACATTGTCAATGTCACTTTCTTCTAACTTCTTGTTTTGTCCTACAATTTGAAAGATCTCTGCTTTTACTCTTGACATTGTTTCAGGGTGGCATAGGAGCTCTGTCAACGTCTATTCCTCGCTGCTGCTAGTCGTCTCTGATCCGGCTAAAAACATATCCTGCATTTCATTTCTAGTCAAGACTCATCTCAAGTAAAAATTAAGTACCATGTACACTAACATTCTTGATTTCAATATGAACAGTAGGAGGAGTTGCAACAAGCTTTGTAAGACTTACCAATATGAATATGTTGATCTGATTTTCTGATAACTTAGCTGGTTCATCTTTTCCAGTACCCTCAAATTCAAGCAACACATTCAAAAAATCCTCCTTTTTTTCTCCACCATCCTCGTGCTTCTTCATCCGTTCCTTGACAAACGTAGAGGCGATCTCCAGAGCTTTTCCCATGTCGCGATGCATCTTCTTCTTTAAGCCATGTAAATCAAACCTCCTAAAACACAGAAAAATGTCTGGGATATTAGGATAGCCAGACCACTCCATGATCCTCATCATGGCATTGAAGAACTCGGAGGCCTCTTTCGATCCTGGATGAACTAAATCACGCGACAACATCAAGTTCCCTAGCATATTAAACGTTCGAGAGGAACACGAAACGTGTTACCTCAATCCAAAGATTGGCAAACCAGGTGGTCCTGGAGGTAACTTGTAAGAACAAGATTTTCTTTTGGAGAATACTATGATTAGAGTTGGTACTATGACGATTGTAGATCAAATAACATAGTTCCACTCCCACTCCATTTCCTCAGTTTTTTTGGTGTGTTGCTTCTCAGTTTCTGTTATTTTGCAGAATATCATTATAAGATACCATTATTTATATATGTTGGAAATAAGAGTTCCGTGCAGTGGCGGAGCCAGGGTTTTTATTAAGGGGGTTAAGAAATATAAAGAAGTAAACACACGAAGAAGTCAAGGGGATTCAACGTCTACTCTCTCTCTCTCTCTCTATATATATATAAAGTTAATTTTAACCTTGTATATACAGTGTAATTTTTCACTGAAGGGGGTTCAGATGAACTCCCTAGGCCCTTAGCGGCTCCGCCCCTGGTTCCGTCCACTCATAAGGGCTGCTCTAAAAGCCTACGAGGATAAAAAACAAGTATTTTTGTAATTACTGTTTATGTTGCTCGGACTCTTAAGAAATGTTGTTGTCCCCGTGTCAAATCCTCCAAAAACGCACTACTTTTAAAGGATCCGATAGGCACCTATCGACATATTTAAAGACTTCGAGCAACATAGACTTCTCTTAACCCTATTTTCTCTTATATAAGTACATGTATAATGTATGATTAGGATGTACGAGAGATGGAACTCTCATTCCACGCTCTCTCTCGAATAGACTGTGATATAGGTGGTTGCTCTGATATAATGTAATAACCGCCACCAACTAGTGACTTCGATCGTGAATTGTCCCAGTATTCCGCTACAAGAATACTTGTAAGTTCTCCATTTAATTTTCATGCGATGGATTTGATTTATACTTCATCCATTTCAGTTTATGAGACAATATTTACTTATCAGTCAGTTCCAAAAAGAATTTCAGATTTTGTATTTGGAGAATTTAATTTTACTTCCCTTTTTACTCGTAATGAGAAGCTTTGTAACTACACAAATATTATGATATATTTAAGACCATAAGTTTTAAACGTCTTTGTTTCTTTTTTTAACAATTAAATCGACCAGCGTCACATAAATTAGAATGAATGTAATTACAATGTATTGAACTTGTTGCCATTTATCAACTTCGAGATATTAGTTGATTATAATAATATTATTTTTGAGGATTAGCAGCGTAGTTAAACAGAAAACAAAGGTGTATAATATTGTAATCTCCTGAATTTTGTGCAACTTTGAATTTCTTCAATAGTTTTTCAACTGTAATAGCAGCAATGTTTAAGATATTTAAAAATAAAACTTGATCTGGCCACGTTAGTCCGAGAATATTGGCTCACATTACTAAGTCATTATCAGTTAATTAATGGTTTCTCTTTTCTCAGATAATTAGCATGACACTTTTCCTGATTTTGGCTTATAAAATAGGTGCAAATAATAGAGAAAATAATAAAAATGCTCCTTATATTTGCATTTTTTTGCACGGAGATCTTTAAATTTTGCCCTTCATATTTGTGGTCTTTAAATTTTGCCCTTTGCTTTGAGCGAATACATGAAATTAAAAGTTGAGCATAAAATAAAAAAATAATTTAATGCATATAATCTTTAAGAAAAATTATGCTGCCCTCAATTTTTAAACTTTGCCTTTATAAGGCAAACTTTTTTTTTTTGGTTGAAATATTTTATTCCATCCAAAAAACTTTACGGACAAAGCAGTAAAATTCCTACTCACTAACTTGTATAAGTCAAACTAGTTAAAAAAACAGAAAATCAACTACAAGCTAGGGATATTAATATTGTAATCTCCAGATGTGAATATGTTGTGCAATCTCTGCAACTTTGAATTTTTCAATAGTTCCTTTTCTCAATGCCACTTTAGTAATGGAGCGGTGGCAATTTGTTTGTGTGAGATATTTAAAAAATAAAATCCTTTTGTGATGATCGAAGATAACACGCCAAAGTGTGAATTTGTTAGTCCATAATACTTTTCCATGTGAAGTATATATGCTTGAAAAAATACATATATATGCTTCACATTATTAAGGCATAAGTATCAGTTAATTAATGTTTTTCTTCTTTAATGGGCAAACTTTTTTTTCATAAACTTATGAAGGAATTATCAAAGTTAGCATGACACATAAGTATTTAAGCATAACTTTGCTAATTTCTCGATGGGGGCATGAAATTTAAACTTTGCCTTGCGAATTTTTTTTATAAAATGTGGGGGTTCGCAAAACCTGTGGGATTTAGAGGGCAAAATTTAAAGATAATATGAAAAAATTTAAAAGCTCAAAAGAAGGGCAATTCTTATATTTAACGGTAGCTATAAATTAGTCCATTAAATTTATTACCGAGCTGTTTTAGCCCATTAGACTTGCCTTGGTAATCGTCAAATATTTAACAAATTTTAATTTTTACATTTAGAGGGAATTGTGAAAAAAATGATTTAACATTAATGCATCTTTTATTACAAAATGATAATTGCACAAAACGAACCCTCTATCCCATGCTAAAACGGAAAATTAAAAATTAAAATATAAAAAATATATCCAAAACCCAATCAAAAGCAATTTGAGGAAGACATCAAATATGGAAATTAGGTCCTGTCAGCCCACTTAATAAGAGAAATAAGCTCTACTTAATCCTTCTTTTATAAGGATTACAAGTCCTACTTTCCCCATGATTAGGATTTTTAATGAAACCTATAGATACCGCTCTCCAACAAAGTTTCACAAAGTCCTTTTTCTACTCTTTTTTTCTCTAAAAGTTAAAAGATTATTTCATCCATGGCAGTATTTTCTTTCTACAAAAGGGTTAAGGAGATGTTGCTTAATAAGAATAAGAAGAAAAGGGTGTTTATAAGTGCCAAGAAGTTACAAAAAGAATGCACGAATGCATTTTTTATTGTGTACGTGAGCGAAAAGAGGTTGAAATTCAAGGTTCCAAAAGAATATTTGTCTTCTTCTTTTTTCGAGGAATTCGTCGATGTATTTCAAGAAGACATCATAATTCTAGACGTGACGAATTTGGAATTCGTTGTGAGGAGTTGCACTGTCGATGATTTTAAACTTGTCCTTCATTTCAGCAAGATTCAACTCTACCCTTAGAGTTTCACTAGTGTATTTTAGAAAAGAAATATGACATGAGGATACTTGTGACAGATTGAGATTGTATTGTTAAAATTTTATTCTTCAAATATTGGGCTATTGTCCAATTACTTGTCGTCAATAACATTCTAGCCTTAATTCCAACAATTCAATGTGAAGATGTGTTGTTTGTCGCTAATTTACAGCTTGTTTGGATGATTCTTACGTATTATTTCATAATGTATTATATTGCCGTATTATTTTGATAAATATAACGTTTGGATCAACTGTATCATTTCCCGTCGTCTCATAATACTGTACATCAGGAATCTAAAGAATAAGCTTACAATATTACAAAGAAAAAATAGTACAGTCAAACCTCTCTATAATGGCAGCGTTGTTATGCATGTATACTGGCATTCGGTGTTTGGATCTCATTTAGCTGTTATAAATAAAAGTACGCCAAAAAGTTATTTCTCTGTACATTTTATGTTATAAACGAAAACAAAATACTTGTTAATTTTAAAATCTCAAACGATTTTCATATTTCATTAATTAAAAATTGAAGTGGCTAATAAATCCATAACTAGTTATACCGTACCGATAAAAAATTAAAATCTAATGAACATATGCATTTAAAATTCATTGAAAATTTAAATATTTCAAGTTTGACGTAAGAATTCTACAATTGTAGGCTATTTCATAAAATCCAGTCTCTTATTGATAATATAATGCTTGAATTGACGAAGATTCTTGTCTAAACTTTCATCAAAAAGGAATTCAATAGCTTTTTCCCTTGATGATTACCATAAATATTTTAAAATTTATTTTTATAGATAATATATTTCTTACAAAATATTATTATACAATATATTTGAGTATGGCGGTTATAGAGAGGTAATTTTACAAAGAGTGTACCGCATAATGAATGCCAATGCTGTTATAGGTAAAATGTTGTTATAGAGAAGTAAAATATAAATAAAAAATCGGTTCCGGAGAAAATCAAGCCGTTATAGTGAAATACTGTTATAACGAATGATAATTATAGAGAGGTTTGACTGTACGAGGTTGAGAGGTAAAGGGCAAATAAAACTATTAAATAATCAGTAAGGGCAAAATGAGATTCTGAGCTTAAAGCAATCAATATTCAAACTTTAAGCTTAAGAACAAATATCTCAGCTTTTTATTACAAGAAAATTCACAAGAAACTCAAATCTTATGTTCTGTGTGGCTTCATGTCACAGTATCAAGGACAACCTTAACGCTATTCGATTTAACTTGATGTTTTTCTAGGTACTGCAGTCAAAGGATTGAATTTCCTCACTGTCATTCCCATCCTCTCCTTCATGTCCATTGATTTAGGAGTGACATTATTAGGAAGTTCCCAATCAAATTCATGAAGCAACGAGCCTAAAACAAAGTGTAACATTCGATTACCTAAAGGAAGTCCTACGCACATCCTTCTGCCGGCACCAAATGGTAAAAACTCAAAACATTGTCCCTTGAAATCAGTCTTCGAGTTAAGGAACCTCTCGGGCTTGAAATTCAAAGGGTCATCCCAATATTCAGGATCTCTTCCAATTGCCCATACATTTACGAACACTTGAGTGTCTTCTGGTATGTCATATCCCATGAACTTAGTGTCGTGCATCGCTCTTCTTGGCACTAAGAAAGGAAGGGGAGGATGTAATCTTAGTACTTCTTTAACTACAGCTTGCAGGTAAGGCAGATTGTCAATGTCATTTTCTTCTAACTTCTTCTTCTGTCCTACAACTTCAAAGATCTCTGCTTTTACTCTTGCCATTGCTTCAGGGTGACGTAGGAGCTCTGTCAACGTCCATTCCACACTGTTGCTAGTCGTCTCTGATCCCGCTAAAAACATTTCCTGCATTTCATTTCTAATCAAGATTTACCTCAAGTAACAAAAAAGTACTATGTTCATTAGCGTTCTTGATTTCAATTCGAAGAATAGATGATATCAATGCAGACTTAGCTTGTTTGAGACTGAAGCATAGTTGTTGTAACAAAGAAGTAATATGTATATTAGCATTCTTGATTTCTATATGATTAGTAGGTGATATCAATGACTTGGCTTGTTGTAACAAAAAAGTACTATGCACATTAGCATTCTTGATTTCAATATGAACAATAGGTGATATCAATGCAAACTTAACTTGTTTGAGACTGAGGCATAATTGTTATAGCTATATGAACAATAGGTGATACCAATGCAGACTTAGCTAGTTTGGGACTGAGGATTAGTTGTTTTGTTGTTTACATTAGCACTCTTTGATTTCAATATGAACAATAGGAAGAATTTAACAAGCTTTTTAAGACTTACCAATATGAATATGTTGATTTGATGTTCTGATAACTTAGCTGGTTCATCTTTTCCACTACCCTCAAATTCAAGCAACACATTCAAAAAATCTTCCTTTTTTTCTCCACCATCCTCGCGCTCCTTCATCCGTTCCTTGACAAACGTAGAGGCGATCTCCAGAGTTTTTCCCATTTCTCTATGCACCTTCTTCCTTAAGCCTTGTAAATCGAACCTCCTAAGACATGGGAAAATGTCCGAGATATTAGGATTGCTTGACAACTCCATGATCCTCATCATAGCATTGAAGAACTCAGATGCCTTCCGCGATCCTGGATGAACTAAATCACGCGATAGCATCAAATTCCCTAGCATATTAAAGGTCGAAAGGAACACGAAACGTGTTATCTCAATCCCACTTCCCTTGATTTCCTTAGCATCCACTTCTTTCTCAATCCAATGAATCATATCATCCACACATTTTCGCCTTATGTGCACCGTTTCATTGATCCGTTTGTGGACGAACATTTCAACGGTGCATATCCGCCTTAGCACGCGCCAATACGTGCCATACTGGGCTAAAGCTAAGGAGCCCAGGTTGTAGTCATGCACCAACATGGTGTCGATGATTTTGCGTTCCGCGAAGGCAAAATCATGATTCTTGAAGAACTCAGCAGCTGTCTTGGCGGATAAAATTGACATGGTCTTGATAGAGCCAATTTTGAACCATACAATAGGACCATATTTGTGTTTAAACCCTGCAATTGTTTCATATGGCAATGTTCCAAGATCAAAAATGTTGCCAAAAATTGGCAAACCAGGTGGTCCTGGAGGCAACTTGTAAGAACAAGAACTTCTTTTGGAGAATACTATGATTAGAGTTGGTACTATGATGATTGTAGACCAAACGACATAGTTCCACTCCCACTCCATTTCCTCAGATGTTCAAGTTTTTGTGTGTGTTGCTTCTCTGTTTCTGTTATTTATAGATGTTGGAAATAAGAGTCCGTTCACTCATAAGGGGTGTTCTAAAAAGCCTACAAGGGTAAAACAGTACTTTTAATACTTACTATCTATGTTGCTCGGACTTTTTAAAAATATTGTCATACCCGTGTCGGATCCTCAAAAACATACTACTTTTGGAGGATCCGACATACACCTTTCGACATATTTGAAGAGTTCGAGCAACATAGACTTCTCTTGACCCTAATTTCTCTTATATATAGAAGTACATGTTTAATGTATGATTAGGATATACGAGAGACATTATATAAGTACATGTGTAATGTATGATTAAGATATACGAGAGACAAAACTCTCATTCCACGCTCTCTCTCGACCACAAAACACTAGAGTTTAGACAGTGATATAGGTGGTTGCTCCGATATAATGCACTAACCACCACCGACTAGTGACTCCGATTGTGAATCGTCCTAGTGTTCCGCTACAAGAATAACTTAATGAGAAGCTTTTATAGCCACACAAATATTATGACATGTTTAAAATCATAAGTTTTAGAAGTCTTTATTTCCTTTTTAATCTTTATATTAAGTCAATCAATGTCACATAAATTAGAACGGAGGAAGTAAAATGTCTTGAACTTGTTGCCATTTACCAACTTCGAGATATTCGTTGATTATAATAATATAATTTTTGAGGATTAGTAGCGTAGTGAAACAGAAAACAAAGGTGTAAAATATTGTCATCTCCAGAATTTATGCAGATTTGAATTTCTTTAATAGTTTTTCAACTACAATAGCTGAATGTTTAAGTATTTAAAAATAGAACTTGATCTGGCCATGTTAGTCTGAGAATATTGGCTCACATTACTAAGTCATTATCAGTTAATGCTAATGGTTTCTCTTTTTCTCAAATAATTAGCATGACACTTTTCCTGATTTTGGCTAGTAAAATAGGTGCAAATAATAGAGAAAATGATAAAATTGGCTCCTTATATTAGAGGGTAGCTTTAAATTGGTCCATTAAATTTATTACCGAGCAGTTTTAGTCCATTACACTTGCCAAAAGTGAAGTCAAATATTTAACGAACTTCATTAAATTTAACGAGAACTATGAAAAAAAGGTTTAACACGAATTCACATTTTAAGGTGTCATTTCTATTTTATTTTTTGAGTTGATGAAGCTTTTTGGTGTTTCGATTTCTGGAATTTGATGGGACTTTTATGATATTCTGATTAACTTTCACATATTCACTCAAAGACGGACCTATTTTGTTTTGTTAGACCAACCACGTGAAAGTATTAATCAAGCTTAAGATTTGCATGTTCTAATATCACATTGAATTCATCTAACATTTCATTATAAAAATTAGATTATTAGGATAATCATTTTAGTTTATTTATTTTTGTCTGTAAAAGCATACATAGATTATCTCTATCGCGATTTGCTGACTTTTCCACGGGCAAAGGATCCTTACGGAAGCTAGTGCAAAAATATAATGTTCATTAAATCATAATCCTCTGTAAAACTTAGCTTGTTTTGGGATTACCATATATGATCTACTACCAATCTAAAAAAACAGCTTTCAACCAAGGAAAACGAGAAATAATAATTGTGCGACAACTAATACTACTTCATAAGAGAATGATAAGTTTTTAATGATTAAACGGATAACAAATTATTCGACAGAAAGTGATTCGCATGATATACTAAGAACATGAAGGAGGTACCAAAAGATAAGTTGCTTCTATTTTTATTTTTTTATTTTTTATTTTTTATAATCGAGAAATTCCTCAGACCCAATGACATACATGATTCGAAACTCGGTGGATAATGAACTTGCCTCTCAATTCTTCTCTACTAGCTAATTAGATGCTACTAGTCTTTTGCCTGCAACAAGTTCGTGTGACGTGTACCTAGTTCACATATCACGTGTTGCACTCTTACCACTAGATAGACCAAAGTCCTAAGATCCTTGCATCAAGCTCTTTTAGGAATCACTTACAAAGTTTTTTTTTTTTTTTTTTTTTTTCAATTGCTGTTATTCCCTTAACATCCACTAATTTCGAGCCAAGGAACCTCTTGGGTTTGAACTCAAAAGGATCGTCTTAAATTTTCAGGATCTCTTCCAATTGCCCAGACATTTAAGACATGAAAATACGTCAGAAATATTTGGAACACATGTCCATTCTAGGAGTTCTGCAATGGCATTGGAAAACTCCCAACCCTGTTTAGATTCTGAATCCGCCGTTAAGTCCTCAGACATAATCAAAATGCCTAACATATTAAACGACGCGAGGATAGCATAACGTGTTACCTCAATCCCACTTCGATTATTATTAAAATTTTCCAAATTCGGTTGTTTTTTTGATCCATATTGAACCTAATGCAAACCGTTTTTGTTTGTTTGTTTGTTTGTTTTGTTTTTTTTTTTTTTTTTTTTTTTTTTTTTAATGTGAACAAGCATTTCCACAGTGCTTATCCTCCTCTGCATGCGCCAATAGTCGCAATATGGGGCTAAACCTATTGACCTTTTATGGAAATTATGTACCAGATTGACATCCCTATCTGCAACACAATGGTCCTTGAGGCCTTGGGCTGTCTGAACAACTATTCTGTTCATTGAGGACCCCACACATAGGGGCATACCCATTTTTCTAAATGGGTTAAATAATGGGTCATAATCTATCCGCCCAAAGGTTACTTAAATGAGTTGGATCAAAATAGTCTAAATAATGGCTCATAATTCAATCTGCCCAGGAATTACTTGAATTGAAATGATTTGGTCAAAATGGGCTAAATAATGGTTTATAACCCAATTCGCCCAAATCTTATTAATTTTTAGTTTATTTGTTTGTTTTCTTATACTTGTTTAAGTATCAAATACAAATTATTTTTCTTTATTACGATTGTATATAACATATCAAACAAATAAATGTCTTTTTAAGAATATTTTGATAAGGTTTCTCATGAGTCAATTTGGGGTAGATACCATCCCAACTATTAGATGGATTGAATTAAACGGATTAAAATGAAATGAGTTAATAAATGGGTAGGGTATAAATCTGCCCAAATTTAAAGGCATTGGACAGATCATCTTTTCATGGACTAATTTCATTAGCCCTCTTTTCTACTGTCGCATTCATCTAATGTTTTCTTCTGTCAAAAAATGCAGACTAATATTAATGAAATACTATTCTGGAGTTGCATAGTCTTAGCTACTATGTTTGCTGGCCTAACTACTCCTTTGGAGTCAAAAAGCTCATGCTACTTTAATTTCTTTTCTAATTTTCTTGAAGTGTTGTCTATTTTTACATGGACAGTTACCACACATTTTGTGGATAACAAAGAAATTATGATACCCAATTTTACAATTTCTTCTCTTTGTTGTCCACCACAGAAAATCAAAAAAGAGTTTTAACTTTATAGATTTACACTGCAATTGTTTTTTTATACATTGAGGTTACCTTAAAATTAGCGCTCATAATAAAAAGAAACCAGTTACCTGAAAATAAGGTATATAACCTGGTATAATAGATTAAGCAGGATAGTGTTAAGCTTTTTACATATCAATGTGCATAAACTTAAATCGATATATTAATTGGCCATAGCTAGGTCCAGCCAATTCTTTAGACAACACGTCTATAGTAGACTCTTTAATACATTACTAGATGGCCTTTTGATTCATCCACATCAATTATTAGAGGAGTCTTTTTCCCCAAACAAAAAGTAGAAAACCTATATAAATGCATGATCTCTATGAATGAACTAATATCAGCTTGACGCAACGGACCAACCATTAATTCCTTGAAAAAGTTTGTAGAAGAAAAAACCCAGCAGATCGTTCAACTTAACGAAAAACTACAGTAAAATTTTACCGATATGGCAAGTCAGATCACAATTTACAACCCAACACTTCAAGCAAAGTCTGTTAATAAATCTCCTGCCAAGACATGATAATCTATACAAAATGAAATTTCATGGCGAGTCAGACCTGGTTACGGATCTAATAGCTTTTGTTTTATATCCGGCGTATATATAAAGAATTCTACTAAATATCTATAAATATTTACCGAATTCAATTATTATTATTATTATTATAATATTAACTTAAGGTCATCATAGGAACAAACTTAGAAGAGTTTGAGATGACTTGAAGGAGGGATTAATTGAATTAGGCAATACCATAAGTAGTCCAAATGTCTTAAAACAAGGAAGAGAGGGTTACAAAGAGTAAAATCAAAGACGCATACCTTCTCATTGTCCAGCCAAATATCATACTATAACACAGAAAAGAAACATGCCATTCACAGCTTATTTTTGCAACTCTGTAAGTCTATTTTTGCAGATTATGTTGTTCAGATTTTTCAAAAGTATTACTGGATATGTGTTGGATCCTTAAAAAATAATGTATTTTTGAAGAATCTAACACGTGTACAACAATATTTTTAGAGAGCATGAGCAACATAGATATAGAAGAAAGATTCAATTTTTTTTCCCACTTTGTTCCAAGCTATTGTACCTTTAGAATCTATTTTGAATAAATACACCACATAGTATAGTCTAACAGCGTAGTATTAGCTAATGGCTAAGGCTAAGGAAAAATGAGTACTATTACCTAAGGGCTAAGGCTAAGGACACCTGGTTTTAATCATTTTTTTTAATTACTTTACAATTAATATTATTTAAAAAGAAATAATGAAAAAAGTTAAGGCGAAGAAGGACAGAAAATAATGTTTCGCGGCTGATTTCTCTTTTGAATATTGATAAAAATAATATTTTATATAAAAACTAATACTTTAAAGATTTTCAAAAGTGTTTTTTTCTCCCTTTTTCTAAATAAAATTTTAAATAAATGCTTTTGACTTCCGAAAATTTGGCCACGTTAGACTAGTTTGGTTGTGTTAAAATAAAAGATTACTACTTCTATTTAAAGGTGTCAACCGGTTCAACGGAGTTATGGAACCGGTTTTTGCAGGATTCGATTAAAAACGGAACCGCTTAACCGGTTGTTATTTAAACTCCAAAGGAACCGGTCCGGTTTGGAGTGTTTAAAATATATTTTTTTGTTTTTTGTATTATATATATATATTATAGTATTTATTTGTATATTGTAGGTATATTTACATATGTTATACAACTTTATAATTAAAGTTTGTTAGTGTTTTTCGTATACATATATATGTATAACTTACATATACTTATATATATGTATAACTTAATATATATAGTATATATACTTATATACTATATATATATATATATATGTATAACTTAATATATATACTATATATATATATAACTTAATATATATATAAATATATGTATAACTTATATATATATACATATATATATATATACTATATATATATATATATATATACTAAATATGTGTATAACTTAATATATATACTATATATATATATATATATATGTACTATATACTATATATACTTATATATAGGTATAACTTAATATATATACTATATATACATATATACTATATATACTATATATACTAAATATATGTATAACTTAATATATATACTATATATATATATATTAAGTTATACATATATATATATAACTTACATATACTTATATATATGTATAACTTAATATATATATACTTATATACTATATATACTTATATATATGTATAACTTAATATATATACTATATATATGTATAACTTAATATATATACTATATATATGTATAACTTAATATATATACTAAATATATGTATAACTTAATATATATACATATATACTATATATACTATATATACTTAATATATATACTAAATATGTGTTTTACTATATATACTTAATATATATACTAAATATATGTATAACTTAATATATATACTATATATATATTAAGTTATACATATTAAGTTATACATATATATGTATAACTTACATATACTTATATATATATGTATAACTTAATATATATATATATATATATATATAACTTAATATATATACTAAATATATGTATAACTTAATATATATACATATATACTATATATACTATATATACTAAATATGTGTATAACTTAATATATATACTATATATATGTACTATATACTATATATACTTATATATAGGTATAACTTGATATATATACTATATATACATATATACTATATATACTATATATACTTAATATATATACTAAATATATGTATAACTTAATATATATACTATATATACTTACTTATATACCATATATACTTATATATAGTATATACTATATATACTTATATATGTTTAAGTATACTATATAACTTAATATACTTATAAGTATATATTCTTAGTATATTTTAGGTATATTCCTAACTTAATAAAAGTAAAAATATGAACACAAGTAAATAGAAGTACGCTCAATGAGCCATATTTTTATTCATTCTTGGATAACATTTATTTGCAAGTTGTATTTTTTTTTAACTTGCAAATAATACATGAGTTGTACAAAAAATAGTAGAATAATAAAATCACCAATTTTGAACCATTTCGTTAATTTCCCCCACATCATATTCGGTCATGGAAATATCTTCAAAGTCTTATTTGTCCGATCCACTAGCTATCAAATCTTCAATTTCTTCCTCTTCGCCTTCCTCAACGAGTTTTGGTTGCGTCGCTCGATCTAATCCAATCTCGAATGCACACTAGTACTTGCAAGCTAAAGCGGATAATGAATGTCTATGGTCTCCAATTGTCGTCTTCCTTGGCTAAATGCGCTCTCCGAAGCCACGGTTGATACTTGAGCCGTAAGGATATCTCGAGCCATTCTTGATAGCTTGCCTTGTACTTCTTCCACCATGCTAAGACGTCCACCTCATCAGTTGGTTGATATCTACATTTGGGTGCATCAAATAAAAGTTATATTCATCAAAGTTTGCAGTAGAAGAAGAAGTTGTTGTGAATGTAAAACTTTTAAACCCACAAGCCCTTTTTGCTACTTTGAGAAGTAGTAGGGCGTGGAGCAACGGGTGTTGCACGTTTTCCAAACTAGAATAATGAGTAAAACTTTTCTAAACTCATCATCAATAGCGAGGTCGGCTTATTAAAGATGGTTGATAAATTTCTAAAAATGTATAAATTTGACTAACCAAATTTTTAGTATAAAATTTTAAACAAGGATTTAAAAGGGAACCCAATATAAATAAAGTTGGGATGGGAAAAAAATACTTCTTAAATTTGATTATCATTTCAAAAATCTTGAAAAGGGTTTATGTTTATACTCTTGTAAAACTCTAGCTATTTCCGCTAAGTAGGCTAAAATTCCGGTTTGGGATAAAATTGTCTAGAAAAAGCAAGAGTTGCATTATAAAAATTTTCTAAGAGTTCAATACATTCTTTAACATCTTCCCAATGCATAAAATTTAACCAATCCGACTATCGGTATTATATTTGTTGTGAACTTGTTGTATGGGAATCCTATACTCATATGCTTGTTGTAGCATAACGTAAGTGTAGTTCCACCTAGTCTCAATTTCTATTTGAAAGGTCTAAAGGTTATTTTCCACACAAGCATTCTTAAAATCTCTAATTCTTCCCCTATTAGCATTACAAAAGAAACGCAATAGCATTTCTAACTTTTTGAACGAGAATCATCAAAATGCTCAAGACCATCTTTAACAATTAAATTTAAAATGTGACAACTACATCTTACATGAAAAATATTTTTTAGAGGAGGGTTTATTTCTTTTTTAAAAGACCAAGCGCCTTTGTATTATTAGAAGCATTATCTAAAGCAATACAAAGTGTTTTTCTATAAATGTTAAAAAATCTCATAATAGTAGACATTGAATCGGCTAAAAATTTTCCATCGTGACGACCTTTTTCCTTCGTCATATAAAAAAGCTATAATTCTTTTTTGCATAAATTGTCATCAACCCAATGACATGTAATAGGAAAAAAAATCTAAATGGTTAATACTAAGACCAAATCGGTAAGACAAACATTACAATTTAAAGAATTAAATACGTGGCGCAAATAAAATCTATATTTTTTAAACAAATCTATAACATCGGCTCTACAAGTACTTCTAGGAATACCCTCAAATAACGGATTATAACAACGTTGAATGTAAGTAACAAACCCCCCGAGGGAAAGGAAAATGGTAAACAATCATAAGCTACCATTTTAGCTATTTCTACGCGTTCTTTTTCTTGTCATACTTAAAATTTCTCCGGTTCGTGGGTCTATCGTCATTTGAATCCCCCCACATTTGAACCCGTTTGCTTCCCCAAGCATCCATATGTTTGGTTCTCGTATGAGAATTTACCGTTCCACCATCCTTCTTGCTTAAAACTAAATACTTGTATGTTACGTAGGCGATTGGCTTTCCTATTCTTAGTCATAAATTTCCAAATTTTAGTTGAGCTTACGAGTTCTAGGCGGTTTGTCTTGTGTATGTGATTGTGTGTATCTCACATGGGATTTTCGGGGGTTGTGTTTCATCATCATCATTTAAGTCTTCATTTTGTCGGTAAAATGTTGTTGCATTGCCTAAGACCTAAAAGATTATTTCCACCAACATCAATACCTACATTAGGTGTTTCTTCCACAAATGTTTCCTCATTAAGCGCACCCTAACGTACTATACATCTTAATCTCTTTGACATTATTAAATAGAATTAATTTAAATCACAATCAAATAAATCACAAGAAAATAAATTACAACAAATTAAATTGCGTAAATTAAATTGCTAGAATTAAATTGCGAAAAATAAAGATAGAGTTGGAACGAAGGTACCAAATTCGGATTAATTTCCAACAAAGTGATTTGCAAATCCACCAAAGCTATTTCGGATTGTTGCAAAATCACCAATCCACCAACAATATTATAATTGCAAAATTAATAATTGAAAGTTGAAACTATAATAAGACTTTGTGGCTAGTTATTGCAAAATAATTATAATTGAGAGATTGAGATTTGAGAGAAAGATGAAGAAGAGTGAATTGGTGTGAATTAAAATGAAAATGAAGAAGGGTTTATATAGGGGTGGGGGATGGGTTAAAGTGTTAAAAAAAAAAAAAAAATTTGGGGGCCAAAAATTAACAAAATGGCCGTTTGGCAACGCCATTTTTGCAAATGGACCGTTGCCAACGGTCCATTAACTTGGTGCCCAACGGCTCTTTCCTTTTTTTTTTTTTTTTTTTTTTTAATTTTCACCGGTTATAAAATATTGGGCAGGACATTATACAATTATACGGTTAGCAGGAAGCAGGTTAATCGGATTCTACGGTTCGGTTTTAATCGATTCATGGGTTAAAACCGGTTAGCCCGAACCGGTTGACACCTTTACTTCTATTGCATAAAAAGTAAACACTTTGCCTGTCTATGTCGCACATAATGACGTGACACGGTGTATAAAGACATTGACGTACATTTATTTAAAAAAAAATTGTGATTCAATAATAGATGTGTTAAAATAAAAGATTACTACTTCTATTGCATAAAAGTAAACACTTTGCCTGTCTATGTCACACATAATGACGTGACACAGTGTATAAAGACAATGACGTACATTAATTTTAAAAAAAATTGTGATTCAATAATAGAGGTAAAATTGTATATCATTGATAGGTTCACTGACAGTGATGTATGAATATGATAATTAACTCAATTGATTCCACGTTTTAGCATCTTCCTTTAATGTAATCTATTCTTACACTCGGTCAAATGTAGCTAATTTCGTTTTGACTTTTTGTTAAGAGACTTTACGAAAAGACGTAATACATACTCTCAAACAATTCAAAACACATTAATTGCAGCTTGTAATAATGTCCTGTTTGGACATGATTTGAAATAATGATATGTGATTGAAATAATCAGATTGATTTGAAGTTGAATTTTGTTTGAGCATGCAATTTGAATTTCTTAAATTGTATTTTTTCTCATAAACCTGAGAAGCCACAAGTTTTGAAAACTACCAAAACTTCTTCAACTCTTATACAATCTTACTAAATGAGCAAACAATAGTTCATAACAACGTTAATACGCTACCAAAAGGCTTTTCTAAAAAATATAACATCTATTGGTCGAACTTTAGTTCAATAAAAATAAGCGAAACGAGTTGTAGTGTACTATCTTTATTATAATTTTACGTAGTACGGACAAACGTCGAATGCATTTAATTTCCGATCAGATCACTGATATGACGAACCAACATTGTTACTTTGAGTCAAGTTTTACATTTAAAAAATATATCTACCAACTTATGAATCTTTTCTTACAAAATATAAACTTATGGATCAAGTTTTTTATTTAAAAAAAAAAAAGTTGAAATAATGATTTGGTATCCCCAATCCTACTTTTTAGAAAATTTGGAATTTGAATCATGATATGAAGTTGAAGTTGAATTTTTTTGCAAATTTCATAAATAAATGCTGATTTGAAATCAAAATATGAAATTATAATTTCAAATCGCATGACCAAAATGCCTACTAAAAGTCTGTATGAATGCAATCTATAATTTTCGTTCACAAGAAAATTACTTTTTCTGTAATATATTGAAGGAAATATGCACGGGATATGATGATTTTAGGGCATTCTTTATACGTCTCGTTTAAGGAATTTGTGCAAAAAGCCTTAATTTTCAAGTTCTAACAGAAGCGCCATAAAACTTCATCACATATTTTGACGGATGGTCGAAAGTTCAAAAGTTTAATTTGCTGGACCGGACATTTGCTTTTAAGTTTTAAATAAAGTAAATTGGAGATTCATTGGAAAGAACTTGAGCGTCGGCCTCCTGACTTCGATGTCTTTATTGAAGTAACACTAAAAAAAAAATTGATAATTTGTGGAGGTTGAATGTTGCAATTTACGGAGGTTTTAGTCCCCGCTAGTTGCTAGAAGAAGCTAAAAGCTCCGCAAATTGTAACTCTCAACCTCTACAAATTACCCTTTTTCTGTAGTGTAAAGAGCTTTGTAGATAAGATTTTCTCATTGGATTATTTAATTAGGTTTTCAATGACAACAAATTGACTTAAGGCAATAATCAGTTCAGACCCAAAATGCATGAGTATATAATGGTTTAATGCCAATGCCGACGACCGAAGCTCGGGATAGAGCATATGAAGCGAAAGTTTCACATATGGTTTTCTGAGTAGAAAGCGACTACTTGCTGGTACTTCAACCAAGCACCATCAATTCGGTAAAACTTGTGAATAATTAAACTTTTGGCAGTCCATAAGAACTTGTAACAAGATTATTCAGAACTTTTGGGGCGTTAAAATTTTAAAATTAGGACAATTTTTGCACAAATCATTAAACGATGACAAAAAATTAAATGCCGTCTATAAAATGACTTTTGAGTTGTGGAGACGTGCTCAAAAAATTAAAAGGACTTTTGACTTTGCACAAATCCAATGGAATTTTCTGCGTATCTAAAGGACTTTTGACTTTTGGAGATGTGCTCAGAAACTCGAAGAAGAAAACAAAGGATTGTTCTAAAGAAACAGAAATATCAATATCATATCATCAACCTGAAAAAAGCGGGGATGATATCTAATTTTTTAGTATAAATTTGAAGATTTATTTTTGATACTGTTGAAATAAGATAATATAGCTTGACTCATCAAAGAAGTTTAAGAAAGAAAGATTGTTTTTCCGAAATTTGTGCTCTTTATATATGTTACCTATAAAGGTAGTTGAGTTGGTTCAACGAGTGATTTTTCGTATGGCAAATCTGAGATCGATTCCCTCACTAACAACCTTCTCAGTCTGAGCTCTTCAAACAAGTTTTGCTTAGTGGAGTTAACACTTGCACTCAAAGGGTAGCAGATCTGGACTTCCTAGTTTACAATTTTTTTATTAATATTTGTGTGACTATTTAACTGTCCTTCTCATCAAAAATAGATAAAAGTTTAATATTAAATTATCTTTAAATATAAAAAATGATATTCGCTTTGTAATAGACCAACAAAGAAACGATGTTGTATATATACAAATTGGAACTGAGAAAGCTTTTATATATATATATATATATATATATATATATATATATATATATATAAGAGCAAATGTGAGGACTTTTGTAGTCCTCACAATAATTTTCCAATTTTTTAAAAACTTTTTAATTAATTACTTTTATGTCCTAATCTTATTTATTTAAGTCAATTTTTTTGTTTTTAAAGTCTACTTTTAAATCGAACGCAGGGACTTTTGTAGTCCTCACAATAATTTTCAAATTTTTTGTTTTTGTTTTTAAAGTCTACTTTTCATCGAACCTCCTACCTCATTTTTCACGTTTTTTGATTTTCGATTGGTATATATATTAATCCGATAATTGGATCGCGCCTATTCGGGGAGCGCTTCCTCCAAAGATTTTTTTTCCATATATGTTCGAACCCCTAATATAAAATAAAAGTTTAAATTATGTATTTGTCTTAAAGTTCATTAACTATGTATAGATTATTTATAGAACTAAATAACCCGAAAATTAGGATACATAAGTTATAATGTCAAATTCGGTTCCAAATTTAATTTGAATTAAATAATTTCATCAAAATGGAAGTTAAACAAGTGGAATGAAAATTTTGCTTTCATATAACTATACAAATTCTGATGGGTATATGGTGGTTGTTGTTGTTGTTGTTGTACACTTGTACTAACACAAATTATATTCTTTAGTTAAAATATCTACTTTTATCTATATATATAGTATATATATATATATATAATACTTAAAGGTGATATAAAGCATCATGGTTATACTTGAAGAATATTGTTTTAAAGGTAATAGAAAAGTTAGTACTCAAAGAAAACTTGTTTGAATTTCTACACGGCAATAATGCCATAAAATAAGATAAAAGAAGTACATTGAAGTGTGAAGACGGACCCGTTAAAAATAAAAAAAAAAAAAAAAAACTAAAATGTGAATGTGTAGAGAAGGTAATACTGCAAGTTCAATTCATTAATAAACAAAATATTATAGAAAACTTACTTGTCATTTACAGCAAATTAATGGATATAAGACATGAGCATTTTATATATGTAGTTATTTTTCAATCATGATTAAGTGATGTATAATTCTTACTTGAATTCTTAACTCTTAAGATTAAATCACTTAATTTGGTACAAACATACCATACGAATAAATATGTATTTTAGTAGTTGTATTTCATTTTCCAATGAATAAATACAATAGTGCAGTTTGCAACCTATTGCTTAATCTAAGAAGTAAATAAACAAAAAAGTATTAATTGGTATAGGGGACCAAAAGGAGGACAGTACAAAGGGATAATTTAATTGCCTCTTGTAGACGGTGGTCGGTGGGTGGCTATATATATTTTAGTGGTGTAATATTATTTTTGTTCCAAGTACCTAGCAATGACCAATTATTTGTTCACACTTTAGCTAACAAAATAAAAAATCTGTTCATATATAATATATATATATACTTCCAAGTGACAGCTGTTTTAATAATTTTTAGATATACCAACTATATTCTTCCACCTTTGTCCATATCACATGGCACGGTATTTTATATTGGGAAAATAAATTTCTAACCATGTATTGAAGAACAGGACTGTACTTTCTCAAATTGAAAAAGTAAAAAATGGATATGACTTAGAGCTCGTTTGAATAAGCTTATGACTTTTGATTTATTTTTGTCATTTTAGCTTAAAACCGCCTAAAATAAGTCAATCCAAAGAGGCTCTTATAGTACATCCTGTGACCTAAGAAAATAATTTAGGATGAATGTAAGTTATACATTGGCCGTGCAAATTTTTTTTTTTATTTTTTATTTTTACTATCATTTATATTTGCATATTATAGCCAATATTTTGCCTTACTTTTAAAATTACAAATCAACTTTTATGGAGGCTTACCGGAAAATAGCTTTTAAGTTAGAATATATTTTATCCAAACAGTATATATATATTAAAAATTTAAGTTATATATATGAATAATGGAAAATCTATTTTTGCAATATCATTTTGTTTAACATGTTACTATTATTTACCATATATACTTGATTATCAATTTGTAGTGTTTATCAAAAAATTTATCTGTAAGTCACTTAATAGGTAAGGTGACTGTAAATATATTTTCCACCGTCAGTCAGTGACAAACTCAAGATTTTCACTGAAAAAATTCAAATTATAAAAAAATAAGCACACAAAGAAGTCAAGGATATTCAACCTCAGTTATATGTACGTAAAAATAATTTTAACTTTATATACTAATAGCTCAATTTATTGATTACCTAAACTTTTACCTTGTTGGTGAGGATTCGAATCCCCACATTGTAATTCCCTCTCTCATTTCGGTACCCCTATGTAATAGTTTTTTTTTTTTAAAAAAAAAACAATATAATTTTAATTTCCCCTAACTCCGTGTTGCGGGTCAGAGGACACAAACTTAAAACTCAATATTTTATGAATGAAATGGTAGCTGGCATGTTCTCATTTAACGCATGCTTATTTAAGGGACCCGCTACATACCTTGTTAAATGCAAGAATCAATCATCAATTAGATATCTTCTTCTTCTCCAAAATCTTGGGAAAAAATGGATTGGGCATTGAACTTTTACATGCTTTGTTCTACTATAATTTTCTTATTAGCTTCAACCCTCTTAATTTCCCAAAAAATATTATCTTCTTCTAAGTACAAGTTACCTCCAGGACCAAATGGATTGCCAATTTTTGGCAACATGTTTGATCTTGCTGGATCAGAGCCATACAAGAAAATTGCTAGTTTAAAAGACAAGTATGGTCCTGTTTTGTGGCTAAAAATTGGTTCCTCAATGACCACAATAGTTGTTCAAACAGCAAAATCAGCATGTGAGTTATTCAAGAACCATGATGTTTCATTTTCAGACAGGAACATAGTTGATGTCAATTTGGTACATAATTTCTATCAAGGGTCAATGGCTTTAGCCCCATATGGAAATTATTGGCGATTTTTGAGGCGGATTTGCACCGTGGAAATGTTTATACACAAAAGGATCAACGAGACGACAAGCGTTAGGCGAAAATCCAGGGATGAAATGCTTGGATGGATCGAAAAAAAGGCGAGCAGGGGAGGAGGAGTAGAGGGGATCGAGGTAACACGTTATGTGTTCCTCGCATCGTTTAATATGTTAGGTAACTTGATTCTGTCTAAGGACTTAGTGGCAAATCCAGAATCTGAACAGGGCTCGGAGTTTTTTAACGCGATGAAAGGGATCATGGAATGGGCCGGGGTTCCGAATATTTCAGACATATTTCCATGTCTTAAAATGTTTGATGTACAAGGTTTAAGGAAGAAAATGGAACGTGACATGGGAAAGGCTAAGGAAATTACTTGTGGATTTGTTAAAGAACGTATTGAAGAAAGGGAGAAGGGTGAAGAAAAGAGATCAATGAAAGATTTGTTGGATGTGTTGCTTGATTTTGAGGGCACTGGAAAAGATGAACCAGCTAAATTATCAGAACATGAGATCACAATGACTATAATGGTAAGTTTTACCATACATAAACTTCGATTAACTTTTATTTCTAATCTTTGCTTTTAAAAAGATTTTGGAAGAAGAATTTTGGAGAAAGGCATTTTCGTCGTTTGATCGTTTTATCTTTGGAATAGCTAATCCCTGGATTTTTATCCCACACTAGTAGCCTATTCAACCAAATTTCCGAAATGTGTTTATTTTGAAAGACTCTTTTTATCAAAAGTGTTTTTCAAAAAAATATTTTGGGAGAATAACAATTTGTGTTTGATTAATCAATACGAAAAAGACTTCTGCCAATATTAGTTAGAGCAGCAATATGTGTTTGGCCATGATTCCAAAAGTGTTTGTGGGGAAAAACTACTTTTCTTTTAACTTCTGTTACTACTCAGAAATACTTCATTTTATCCTAAGAATTTGGCCAAACATCTGAATTCTCTAAAGTAAACACTGAAAACATAAATACTTTGACTTCTCATAAACTTAACTAAACAAGTTATAAATAAATATCATATGAAAATAGTACCAAAAAAATGTTAGTAACTAATCCCAGGATTACTAATTACTCACGAACCATAACGGAAACCCTCTATATTATGTTGTCGAGCAAATTACCTAGGGAACTAAATGCTTAGACTTATTCCAGGAAAGAGTTTGATTTATATACACTGATAATGTAAAGATCTTTACGCTATCATGTTATGTTTATCTATTGTAGCATGTAATATGTTTTATTTTTTAAGATTATAAATCTCATTTTTATAGAGATTAGAGAGTTACCTATACACTATGTTGCTTGGAATCTTAGAAAATGTCATCGGCTGCGTGTCAGATCCTCCAAACATAGTGCATTTTTGGAGAATCGGACACCATTATTGGAGAATTCGAACAATATAGTCCATATATATTTATTAGGTGACCTAATAGTATAGTTTTGTTTTTGATATATTTAAGCTTATCTTAAATTTGCTCTAAATATGAAATTTTAGGAAATGTTTCTAGCTGGAACCGAGACAACTAGCAGCAGCATAGAGTGGGCATTGACTGAACTCTTGCGCCATCCACAAGCAATGGCTAAAGTCAAATCAGAAATTTCACAAGTAATTGGTCCTAATAAAAAGTTTGAAGAGTGTGACATAGATAGGTTACCCTATATGCAAGCCGTGCTAAAAGAATCACTACGCTTACATCCTCCACTCCCTTTCTTGATTCCAAGGAAAGCAATTCAAGACACAAAATTCATGGGGCACGACATACCAAAAGGGACTCAAGTACTCGTGAATGTCTGGGCAATTGGAAGAGATCCTGAATGTTGGGACGACCCTTTTGAGTTCAAGCCCGAGAGATTTCTTGACTCAAAAGTAGACGTTAAGGGGCAGCATTATGAGTTAATTCCATTTGGCGCGGGCAGAAGGATGTGTGTTGGCCTTCCTTTAGGTCATCGCATGATGCATTTCGTGTTTGGATCGTTGCTTCATGAATTTGATTGGGAACTTCCTCATAATGTTTCTCCTAAAGCCATTAACATGGAAGAGAGTATGGGAATTACTGCAAGGAAAAAACAACCTTTGAAAGTGATACCAAAAAGAGCTTGAAATTAGTTAAGTGTATTTATAATATTTCTCATGATGTGATATCATATTGGTTTGGTTAAAAGTCTTTGATATTGGTAGTAGATATGGATTTACCCAAACATGTGTAGAAATTCTTGGGAAGATTTTAATTTGCTGTGAGCTTTTATTGAAATGTTACATACTCCGTATTAGTGTTTGGCCAAAAAGAAAATGTGCTCTTGTACGCCAAAAAAAAAGTGTTCCTCAACAACTAACAGACGCAGTTTCACCATAAATTATACTCTCTTCAAATCAAAAAGAGTCTTCACTTAATCTTTATTTTTCTTGGGTCAAAAAGAGTGTTCACTTATCAAATCAAGAAATAATTAACCTATATTTTCATATTTGCCCCTATTAAATGTTATGTCGTCAAATTTCAATACCTATTTAATTAGAGGCAATTTAGTCAAATTACCTATTTTTTTTTTTTTAGGAGTTAGTATTTTCTTAAGGAGGTGTGCAAATGACTAAATGAACACTCTTTTTAATCCGGATGGAGTAGCATAAATTGTAGCATCTTCCCAAAAGCAAAAAATTAATTATACTTTATAGAATTTATAAGATGGAAAAAAACAAAGTCTTAATAAATGAGCATGCAGTTTAATTTATACAAAATAATTCCTCTAACTGTTTTTAAAGGAGAAATTTAGCCAGTGAGCTAATAGAGATAAAATTTGAAAAATGTCTTGCAAAAGCGCCATATTGTGCAAATGATCCAATTCTATGACTGTTGCTCAGTGCTTATTGTTCTTGTAGTAAGTGTTTTTTGGCAAAGTACTTTTGGACAGTAATTGTTCGTGTTTGACTAATCAATTTTAAAAATACTTTTATCAGCATTAGAGTAGTAATATGTGCTTGATCAATATTCTAAAAGTGCTTCTAAGAAAATTTATCTTCTTAGTTTATGAAAAACAACTTTTGCTACTATTCAAAAGCACTTAATGGAGTTTGAAATTAGCGAGTTGCCATGTTGTACTGGTTTTATTGTGTTTTAATAATCCTTAGATATACCAACTATATATTCTTCCACCTTTGTCCATATCACATGGGACTGTATTTTATATTGGGAAAATAAATTTCTAACCATGTATTGAAGAACAGGACTGTGCTTTCTCAAATTGAAAAAGTAAAAGTGGAGAAGATTTAGAGCCCGTTTGGATGGGCTTATGGAATCTATAAGTTAAGAATTTTAGCTTATAATTCTTAATTTTTTTTATCATTTTGACTTAAAAATAGATGCACTTTTCTATTTTACCAAATACTATAAAAATACTTAAAAGTTATTTTAGTTTAAAAACACCTAAAATAAGCCAATCCAAACAGGCTCTTATAGTACCCAGTGACCTAAGAAAATAATCTAGGATGAATGTAAGTTATATATTGGCCGTGCAAATTGTTTTTTTTTTTTAATCACAATTTATATTTACATAAACATATTATAGCAAGTATTTTGCCTTACTTTTAATATTACAAATTAATTTTTATGGAGGCTTACCTAGAAATATCTTTTAAGTTGTCTAGTAGTGTAGAGTATATTTTATCTAGACAGTGTATATTTTAAGCTGCTTTTTTTAAGCCCATTCAAACAGGCTCTTAGTCTTGAATCTAATCAAAATGGGTCTTCAGTTATAATCAATTACAATTAGTTGATTCGGTTCGAACGGTTCGATGTGAATTCTGTTTGATTTTACATGAACGAGAAAGAAGGACGAGGAGAGGAGAATGAGAATGATATGGAGGAAAATTGAGAAATTAAATGTTGGATTTCAATATCGACAATAAATCTTAAGAATCCAAATCACTCACAATAAATTTAAACGATAGCAGATTTAATTTATGCGGACCATCAAAATTAAGAAGAAGAGATGGATAGAAATCAAACCATAAAACAAATCAGATGCCTCAAGCTTCGCAGAGAACCAAATGTAAGAGAAAGGGGGAAACAGGAATTGACTTTAGTTTTTGGTAGAAAGACACATATATCCCTCTCATTTATGCATTGGTAATATGTTGTTAGGGGCATTTAAGAAAATTAAAAGATGGATACAATACTAACCTATTACCTTTGTGTAGTAGGTTAACAAAACCCTATATATATATATATAGAAAAATTTAAGTTATATATATGAATAATGGAAAATCTATTTTTGCAATATCATTTTGTTACTATTATTTACCATACATACTTGATTATCAAGTAGTAGTGTTTAGGCTTAATGTCTATGCAGCCCATTAAATTTGTCTTTTTTTTTTTTTTTTCATTTTGACACCTCAATTAAGTGTTGTTCTTATTGAACCCCTGAATTTGACCTCAAGTGTGTCTATCAAATACAAACCAACTTACATAACATATATGGTGAGTTTCATTTTCTTTAGCGTGAACGTCAATTACGTGAAAAATTCAACCAATTAAAACTCCTCACGCATTTTAATTATACACATCATTAAAATATGTGTATAATGACCTTTTTTTCAAGAACCAAGCGATTCAGCCAACTAGGAATTGAAAACCAGCCTTTTGAGATTGATTTTAATGCTTTTTTTGGGATTCTGGAACAACATAATAGGATCTGGTGTTGCTTAAAAAGGCTTCTTATTTTTCAGTTTTGGTTTCTTATTTTTCAGTTTTCAGTTTTAGTTTCCAATTTTGATTTCTTATTTTCCAGTTTTGTTATTGATTGGTTTAAGTGGTGCTTCTTCACTTGTATAACACAGTTTAGGGGGTTGCATATGCATTAAGCCTAATGTTTATCAAAAAAATTACCCGTAATCACTTAATAGGTGACTGTAAATATTTTTTCCACCCATCAGTCAGTGACAAGCTCAGAATTTTCACTAAAAAAATTCAAACTATAAATAATAAAGCATACGAAGAAGTCAAAGGCATCCAACATCAGTTATATGTACTGTTGCACCCTATTTTTACCAAGGCTAAACAAAATACAACTTATGGGGCTCTTAAAGGATTGATTATGTACAGAGTCACCACTTATTAATTTAAGGTATACTAGGGTACCTATAAATTATTAATATAGATGACTTAAAAATGATCTGCAAAAAACAAGTGAGATTCTAAGTAAGGGTTCAAATTATTCCGAATGGAAGGTATTAAGCATCCTTCAGAATCCACAAAATGTGGTTCCCGACAGGACCAATTTTAACTATACGAGGGATGTGTCAAAAAGGCTTGATTATTAATTACAAAAATACTAATAGAATTAGACTAAAAGAATAACTACCATGAATGTTTATGTAGTAAAAGGTATAAGTATTTGCATATGTATAAAAATATGTATTATAAGACTAATAAATAAATATGTAAAAAGATTTTGGATGAAGAAATGTTTAATGAATATATATTGAAAATTAAAATTTAAAGAATAAAAAAGAATGAATTTATTATTTAAATATAATATATAAAGAAGCTTCAGAGGATGGAACAAAAATTTTAATGAATAAATAGCTAACAAATTTTGACTTAAGAGTAAATGTAGTATGAAAAGAATTATTTACCAGTAAATATAATATATGACTAGAGGGTCTGAAATTTTAGCTTTAAAGGAATATAGCATGAATGTATTTGTTTTACACTGAATGAAAAGAAGATTAAAATATATGTAACATAAAATTATATACAAATTAATTAATTTGAGTATACAAAAGGGTATAATGAATACATATAAAATTATTCTAAGTTCAGTTACGTTAAACTTAAAGTGAACTAATTAATTTAATTAGTTGATCAGTAAATGACAATTCACTGAAATTGCATCGTTGTGAGATCGTCAATATTGTACCGAGGGCGTCTTGAGAGTATATCGAATAAGTATAGACCATATATACTAATTACTTTGGGACATGCCGAAAAGAGGGAGCAAATCAAACCCCAGCAAATCGAACAAACCGTAAGAAAGCACTTTCAGTGCAACTCTATCGTTATGTTAAGCATGTACACCTAATTAATTGATTATAAGAGCACATTCTAAAATTTTATATATAGAGATAAGCACCCTAATGATTTAGTAAAGTATGCGGAACAATTAAAGTAAAACTCTAGCTCAACGTGATAGCTATAAATAATATTAGCTACGATAAATAATAAGCAAGCAAGTAAATAAATAATTCCCGTCCAATACCCTAAAAAGTAAGCAAGTAAATAAATAATCCCCGTCTGGTACTCTAAAAGTAAGTTTTTCACTATACGTCATGCTTAGTCGTAAAAATAAATACAAACAAAGAATATGAGATAATAACAAAAGAGTCCCAGATGGGGGGCCTTTTTGGAGATGAACGTGAGAGAAAAAGATACACCAAAATGTCAAAAGAAATGTAGTAAATTCTAGGGAAATAAGCAGAAAAAGTCAAACACGAGGAGGAGGAGGGCCTGGAGAAGAAAAAGAGGGAAAAGAAAGAAAGGGATAGGTAATAATTTGACTGTATACTTAGCAATAGCTGGATAGTTTGAATAATTTGACTGTACACCTAGCAATGGCTGGATAGTTTGCACTTTGCACACGGTAAATTTTGAAATATCTGTTAAATCAATTTTGAACCATACGTGTGCGTTCCATTCGCCTAGTTTGATGACGTGGCGTCACGAGATTGACTACTCAGAGTCATTTTTTTACCTTTTGACATAGCTTAATCTGTGAGTTCCATTAGCCTAGATAGCACGCTGTCCTAATATCCTAAGATGACACTTATTATGAGATAAATTTTTTTGCTAAGATGACAAGGAAGAAATAGTAGCTAGCATGTTCTCATTTCACACATGCTTATTTAAGGGAACCACTACATACCTTGTTAAATGCAAGAATCAATCATCAATTAGATATCTTCTTCTTCTTCTTGTTCTTCTCAAAAATCTTTAAAAATGGAGTGGGAATTGAACTTTTACATGCTTTGTTCTACTATAGTTTTCTTATTAGCTTCGACCCTCTTAATTTCCCAAAAGATATTATCTTCTTCTAAGTACGAGTTACCTCCAGGACCAAATGGATTGCCAATTTTTGGCAACATGTTTGATCTTGCTGGATCAGAGCCATACAAGAAAATTGCTAGTTTAAAAGACAAGTATGGTCCTGTTTTGTGGCTAAAAATTGGTTCCTCAATGAACACAATAGTTGTTCAAACAGCAAAATCAGCATGTGAGTTATTCAAGAACCATGATGTTTCATTTTCAGACAGGAACATAGTTGATGTCAATTTGGTACATAATGTCTATCAAGGGTCAATGTCTTTAGCCCCATATGGAAATTATTGGCGATTTTTGAGGCGGATTTGCACTATGGAAATGTTTGTACACAAAAGGATCAACGAGACAACAACCGTTAGGCGAAAATCCATGGATAAAATGCTCGGATGGATCGAAAAAAAGGCGAGTTCGGGTGGAGGAGGAGGAGTAGAGGGGATTGAGGTAACACGTTATGCGTTCCTCGCATCGTTTAATATGTTAGGTAACTTGATTCTGTCTAAGGACTTAGTGACGGATCCAGAATCTGAACAAGGGTCAGAGTTTTTTAACGCGATGAAAGGGATCATGGAGTGGGCCGGGGTTCCGAATATTTCGGACATATTTCCATGTCTTAAAATGTTTGATCTACAAGGTTTAAGGAAGAAAATGGAACGTGACATGGGAAAGGCTAAGGAAATTACTTGTGGATTTGTTAAAGAACGTATTGAAGAAAGGGAGAAGCGTGAAGAAAAGAGATCAATGAAAGATTTGTTGGATGTGTTGCTCGATTTTGAAGGTAGTGGAAAAGATGAACCAGCAAAATTATCAGAAGATCAGATCACAATGACTATAATGGTAAGTTTTACCATACATAAACTTCGATTAACTTTTATTTCTAAATCTTTGCTTTTAAAAAGAATTTTGGAGAAAGCATTTTCGTCGTTCGATATTTTCGTCGTTCGATCGTTTTATGCTGGAATAGCTAATCCGTGTATGTTTTGTCCCGCACTAGTAGCCTATGTTTTGTCCCGCACTAGTAGCCTATTCAACCAAATTTCCGAAATGTGTTTATTTTGAAAAACTCTTTTTATCAAAAGTATTTTTCAAAAAAATATTTTGGGAGGATAACAATTTGTGTTTGATTAATCAATTTGAAAAAGACTTTTGCCAATATTAGAGCAAAAGTATGTGTTTCGCCATGATTCCAAAAGTATTTGTAGGGAAAAACTACTTTTCTTTTAACTTCTGTTACTACTCAAAAATACTTCTTTTTATCCTAAGAATTTGGCCAAACATCTGAACTACCTAAAATAAACACTTTGAAAACATAAATACCTCTGACTTCTCATAAACTTAACTAAACAAGTTATAAATATCATATAAAAATAGTACCAAAAAAATGTTAGTAACTAATCCCAAGATTGCTAATTAATCCCGAACCATAGCGGAAACCCTCTATATTATGTAGTTGAGCAAATTGCCTAGGGTCCTAAATGCTAGGACTTATTCCCGGAAAGAGTTTGATTTATATACACCGATAATGTAAAGATCTTTACACTATCATGTTACGTTTATTTATTTTAGTAGGTAATATGTCTTATTTTTAAGATTATAAATCTCATTTTTATATAGATTAGAGAGTTACCTATACACTAAGTTGCCCGGAATTTTAGAAAATGTCACCGGCTACGTGTCAGATCCTCCAAACATAGTGCATTTTTGGAGAATCGGACACTATTTTTGGAGAACTCGAACAATATGGTCTATACATATTTATTAGGTGACCTAATAGTATAGTTTTGTTTTTGATATATTTAAGCTTATCTTAAATTTGCTCTACATATGAAATTTTAGGAAATGTTTCTAGCTGGAACCGAGACAACTAGCACCAGCATAGAGTGGGCATTGACTGAACTCTTGCGCCATCCACAAGCTATGGCTAAAGTCAAATCAGAAATTTCACAAGTAATTGGTCCTAATAAAAAGTTTGAAGAGTGTAACATAGATAGTTTACTCTATATGCAAGCCGTGCTAAAAGAATCACTACGCTTACATCCTCCACTCCCTTTCTTGATTCCAAGGAAAGCAATTCAAGACACAAAATTCATGGGGCACGACGTACCAAAAGGGACTCAAGTACTTGTGAATGTCTGGGCAATTGGAAGAGATCCTGAATGTTGGGACGACCCTTTTGAGTTCAAGCCCGAGAGATTTCTTGAATCAAAAGTAGATGTTAAGGGGCAGAATTATGAGTTAATTCCATTTGGCGCGGGCAGAAGGATGTGCGTTGGCCTTCCTTTAGGTCATCGCATGATGCATTTCGTGTTTGGCTCGTTGCTTCATGAATTTGATTGGGAACTTCCTCATAATGTTTCTCCTAACACCATTAACATGGAAGAGAGTATGGGACTTACAGCAAGGAAAAAACAACCTCTGGAAGTGATACCAAAAAGAGTTTGAAATTAGTCAAGTGTATTTATAGTATTTCTCATGATGTGGTATCATATTGGTTTGGTTAAAAGTCTTTGAGATTGGTAGTAGATATGGATTTACCCAAACATGTCTTGAAATTCTTGGGAAGATTTTGATTTGCTGTGAGCGTTTATTGAAATATTACATAGTAGTGTTTGACCAAAAAGAAAATGTGTTCTTGTACCCAAAAAAAGTGTTCTTGAACAACGACAGACGCAGTTTCGCCGTAAATTATACTCCCTCCGAATAAAAAGAATGTCCACTTAGTCTTTTTTTGTTGTTGGGTTAAAAAGATTGTCTACTTATCAAATCAAGAAATAATTAATCCTATATTTTCATATTTGCCCCTATTAAGTGTTATGTGATCAAATCTTAATACTTATTTAATTAGGGGCAGTTTAGTCAAATTATCTATTTTTTTCGGAGTTAATATTTTCTTAAGGAATGTGTAAATGGCTAAGTGGACACTCTTTTTGATCCGGAGGGAGTACCATAAATTGTAGCATCTTCCCAAAAGCAAAAATTAATTATACTTTATAGAATTTATAAGATGGAAAAATCAAAGTCTTAATAAATGAACACGTCGTTTAGTTTATACAAAAAAATTCCTCTAACTGTTTTTAAAGGAGAATTTGGCCAGTGAGCTAATGGGGATAAAATTTGAAAAATGTCTTACAAAAGCGCCATATTGTGCAAATGATCCAATTCTAAGACTTTTGGTCAGTGCTTATTGTTCTTGTAAAATAAGTGTATTTTGGCAAAGTATTTTTGGACAATAGTTGTTTGTGTTTGACTAATTAATTTCAAAAATATTTTTATCAATATTAGAGTAGTAGTATGTGCTTGGTCAATATTCTGAAAGTGCTTTTGAAGAAAATCTATCTTCCGAAGAAAATCTATCTTTTTAGTTTATAAAAAACAACTTTTGTTACTATTCGATGAAAAACAACTTTTGCTAAAGTTTGAAATTAGCGAGTTGCAATGTGCTAAGTGGCTTTAGTGAAGATTTCGTAAGTTGAGGTTTCCTTACTATACTTGACAAGTGGAATTATGACTTCCACTTGCTTATTTTATTTAAAATATAGAACCAAATAAAAAAGGCAATTTTAAAGTTCTCTTTTTTTTTTAAGGACCGCATAGCAGCAAAACAGTGAAAAGGTGGTTAAATCAACAATGAAGCCTCCTATTTTTAAGTTGCAACATGGCAATTAATGTCATTTTTTTAAAATCTGATTGTATCACATAAATTGGGATAGAGGGCGTAAGCTTTATTAGTGCATCATCTTGAATTGAGCTTTCCTCCAACAGCTGACTACTTGTCAATTCTAGAAAAGATTGTTTGAGAAAAAGAAAGACATAATTAAGAGGGGAATTCAGAATCAATGAAAATCTGATAGACTACAACTCAAAGTTTCTCAAATAGTTAAAAGTGATGTACATTTTGTGAAATTTAGCCAATGGGAGTATATATAGAGAATATGTACCACAAACTTTTTTCCTAGCTGAGGAAGAGAATGCAATCCCAGTAATCAAACCGAGTCTTCTGGTCAACAATGACGGACTCAGAATATCACTATCCAAAAAAAACTGAAAATAAATTGTTCGTAGCTAACAAAATTTTCTAATAGTCCATCGTTAATTCGTCACTAAATAGGATTAGCGATAGATTTTTCTATTTAGCTACAGATTTACCCGCGATAATCCCTGTTTTTCTAGTAGTGGTTTTTTAAGTCATGAGTGCTCAACTGCCGTAAATTTACTATTGCTACTTACTTAAATTGGGTGTGCAGTCTATATATTTGTATGTTATTACTAGCTAGTTTTCTATAAAGAAATATTGTGTTTGTGTCCTGGGGCGAATTCAGGATTTAAATTTAGTGAATTCAACTTTTAAGATTCTCAATATTAAATTCATTGTAATGTCAAATTATTTCTATATAATTTGAGATAAGTGCGGAGGAGATGCGCAGATGTCCGAGTGAGGAGGTGTGAGAGGTTGATCGTGGTGGGCTTGAGGAAAGGGAGAGGTAGGCCTAAGAAGTATTGAGGAGAGGTGATTAGGCAAGACATGACACTTCAGCTTATCGAGGACATGACCCTTGATAGGAGGGTGTGGAGGTCGAGAACCAGGGTAGAGAGTTAGTAGGTTGTCGAGTGTATTTCTTTTCCATGCTAGGAGTATTAGTATTATTTTTACGTTTGTTTATTCTTAGATCTCTAGTACTACCTGATCGTTTCTTACACATTGTTTATCTTATTATCTTGCTGCTATTACTGTATGTTATTACTGCTTCCTTTTCATCTCTCCTTGAGCCGATGGTCTATCAAAATCCTCACAAGATTTGTGTGCACACTACCCTCTGCAGACCACCTATAAAATTATACCGGGTATGTTATTGTTGTTCTTGTTGTTGTATAATTTGAGATAAGTGGAGGCCTAACATTTCTTAACACGTCTTCCTAACTAGCATATTTTAAACGGAAAAGGGCCAAAATTACCCCTGAACTTTGGGAAATAGTTCATCCATATCCTTCGTTATACTATAGGGCCAATTATACCCTTACCGTTATACTATGGTCCAAATATACCCTTATGTTAAACGGCCTGCCACGTGGCATCATCCTAGACGCCCAGCCCATATCCCCCCCAAATAATTTTTTATCCACCAACTTAACCCAACCCGACCCGGATATAATTTTTTCACCCAACCCATTTTCTTTTCTCTTTTTTACTCTCTTCTTCTTCCTCCATGCCCAACTCCTCCATGTCCACCATCTCCATATCCTGTCAGTCATATGTTTGTGGGGTCAAGTTGCTTAAATTTACAGATTATATGTATTTCTCACGTAGAGCCAACAAGCTTAAAATTGTAAAAGTCAATGTTAATACAAGTCAAGTTTGTCATTGTACTATCTGAAATTAAGTAGTTTTGTTATAAATTAAACTTTTGGTCCAATCTTGCCCCGTCCTTAGGGAAAAGGCGCATATATAGCCTTCCACTAATGTTGCTGCAGCTGGGACGAGACTAAAATAAGCTTATAGAATTTGCTTTTTGCTGACTGGGGCTGCTTATTTGAATATGTTGGAATTGTATCCAGTAGACGATTTTACAAATGCTATTTAAGTCATATCTATTTTTTTCCGAGTACTTAATTTATAGTCAATATTGACAAACTTTAGACAAAAGTGTTGACTATATATTTGGCGATTCTGCGTTTGCAACACATTACTTTCATTATCTCCCTTACTCTTCCCCACATGGAATAGAACTTCACTTTCCTATCAGTAATTCTCACTATCTCCCCAACTCTTATACCAACTGGAATATTACTTTCCTTTCTTATCTCTACCTTTCAGGGAATAACTTTATTAATTCTTCGTTGCCTAAATGGTTGTCTAATGACATGGAGGAGCTGGGGTGAGGGATCGGAGATGGTGGACATGGAGGAGTTGGGCATGGAGGAAGAAGAAGAGAGTAAGAAAGAGAAAAGAAAATGGGTTGGGTGAAAAAATTATATCCGGGTCGGGGCGGATTAAGTTGGTGGGTAAATAATTATTTGGGGGGAAAAATGGGTCAAGGCGTGTAGGATGATGCCACTTGGTACAGCCGTTTAACATAAGGCAGATATTCGAACCATAAGATAACGGTAAGGATATAATTCGTACTTATAAGATAACGAAGGCATTTATGGAACTATTTCTCAAAGTTCAGGAGTAATTTTGACCCTTTTCCGTATTTTAAATTTCTACAAATATGATTTGAATACGGACGCAGGTTCCGGGGGGCGAGGGGATGTGTGTCAAACTTCACTTTCTGAAAGATAATTCATATTCTTGTATGAAGCCAAATTATTTATCCTAATTATTACTTTACGCTTTGATTTTTAACAGTACTCTGGCTTTTATTTTTGGGTATGATTCTGCAGTTTTTTAAATTTTTTATGTTGTGCATATATGAGGTCACTCAATTATGGTTTTTCCTCTTCAATTTTTTATAATTATTTATAGGAATGATACGAGAGGTTAACCGAACAACAAAATTTCGTCATTTTTTATAAGAATTACAATTTTGCAAAAGAGATTCGAGGAGGAAATCTGGGAATTTAACTTGTTTGGAGAGAAAAGTAAGTGTTCAAATAATATGCTTTCTCCCCTTATTTTCAGAGAATTATTTAAATCTAAAAACGGAATTCTTATTTATATTTTACCTCAATGTTTTTGCTTTAAATTTCCTTTATTTGAATTAGGTAATACTTTAAAAAAATCCAACAATCCCCTCATAATTCCATAGGCCGCATTAACTTCCCCATAATTAGCATTGTTAAAGATGGTACACACCTTCACAAAATTCCCAAAAAAAGCACCCAACTCATTGCAACTCTTCAATTAAAGAGATAACGTACCGATTCAAAAATCTCTTTAGATCCATATAATTTTGTTATTCTACCTTACTTCATCATTAATTACTTCTATTTTATCTCACTTTCTTAATTTTTTGTGAATAAAAAATATATAATTGTGAGCAATAGAAAAGTGATGTGGCGCCCTTAAGACATTTGAAGCAAGCTTATGTTTAATAACCTTGAATTATAGTTCAAAAAGAAAGGTTGGAATCTCCACACATATATGTATTTCTTAGTATTTTTTTTTTCATTCAATTGATTCGAAATTTGCTACTTAAGTTTCTTTTTTTGAATTTTATTTTCTTAAGCTCATGGGCAAGGAGTTTTAGAAGATGAAAGCGAATGAGAAAAATCATTGAATGCACATTTTTAGGGGTGTATGAAGAAAGCCGACAAATCGCACCAAACCGATAACCCGAGTCAAATCGAGAAAAAAACCTAACTAGTGGTTTGGTTTGGTATTGGAAAAGAAAAATCGACCATAATTGGTTTGGTTTGGATTTAACTAAAAAATGTCAAACCGAACCAAACCAACCCGACATTACATGTATATAAATTTTAAAATATTATATACTTAAAAACATTTATTTATAATGTAATTTATAAACATTTCTTAACTTTTTTCATAGTTTTTGTCTTTTAACATATTATTTCAAGCTTGGACTTAGAATTTTGAATGGTCCAATAAGTTTTGTAACCTATAGATGTTAGTAACTCAAATAAAGCTCAAATCAAAACCAATAAATATTAAACTAACAAAAGAAATTCAATTCTAACACTAGAAATAACAATAATGTTGGATATCGATTCTTAGTTTTGCATTGGTTTAGATAGTGAATACATAACTTAATTTAGTTTTTCTTTAATATTTAGTCATGTGATTAGTACTTATTCGTTGTACTTATTTTAACATGACTTGCTACTTTTAGATTATGATCATTTTCATTGGCTTAGCGATTTCATTATCTCTTTTGTTGAATATTTTAGTACAATATCATTACTCATCTCACATTTTGTGTTATTTTTGTAAGAAACACCTTAACTAGATAATATAATAGGACTAAAGAAATATGAAGTGCAAGCTATATATTTTGTATGAAGACTTTACCGGTAAAAACCCCCCAAAAAAAAAAAAAAAAAAAGAATAAAACGAAAAACCCGAAAAAATTCGAGGTTGAAAAACCCGACTTTTGCTGGTTTGGTTTGGTTTATAGATTTAAAAACCACAATTGATTTGGTTTGGTAGTTGAAAAACCTGAACCAATCCGGTCCATATACACCCCTATACATTTTGTTGAAGGATGGTACAAATAAGATGATCAATAGAAGATTTAAGGAGAATATTGAAGGAAAGATATATATATATCGAAGGTTGTTGTAGTATTACAACTTATTTAAAGATAGATTTTATTTTCATTGTTATATGTTCATCTCAATTGAATTATTATGTGTTTATCAAACAAAAGTTTAGATAATTTTTTATTTTTGTTTTGTTGCTCCTTTTCTTTGTATTTCTTTTCTTTCAGTTAATCTAAGGCTTATAGCATATTAGTTCAATTTTTTATGCATATTATTATTGTAATGTATCATTTTCTTTATCGAAACAAATCATCTAAGCTAAACATAGGGATTAATTTCATAAATTTAATAAGATTTTAATAACCGCACGGAGCGCGGGCCAATTTACTAGTTACCTATAAATATACATCAGGTGATTTAATAGTGTAAGACTTTCTTTGCTTAGACGATGTATATAAGTTAAATGCATCTTAAGTTTTGCTTTCCATGTGAAAATCTAGGAAATGTTTTTAGCTGGAACAGAGACAACTAGCAGCAGCATAGAGTGGGGGATTGACTGAACTCTTGCGCCATCCACAAGCAATGACCAAAGTGAAATCAGAAATTTCACAAGCAATTGGTCCTAATAAAAAGTTCGAAGAATGTGACATAGACAGACCCTATATGCAAGCCGTGCTGAAATATTCGCTACGTGACGTGAAGGATCGTTGCTTCATGAATTCAATTGGGAGCTTCCTCATAGTGTTTCTCCTAAATCCATTAGCATGGAGGAGAGTATCGGAATTACAGCAAGGAAAAAAAAAAACCTTTGAAAGTCATGCCAAAAAGAACCTTAAATTAATTAAGTGTATTTATAATACCTTAAATTAACTAAGTGTATTTATAATCATTCAAACCCAACACAACTAAATAATAACCCACAAGAGTCTTATTCCCCCAATTCCCTCAAACTTCAAACCTACGTAATAATAAGAGGATCTTTATGGGTAATTATTTAGTTCCCCGATCGGTTTAAATGAACGGGTTTAAAACCTAAGTGTGGATGAGAGGGGTATTTTTGACCCAAAATAAGTCGGAGGATATTTTTAGCCCTTTTTCCAAAGTAGAGGGGTATTTTTGACCCTTTTTCCCCTTAAATTAACTAAGTGTATTTATAATTTTTCTCCCGTAACTTGTACTATTGGTTTGGTTGAAAGTCTCTGAGATTGGTAGTAGATATGTTTGTTTACACTAAATCATGTAAATTTTGAAATAGTTAAATAATCTTAGTGATATGAGAATGCATGTTAATTAACCATGAATAAGTATTAAAAGTCTATGTACAAAACCATGATTAAGTGTTAAATGTCTATGTACAAACAGATGCTATGCATTTATTGACTTGGTATAAACACCAAATGAGAGTAAGTATTTACCATTTACATATTCCAATATTCATTCACACATATGTACCTTTTGGCCTATATGATACTTCCCCTGGAGGGAACTTTTGACAGAACATAAATAATCAAAGAAGATGGTTAGAACTTAAAATACGTTTTCATTTTTGAGTTTGAGCGAATTCCAAATTCTATCATAATTTGGGCGAATTCCAAGTTCTATCATAACCTATTTGCATTTACACCTCATTAAATCACTTAACTATTGCAAATTTATATGATTTGGTGTAAACACCCAGTCCGGATAAGTATTTTCCAGTTCTACATCCGCCCCTGACGTTTGATGAAGTCATAGCTTCTTTAAATCCATGAAAGCAATCTGTAAAAGTCCTGCCTGTGAGTTTTCTAACCATTAATTACTACCAAAATTTACATTTTTATGACTCGTATTTAGGGAGTTTCCATATCAGGCTAACAGGGACAAAAGTTAAAAGAGTAAGCCTAAAATGAGTTATATTGTGCAAATAATCCAGTTCCTTAACTATTGCTCCCATTGGGATTGAAATTTTTTATTTTTACCTAAATGAAAGTTTGTTCTAATGGGCTTTTATGAGAGGGACTATCCAAATGGACCAAAAGATGTCTTTAATGGGCCAATGTTTATCAAATATTTGAAACATCTGCATAACACTCCTTATATGACCACATAAGTATCTAATATGTCTAGCAAGTATACAAATGTATATAACGACATCTCAAAGTAAGCCAAAAATAACATATTGCATCTTGCTCAACATGATACATTACAATTTAATTACATTGTAAATTATCTTTATTCTCTTTTTGTCCTTTTTCTTTTTGTGTTTTTACACAGCTTTTTTCCTCATCACAATCTAGTATCTTAGAATTAGCCCTTTGTACATATCAATGTACATTATTATTAGTGATTGTCCTTGTTACCCTTTGTATGCAATAGGTATAGCCTTCAATGGAATTGCTTTCTTTAAAGTAATTCCCATTCTTTCATACATGTCCAAATCCACTGGCTTCACCCCATCAGCTAAAACCCAATCAAACTTGTGCAATACTGACCCTAAAGCCAAAGGCAACACACGTGAAGCAAGAGGAACTGCAGGACACATCCTTCTACCAGAACCAAACGGAATAAACTCAAAATGATGACCTTTATAATCCACCATCTTAAGTTCCAAGAATCTCTCAGGCATAAATTCTAGTGGGTTTTTCCAAGTCTTTGGATCCCTTCCTATCGCCCAAACGTTAACAAGAACTTGAGTTTCTTTTGGGATGTGATAACCTAACATTGTGCAAGAATCCATGGCCATGTGTGGGACTAAGAATGGAAGCGGAGGGTGAAGCCTTAGGGTTTCTTTGATCACCGCATTTAAGTATGGAAGCTTGTCTAAGTCCTCTTCTTCTACCTTATTCGAGGGGTTAATAACTCTTCTTAGCTCAGCTTGGACTTTTTGGAGGCTGGTAGGGTTGTGGAGGAGCTCTGCCATTGCCCATTCTAATGTGCTTGTAGTAGTATCTGTTCCTGCTGTGAACATCTCCTGACAAAAGGACAAGTCAATCTCTTTAATCTTAACTTCTATATACTGATAGAATATAAGATAGATATAGAGAAAACACAATTTTTATATACATAATTATATCTTCAATAACAAGCATATGTAATATTTAAAGAGAAAAACTGTATACCACCAATTAAGAGATATTGAAGTCTTTTAACACTAGCAGTTAGAAATTAAAGATACAATAATAAAAAGTGTCTTATTTTGTGGTAGGTTCAAATTAAAGTAGTCTCTTAAATATATAGTGAGCAGTTTTGAATTTTTAAGTTTGTCAAAAGTAAGAACTTACGATCTCCGTCAAATATAAAACAAACCATGTCTGTCAGATTTGATGGGAACTCTTAAACAAGGGAATACACATTTGGAGATGTAGTTTTTGCAATTTCTGCTATATTTAGTCTATTTTCTAGAGTTTGGTACAACTTCCGTTTATTTTGGTCTAGTTTTGGTGTTTAGTGCAGTTTTCTGTGTTGTGATTTCTAGCATTTGATGGAATATTCCTGATCTTTCTGGTTAAATTTATTTCATAGTTTTCCTCAAACCTAACTGACAGAGTTTGTTTAAATACTTGATGGAAACTAGATATGCCACTTTTAAAAAACTTAAAGGACCAAAACTATTCAGGATTATATTTAAGAAATTACTTTGAATCTAACCCAAAGATAAAGGAATGCCTTTTCAATTAAGTTTACTTGATGGAATTTTAATCACTAAACCAAGATTTCATTCCCGTAACTCGAGAGTGTTTTCCTTACTTGGTGTAAGCGTTTAAATTCAATATTTTTTGTCTGTAAATTTCATTAGTTCCCATTTAGTCAAATGGTTGACTGGAGGTTTTTTTTTAAATCCTATTAAATAGAACCACCACTCGAAGTATAGCTCAACAAAATAATTATTACGATTCGATGGTTGGCACAAACAATATTCTATAAGATCGAGGAAATATTTTAAATTTGAAATCGTTGGGTAATAACCATTATTATTGGAGTCATTTAACCACCAAATAAATATATAGGACAAAGAGGCGTGTCACTAAATCATGGAAAATTGTCAACTGTACTTCAAATCGTAAAAGAAACTCCATTTTTAATGAGCAAACTTTCATATGGCCGATTAGGTTACACTACTGGGAAATGTTTTTCCCACCAACATTCGGTGGGAAATTTATGCCATAAAACACGATTTTTTCACCTCATTTTCATCGAACTAAATTCACCTGAAAAAACGCATTACTTTTAAAACAGTTCCACTAAAACACTAGGAAACTTCATACTTTTTCCGTGTGAAAACACTATTATTTAAGTTTTTCCCACCGACATTCAAGCAATAAAAATAACACCAACATTTTTCATTGGAAATCAAGTGGAAAAATAGAGATTTTTTAGTACTGTTTCTTTTATTATTCAAAGAAAGAAAAGAAGAGAAAACTCATTAGAATTATGGGTAAAACTTCAGTATTCTAATAAGATCACCTAAAACATAACTAGATAGAGTTGTTCATAAAAATTATAAAAAATAAAAAAATAAAAAGGATTAGTAACTTGAAAATAAGACGTGTTATTTGTTATATAATATGTTAAAATATATTTATCGTCAAAATTCTTTTATAAAATCAGTATAAGTCAAACTTAAAAATATTTTATTATAACGTAAAGAGATTAATTTATCATCACAGTGAATATGCATTAGAGTTTTGCTTTTAGCACATTGATCTCAAAAAATTTGAGCATATAGAGAGTACTTACAAAAAGAATGACATTAATCGTTCGAGATGAAAATCTAGAAGGACCCTCCACGCCATCACCACGATATTGAAGAAGCACGTCTAAGTAATCCTTCTTCCTCTCTCCACCATTTTCCATATCTTCCAATCTTTCTTTAAGAAATCCGCCTGCGATATCAAATGCTCTTTTCACATGAAATTGTGTCTTTCTCCTAATACCTTGTGGATCAAGCCATCTCAACATAGGAAAAAAGTCTGCCATATTAGGTTTTCCTGCAAACTCGGTAACTTTTCCTGCATGTAGGGATGACAAAATTAGCCCATAAAAATATGATCTGTCTAGCCCATCCAAGTTTAGACAGGTTAATGATCGTTATTAACCCCATCATGTATTGACTCGTCCAATTCAGTCCATCTAAAATTGACCCATAAGGAACCTTGCCAAAATATTTTTTTAAAAAAAGGACTAGTAATTAAAGAAATTATAAGAAAACGAACAAAAAGAAATTAAAATATGATAAGAGTTGGGCGGGTTGGCTCATGACCTGTTTATCCCATCTTGACCCCATCTCATCTAAGCCCAAGTAACCTTTAGGCAGGTCAAATAAGTAAAGAAATTTAAAAGGAAAATTACAGTTTAATACCTTTGGGTGATCTAGCTAGCAAATGTATAGGGTTTGTATATTTATACTTAAATATACATATACTATACTTATAATATACATATCAGTGTATAGATTTTATATATTTGGGCTACTGCCGGTAATTAATTTTGACCAACGGTACATTTTCGTAAGAATTGGGCTGGTTGGATTATGACCCATTATTTTGATGGTCCCTCTTTAGATCATCTTGACCCAGCTCATCTCAGCTTAAGTAACATTTTAATCAATTCAAATTCAGCTTGACCCTCCTATTTGACACCCCTTACCTGCATGGTAAAAGAACTTTCCACCTCTATCCGATTTTGGATCCAATAAATCCTTTGAGAACATAAGGTTTCCAATTACGTTAAAAGCCATTAAGAAAAAGAATCTCCCAACATCAATGGAAGTTGTGCCATTGTTCCCTCCATCTTCCATGAATTTAACCATTTGATCAATGCATTTTGTACGTACACCTCTCATGGCATCGAGGCGACTCGTAACGAAGAACTCCATCGTGGATAATCTCCTTAACATACGCCAATGTGGACCATATTGATTAGTGATGAGTGAACCCTCATTTCCAAAATCTCCTTTCATGGCTTCGTAAATCTTTCTACCTGCGACACCCAAGAGTGTGGCCTAGCGGTTAAATTTTACTAAGATAGTTTTATTAACTAATGAAACATATGAAAATAATGGAAGAGGAGGGTTCAAGTTTCAACATATTCTAATCAAAAACACAAAAAGCCGAGGTAAACACAAGCTGATATCACCATTATAAAAGAACTTTTGGTCCTTCAGTTATTGGCAAATACTTACTTTAGTCCTTCTAATATCTGATTAAGTACATTTAACTTGAATTAATTAAAACGTGAACTTTTGATCCTTTTCTAGTTTCTAGTGAATATTCACAAAATTACCATAAAGTTTAACAGTTCCACTAATTAATTACTCACATTTGTTATGATAAGTTTGTGTTATTATTTCATACGTAAGATACGGTAATATAGTTCTAAAAATAGTCCAAATATAACATACTTCCTATATAGAGGGACAAAAAACATATTTTTCAGTTAATCAAAGGTTAAATAATTTTAGTAAAATATCACAAGGACCAAAACTAAAATTTCTCAATAATTGAGGGACTAATTGTGTTATTATTCCCAAAAAATTCCTATCTGCAAAGTGTGTGAGTGCTGCCTAAAGAATTGATGAAAATAGTGAAAATCAAGAGAGATCAAGTTGCAAATTCCACTAAATACAAAAAAGGACGTGCACATATAGTCGTGCATATAGTTGGTGAAAATCATGAGAGATCAAGATGCAAATTCAACTATATACAGAAAAAAATCCATATATAGTCTAGGTACATATAAGCTGAAATCGTCGTTACTTGAAGAATGAAAGTCATACCTGCAAGCACCATGTCATGATTCTTGAACATTTCACGTGCCACTTCATTTGAAGAAATAACCACAGTGCTCATTGAACCTAACCAAAGAGTCATTATAGGACCATGTATATTGGCCAGTTTTGCAAATGATACATGGGGTGCAAAACCTGACTGAAAAATGTTGGTCACTAGTTGCCACCACCGTGGTCCTGGCGGCAGCCGCCCGTATTCTTCCAGCCGCCGTTGTTGCCGCTCGGTCACCATAGCCCATGCTACCCATGCAATTAAAATTAGGACCAAACCTAAAATTTCATACTCCATTATCACCTTTTTCTTTCTTCAACAACAACCTGCATGTCAAAGGAAAAAAAAAAAATTAGGGTTGTGATTCTTCATGTCTGCTTTTAATTAATTAAAAAAACTTTTGTTCTTTTCTTGCTATTTTCTTTTTCATCATATTTGACCTATAAATGGAGGCAAGAATCCATAACATCCAGTACTGCATTGACAGGTGGTTAAGTAAAGATTTGAGAATCAAGTTGATTAAGAAAGGTAGGTTTTTAATTAATCATTAGGTTCTTTGATAAATAATTACAGGAATTTGACACATAAGTTTTTTAATGGTTTAAAGAAGGTATTAAATAACTTGCACAAGCAAGTCATGTAATATTAGTAATTAAAACCAAATGATAATTAAAAGTGTAAAACTTTCATTGAGAATTCGAAATTTGATGAACAATCTTTGAAGTGTTAACAGTATCCATTGAGATTAATTCGAAAAGGGTAACTCGGTGCACTTAACTTACAATATGCACGGGGCCTGAGAAAAAGCTGAAGCATATTGATGTTTTATGTACGCAGTCTTACCTTATTAGTTATTATGTAACTAAATATATTATTCTCTTCGGACAAATAAAAGCCCTCCACGACAGCAAAACAAGAATTATTGGATATATATAAAGGGTACCATTAATTTAGTATCATTATTGACAACCAATGTAACCATGTTTTCTTAAAAAGGTCCACTAATGTATTATCACAATATCTAAGAAATTAACTGCCACTAATTTTGTTTCCAATGGAAAAGAAGAAATGAAAATTGTCAATTTCTTCTCAAATGCATAGATGAAGTGAAACAAACACATTTTTTTGAATTCAAATGGAATGATAGAGCTAATTTAAGAAGGCGTGGTGCAACTATACCAAAAATCAAACATTAGGAAGATATATATTATTGTGATTTTACCCTTTCAATATGATAAGCAGTGATAAAGCCAGAATTTTTATTAATGACATTCAACTTTGATAGAAATAGACTAGATCACGCTTATATGTCAAGTCAAAGGGATTCAACCATATGTATGCATTATTATTAAACTTGTACTGTGTGCGTGTGTGTGTGAATAAGTAATTTTTATGAGAAAACGGTATCATTTGAACCCCCTAATTACTTCCAGGTGGCTCAGCCCCTAAAGAGAAACTGAAGAAATCTGGTAATTTGCCAGAAATAAAAATTAAAAGTTTCTAAAACAAAAGATGATTAAAAAAAAAAAATAAGAACATAAAATACTTTAATACCTTTTCTTGAATGACCACCTTGAGTTTTTTCCTCCAAAAGCTGACCAACCTGTTAAATTCCAGAATGAATATGAGCTCCCTAAAACATATTTGTTTGATAAGAAAAAGAGAATTAAGAATGAAAATCTAAAATATTATTGATAAGACAACTCAAAGTTTCTCAAATGTATAGTTAAATGTGGTGTTCTGAGATACTAATTAAGCAGCAAAAAGATTGAGGAATCAACCTGAGTGATCTACAAATTCTGTGTTTAGCCAATGAGAGTTTTTATAGAGAATACTAATTAACTGGGGAAGATGCAATCCCAGTAATCACCAATTAATTAACTATATAAAATTTGTCACTTTTGATGAAAACAAAGCAATATCGCATCTTCTATTCTTTGGTTAAAAATCTAATTTTTAAATTTTTAAATTTGTGGATTTGTTTTAAACCCCAACAACAACAACATACCAGTGTAATTTCACGAATAGGATCTAGAGAGGGTAGGATGTATATGCTGACCTTATGGACCTTTGTAGGGTAGAGAGGCTTTTTTCGATAGACCATCGGCTCAAAAGAAAAATTTACGAAGTAAGATTGCAGGAAAAATATGACACCAAGATAGCAATTGGTATAAAGCAAAAGAAGCAACAGATAGTTATACACATTGAAGAATACAAAATACTACGCGATTACTAAATAATACAATTACTAATATAGAGAAGGGGCGGAGAGGCTAGCCCCCTACCTCTCTCATATAAAGTGCAACAATACTCAGCTACCTACTAACCATCTACGTACCCTAATCCTCGACCTCCATAACTTCTTATCTGGGGTCATGTGATCAATAAGCTGAAGTTGTGCCATATCCTCTCTAATCAGCTCCCCCCGATGATCTTCAAACACACACAGAGGAACAATTTAAATCAAGCTAATAGATGAGAGGAATGTTGTGTAATAATTAATTAAGTAAATAAAATTAAATATTACTTAGTAACAATTTAAACTTATAAATGAGATAAACATACAATTAATTGTTTTTAGCTCAAGAAACTTCAGAGAGTATCCAAGAGTTGATAATTGCAAGATATAGTTCTTGTCCCAAGCTTTTATCTTATTCTTTTAAGTAGCTTTGTATATATAGATTCCCCCAAGCAACAGACATAGTCAAAAGGAGGGCGAGAGGAAAATACAGAAGAAACTTGTCCTATCTAAATTAATATTGTCCAAGTATCAAAGTTAGTTGAAAAAAATAAAAAATCACCAGGTGAAAAAAGAATAGCTGCAATCTCAGTCAAATGCATTTTGATTTCTACAAATCTCATTGGGGCAAAAAGGGCAAAAAAATAAAGAAAAATGACTTTGAATAATGGTCAATGGTTAATTTATCAGTGTTGCCCCAAATTTTCTAATTTCTTTCCTTGAGAGAATTGAGAGTATTTTGCATAGTACATGCACATAATTTTGTTATCTTGAGATGTTTTTTTCTTTTCAAAAATATACCGTATCAATGGAATAAGAATGCTGTATAAGAGATAATATAGAATATAATATCTTGCTTATAAATGTTGATGAAAAAGCATATCTATTTTAATCTTAATAAAAATGATATATTGCAAGTTAATGATGTCCAAGTTATCTAGGTATAATTATTTTACTAATTGCAAAACTGTTAGTCACTTTTAACAATTTATGCTTGGCATCCAAAGTTTTGAGCAGTTTATGCAGAACTAAGAAAGTCATTACTGCATGTGATCGGAGGTCATGAGCTTGGAGCGTGGAAACAACCTTTTGGAGAAATGCGGCAGTGAAGCGCCGCATAATAGATAGGGGTCTTGTGGATTTCGGCCCCCGAGCCCCGCGCATATCGAGCTTAACAGCACCGTGCTATTTATCCAAAGCGTTCGCATGTGTCTTTTATTTGATAAACTTTTACCATAAATCACCTCAAACATCTTTCTTTAATTAAGAAACAATTTATAATTAACTCATCAAAAAGTTTGATCCGTATTATTATACATTTGGTAAAATATAATCCGATATTGATGTTTTCTGTTTTAAGTACCGGGTGAAGGAAATGAGGACATATAAGCCTGGACCACAATATCATTGTCTTTCTAAGATATACTCCCTAATTATAACCAAATCATCCCTCAATCAATCTTCTTGAAAGAAATATTAGTTTGGTCCGTATTTATACTTGATAAAGTATAATAAAAAACAACGTTGATGTTTTCTTTCAAAGTAACCTGATGAAGCAGATGATGACAAATTAGCTTGGACCACAATATCATTGTCTTCCTAAGTTATACTCCCTAATTACAATAAAATGATTCCGTAGCCAATAATGTTCTCAAAAGCAATTAAAAGAAAGGGAATATATAGTTTTTAGAATTAATATTATGTACAATGGAACAAATTTGTATTTGGATTGACATATGATAGAATCATACAACAGATATGATATTATCATAGATTGTGATGGCAGACCGGATTGACCCGGTTCTCTAAATATAAAATTGTTCATGGTCTTGTTCTTTTTGTCCACTTTTTTTTTTTTTTTAATTTACCCTTTTGTATGTTTCTTCCTTTCTTCTACTACTATTTAAATTTTTTTAATCTTTTAAATTTTAAAAATATAAGAATATAAAAAAATCTCCACTAAGTGGGGGAAGGCAAGAAAAATGTAGGGGACATTGAGCAATTTGATGTGTACCTTTGTTGATTAAGGTGTCGTCAACTGGTTGCAGGAAAGGAAAAAAACTATAAATTTTATGTTTTTATATCCATTACATTTTCCCAAATGTTTTTTTTAAGGAAAAAGGGGATTTCAAACTATTAATATTAATGAAAATTGTCAGAGTTGTCTTTTGGGGAATGTCTATCAAGTTAATATTTGTTTCAATTGAAAAGAGGATCTTAGAACATTATTTATTTGAACAAATTGGTATAGAACACTATTTACTTGAAATATGTTCATCTTACCATACAAAAACTAAGAAATAGTTAACCAGAAAACAGATTTATTTGTTCAAGAGTCGTATTCAGTCCCTATCATTAAATTTGTCTTTCATATAATATTCTATTAAAAACTCTCAAATTCACATCTGTCAATACCCCCGTCATAACTCAACTCCTAATTATTAGTATTTGGCCTTTGATTTGTCATTGGTGCCCTTTCATTGGTTCTAAATTCAAGCATTAAATTGAGGACCACTTTTTTCATAAAATATATTCCATCTTTAATGAAGAAAAACAAAATATAAACCGCCAATTTATACTCATTATATACAGCCCAAACCCGACCCATCAAAAGTAGCCCGTTTTCATTACCCGTGTGCCTATCCTTTTTCCTGTATCCAACTTTTCAATTTATTTTTCAGTGTAATGTTGAGAATGACAAAAATGGTCCCTTATATTAGAGTGTTGGTTGAAAATCGCATTTAATTAATAGTTTTAGTTCTTAAAGTTTGTCAAAAGTTATCACTTTTAATTTATGTCAAATAAATATGAAGTTTGTATGTTAAATTTGATGGGAACTATGAAAAAAAAAAAATTAGCGGAACTCACATTTAGTGGTACAACTTTTTAAATTTTTGCTATTTTAATTTATCTTTAGCGGTGCAGTTTTTTGAGGTGCAACTTTTGTAATTTTTTATGTACTATATATTTTTAATCTAGTTTTTTTTTTTTTTAGGATTTGATTGGACTTTCTTGGTGTTTATAATAAAATATTATTTTTCACTGTTTCCGTTAAATCTAACCGGTAGAGTTTGATAAATATTATACGGAGACTAAAAGTGTTACCTTTTAGCAAACTTAAAAGGATCAAAACTGTGAAATGCATACTTAAGGGGCTATTTTGAACTTACCCTCAAAATTCTAACAGTAATGTTCGCGATTCACCTCCATCTACGGCGGTGGAAGTTCTTTGAGGTGGCGCAAGCTTTATGAATTAATTGAATTTGCTCATCTGATATGTGTAGAAACTAACTGTATGTTTTAATTGAATTTGCAATTTTTGGTCTGAGATTTTGATGTTATAATACATTAGATGATACTCCACATGTTTCAAAATAAGTGTCATTTTAGAAATTTAAGATCAAGGTTTGCAAGTGTTTTTAACTATACTCTTAAAAAGGTAGCCGTAAGAAATATTAATCATCAGAGATATTTGACTACTTTTACCATTATTTATGTCTAAGTTATAATATTTCTACATTAAATGTTTATTTAATTTATGTGTCATTTTTATTAATGATAAATTTCTACTTAGGACAAAATGAGAAAGAAATAATTAATTGTGCCTTGAATTTCTAAAATGACAGATAATTTGAGGCAACTATTTTTAGTAACCATGATGGAGGGAGTATTGCTGAATTTTCAAAAGTATCTCCTCCGTCCGTCCCAATTTAAGTGTCTTAATATGACTGGGCACAAAATTTAAAAAATAAAGGAAGATGTGTGTAGTCCTTTAAATTTTATGGTCTTAAACTTGTCAAGTAGAATGTTAGAATTGGAAAACTTACTAAATATAGAAAAACATTTTTTTGTGATGACAAAAAAAAAAAAGTAAGACACTTAAATTGAGAAGGAGTAATAAATAGGAGTAACTTAGTAAATTATACCTTGTATTTATTATTTTTCTTGCTTGAAAAAGAGCTAAAGTAACACTTATTTTGGGGTGGAGGGAGTATTGTTAGTGAAATTTACAATTTTTGTACTACGAGAGTTTGGAAGAGGTGGCAGAATAGCTGCAATTCCTGTGATCAAAAGCTCCGTACAAGGTCCCTGATGGCGTCAGGAGTGTTAAGTCTCAATGTGAACTCAAAATTTACAATGTGTTGATCGTTTTAGTTTTGTGGTTTTCTCATTTATTTAGGTGATATTAGCCTATTGAAAATTCTGCACTAATAAATTATTGGTACTATGGATCTTCTAACCTGACAATTGTATTTCCATAATTTATCTGTATTATTGTGGTTTAGCTTATTATTTTATTATAATAAAATAAAACGGGGGAAGTGTTTGGTGGAAGTTAAAAAAACTGAAAAAGAAAATGGCAGATATAAAACAGGTGGTCCTTGCTAAAGGTGGACCTATAGCTTTAGGGATGAGTCCAATTGGACTCACCATCTTTGGCTTAGGCCATATATTAATATGTGTGTTTTTCGGTGAAATTGGGTTTAACTAGAGATTTGTATTTTTAGGGTTTGAAGACAAGTAGGTCGAATCCAATGCCGAGAACTCTTTGTGAGAGCCCGGTCCAGAGTAGTTTAGATCGTGGTATAGCACAAATAACAAAGATAATATAATAAGATTCGAGCAGCTAAAATGATAAGAAAGTGATGGTTCCGTAAGTCTTCCTTAGATAAAAATAATAATAATGGAGTTACAAATGGTGATAGGCGGGAGCTCTACCTTTGCTTCCATCCTAAGCTTCCTTATATAAGCGAAAGAGAGACTTTTCTAACCCTAAAGTTCGGGGATGTGACATGACTGTAGCCCCACGTGCATCTTTGTTGTGACACACTGATCGAGGTTGATGGACATGACCCGAATAGGTCAGAGTGGAAGCCAGTTGTGTATATACCCCAGATTCTCTGAGTTTCCGGTCATGAGGACTAGCTCGGACATACTTTTTGCCCGATACAGATAGTCCCCCACTTTTTGGCTTCTCCATAACCATGAGACCGGGAAATGGAAGAGTCTGTCTTTTTCAAATTTCGAGCGGGAAAACTAGCCGAACGTCGCCACGCCCACCATGATTAGACGTGTTGTCAACAACGGTTTTAATGCACCTATTCATTCGTTCGAAAAGACCGTTACGCAGGTTACGATTGACGATTCGAAGCGAGGCCGTCGCTCGTAAATCAAGACTAATGATCACCTTTCCCTCTATTTATGTTGTCTTTACACCCATCAGGATTTTTCCTATCATCCCAAAAATACTTCCATTTTCAAAAAGTTCTCCATATCCGTCTAACTTCTTTTCCTTATTCTTTCTTACTTTCCTCAGCATTAACCAAAAGAAAACCATGTCTTCATCTTCGTATACTTCCCAAAATCAAGCTCTTGTTCCTTTAGAGGAGCCACTGGATAGGGCTTTTGACGCCTTTTCTGACTGTGGCACTGACTCCTCCTTCTCCGTCGATACCAGGAGATCGATTTAGGATCAACTACTGCAAACATTGTTCCTTCCATTCTTAACTTCTCGAACGACTTTTGTTCAAGCCAACAATTAAGATCGGTCTTGGGGATACGCTCCCTGATATCTGAGACTTCTCTTCGTCAGGTCCGCCTTGATTGCCAATGAGGCCCTGAGGTGGAAATTGCTCTGGCTCCGAAGAATGCCAGTGTTGCTCGTCATGCCCCAGGCATGTCGATGGTTTATACATACCTTTTTACCATAGGCTTTACTTTGTCAGTCCACGAAGTGATCGAGATATTCTGTCACCGTTATCAAGTATGAGTTGCTCAGGTGGCCCCCCAAATCTGGAGGATAGTGTGGTGTATCCAATTCCTGGCAGACCAGGCTGGGCTTCCCTTTACCCTGAACCACCTGATTCATCTTTACTCCCCTCGCCTGTTCCGAAGGGGGATAATAAACTTGGCCTCTCGAGGTTCTTGGGGCCTTATTATCGGCGCCGAGGATGACCACGATCGGGGTTGGCACGATCGATTTGTCATGGTACGTACAGATCTTCTGCATCGCGCATCATCTGATCCTTTTCCTGAACTGTGGAAATCTCGCTCGTATGTATCCCTTCTTTGGATGATTATGTCTTCTCTTTATCCTGTATGAATAAGTATCGTCTCTAACCCCTATCTCTCTTTTCTCAGCGGTCCCGATTGAACAAGAGTATATGCCCAACCTCTTCGGCTGGGTGATAGCCATCCTGTGCGCATCCCCTGAGGTTGAGAGAACTTGGAGGAGTATTTTTGCGAACCGCTGGAGATGTAAGAACTATGGTAAGTCAGGAAGAAGTTCCTTGATTCTCTTTCTCCCCCTTTTACCCTTCTTACCTCTCAACGAGACTTCTCTGCAGGCCTTCCCGTTCATGGATCATTGTCTCGGAGAGTCCATTCTCGAGAGAAAGCTCGGACTAATATCGTGCTGGCTGCGGCCGCTACTTCTGGTTCCTGCAAATGGAGATCCTCGGGTGATGCCGACGCTTCTACCTCAGAGGGTATAGGTTCCTGGGTTAGGACTCGCCGTAGGCTTGTCTAATATTGGAAAGAAGCCATGCAGGGGGTAGTCAACTTGGATGGAGATAAAGAACGGGCAGCGGCTAGTGAAGGTGCTGAGAGCCCACCTGCTGTTGCTGAGGGGAGTTACCCCGAGGATGCCAGGGATGCACCCGTTGATGATGGCTTCGGCCCTTCAGTCCGGCCGCCATCTCCTAATGGGCCTCGCCTTGACTTGAAAGTATCTCTTTCTCACCTGGCTGAACTATTTCTTCAAGTACGTAGTTTACCCCTTCTATGTAAGATTCTTTACTGCTTCCTTATGAAGGCTCGTGCATGAATTTTTCTTTCACTCATTACTTGCGTAGGGCCATGCTAGAATGGTTTCCGTCATAGATATGGTCAGGAGTATGCCTCCCTTCCCATCAGAAGAGTTGGAGAGATTGAAGTCTGAGAATTCGTGACTCCGTGTAGATTTTTTAGGAGTTGCTTTTCGCCATATTACCGCTGCGGAGAGGTGGGCAAGAGGCCAAGAGAGCGTTATCCGATCGAGAAAGGGCCTTTCAGCAACTGATTGCCGCCCATCAGAAGCTTCAGGAGAGGGCAGCTCGATCTGCGAAGGGGCTGTTGCCCGAGGCCAGGTGCAACGTTCGAAGCTTCCTGGGCGCAGCTTCGGGCTGGCCTCAATCGGTTACGACTTCGTGGGGTTGCTGACAAGAATGCAGCTAATATCACCAAAGACTTTGCTTTTTTGAAGACCCAGGCAGATACACTCCTGGAGGTTCTCGTAGGCCGTATTACAGATATTTCTTCAGCCCTGACACACGTCGAGGTGGACGTAGCTGCCCCCGAGATAGCTCTGGAGGACCTCCGTGACGAGACCCCCTCTGCCTCTGATGCCTCTTATGATTCTTCGAGCGGTGAAGGTGCCCCTCCCCCTGCTTAATGTGTGATGATGTTTATGCGGGCCTGTGTGCCCTTTCAGGATGCTACGGCCTGCGTGTCGCTTTTGTATTTTATTTGTCGGATATTCGGGCTGATGTGCCCTTTGAATGCTTGGTGCCTAAGCCATCGGGCTCCTTTTTTCTTTTTGCTTCCATGTGGCATGATGTTCCTATGTTTACTATCATTTATGTGTTCATCTTTACGCTTTGACATGCGCTTTGCTTGCAACAATCGTGATTACTAGTAATCTGGTTGGCTTTTATTTTTCACACTTAACCGTCAGGGCGTGGCCGCTATGCCCGTCTACCGGAACTATGTTCATATCTGGGTGTTGGTGTTTAAGTTAAAAACTAATGCCCCGTGCACGCATCTTTAATTCTAGCGTTTTGTGTTTGAGGTCATCATTCTTAACTCAATCCGGGCATGTCACTTTCGGAAACACTTTTTACGATCAGATTAATCATTCGATTCGTAATAAAAAAAGGGCCTCTCGATTTCGGTGCTGATGAGGAAGACATCTCAACCTCATTTAATGGCACAAAGGTTCGTAGAACCTGCACGCTCAGAAACTCTACGGTCGTGTCGTGTGTTCGAAGCATTTTTAAGGGGCCGTGTGGCCTCCGAGTTTTGTTATGCCCCGAACGTTTTAAACTTATGGAGTATCTTGTCAAGGGCAGTTGAGAAATAAGTGTAGATTCTTATTCCGTTCTTGAGGTTGGGATGAGCTGTCATCTATAAATATACATGAGCTTTTTATAGAATCTTAATAAGATCATAAAAAGGACGAGGTGTTTTCTGTCGCTCGCTATCAGTCCCAGTCCTTCCGTCTTTCGGGAAAGTTTGTGTTTTTGCGGCCTTGTCGATTTGCAGGCATTCTGTGACTATCTGAAGACTTTGGCGCCGACCAAATTGTGACATTACTTTGAGCGGTTGCCTAATTAAAAACCTTGCCGGTAAAACTCTAATTGGGACAAAACCGCGGTCAAGAAAAAGAGTGCAACGCGGGGTCCAGGACCGGGTGTAGCAGATGGATTTCTGAGTCTAACAGATGGCTTTCTGAGTCTGACCCTACTTCAACTGCCTCAGTTGAAGAACCTAAGTTTGCCAGGGCGTTTGTCCCTGCATTCGCCTCTCACAAGGTTTGGGTGGTCCTCCGCCGTTGGACACGAGACAGCAGCATCTTGACCCTGCTCAAGTACTCCCGCTTTCGCTTGTTCTTGTGGAGAATCTATATGATGACCGACTGAGAATCACTTTTTAGTTCTATGCTTTCAGCGCCTTGTCCTCGGGCCAGCTCTATCCCTACATTTGTGGCCTGGTACCGGGCCTCGTAGGTAGTCAAAGATAAATATTTAGCAACTTACCTGATCATGGCCCTGGACGAGGTAATCAAAATGATCCCGACCTTATTCCTTTTGTGCTAGCGGCCCCGCCTGTGCACGGGACTCATTCTCCGGAAGCGATCTTGGACTCCCGGATCACTTCCATTTGAGCGCCTGTCATTATACCCGCAGGTTTCAGTTAATGAGCTTGCTATTCTACCAGAGATTTCAGGATAGTGCAAGACGTTCCGTAATGGGAACGTCAACACCACACAGAGCGGATGACATTGGAAGTATGGTCTTATCTTTTTGGGTCGCGACTATCAAAGCCGAGGCTAATTTTTCGAGGTGCGTTCAACACACTTTGACCTTAGATAAGGCCGTACCATTATAATAGACAAGTGATTGTGTACATTTCTCCTTTCGCCTTAACATAGCACTTACCGCGACCTCTAAAGCTGCCGAATAGATTAGCAGGGGTTTGCATGCCCCCGACCTGGTGAGCAACGACGGATTTGAGAGGCACTCATTTGGGTCCCTTACGGCCTGGTTACCGTTCAGACGACCTCGACATAAATCTCCCCAGGGATGTTACTCTCCCTGCCGATTGTTGCAACCTCCTGGCGCCATCAGGGATATTCGGTAACTCTTGAATGGCCCGGATATAATCCGGGTTAGTGTCGATTCCCCTATTGGATACAATGATCCCCAAGAATTTGTTGGAGCCTACTCCGAAAATTCTCTTAACGAGGCCAATGTGTATAGATTTTTCTGCTCGTACTCTGTCAAATTATAGTAAAGTTTAAGATATCACCCCACAGAGATTGAAACCACCTATGCTACAGATTTGTATTATCTTTGTTACTATTTGAGAGAATAAAACTGATGAAAGGTGAGTTTGGAATTATAAATTACTTAATTAAAACATACCACTTCCGGAAGATTTATATATATAAAAAAAAGTGTTGGGAATCGTTGAATTCACTTGATAAATTTATTATAATAAAATCTCAGTTTTCACATGTATTTCTCTAAAGAATAATTTCTTATTGCTAATTCAATTATATTTTTCTCATTAAGAAATAAAGAACCAATTAACACTCCGTGAGGTTATGTTAATTAATTGATTTATTAATAGTGACGATTAAACCAAAATACTTTTCTCACTTGAATTGTGCTACAGGGGTAAAGACCTCGCGCGATTAGCCTTTGAATCAATAAAGTTATCCCTCCGTGAGAATTAGGACTGAAAGAAATAAAATAAAGACCATTTAAATCAATAAACTTATTTGAGCCAATCCCTCCGTGAGAATTAGGACCGAAATAAATAAGATAAAGATTTGAAATAATAATACTAAAAATTACTCTCACTCTTCTATTTTACTCATTGGTTATTATATATTAATTTTGCTCCGCGAGAATTACAAAACTAATATAAGAATAACTTAGAGATAAAATATGTAGATGTGATGATAATTAATTGAAATTATCATTCCAACACAGTTTGAAATATAAATTGAAAATTTTAAATCAAGAATGTATTAAAAGTGAGATAGTATTATAATATACTAATCTTCATGAACTATCCCAATAGAAAAAGATTACTCATTATGGTGTAAGAAAAAATAAATAGAAATTTAAAAGATTAAGAAAATACTTTTACTACAAGAAAGGGCCAAGAGAGACACCAAGACTAGTTCTTGTGTCCTCTTCCATAAGATACAAAGTGGGATGATTTGCCTTACAAACAAGTCCCAATTTATAGAAAATTTCATACGGAAATCTTGGTAACAAGTTCCAAGGCGGTTTTCAACTTGTTCCAAAACGGTTTTCAACTTGTTCCAAGATGGTTTTCAATTTATCATGACGAATTCAATATATCACGAGGCTTTGGAGAGAATTTGAAAAGGCAAATTTATCATTTAAGATTGGAGAGAAATTCTAAGGCCTTGGTGATAAATTCCATGACTTTTTGTTTCTTGCCCCTGTGTAGAGAAATTCTAGAGCTTGTTTGTTTTTAAAAGGAGGTCGGGTGTGGAGTACACCATTGTATTATAGCTTCGGGAGCTCGTCGCTCCTTGATTGCTTGATAATTTGGTTGATATAGCTGTAGTATGTTGTTTAGGAGCTGTGTTAGCATTCAGGTTGTTCTTTATTGTATTGTGTTGTTCAGAGGCTGGTTGGTATGTTGAGGTCTTTTGGATGTGTAGATTGTTGGTGTTTGTGCATTTTTGGTGTTGTTATGAATTTGAGGAAGTAAAGGGGGCAAGGGAGATGCTGTCCGATTCATTATAGAATGAGCTTGCCGCTCGATATACGCGATATACTAGCGTTATCTAAGTTCGTATGTGCATTCCTTTGTTATAGGATTGGCATGCTGGTTACGACGAGTTCGTTGTTGGATCGTATTGGTAACTCGAGGTATGTTAAGGCTAACTTTTCCTTCATTCTTTTGGCATGGTCTATATGGAAACAAAATGTAACCACACGTTCCTCATAATGACTATTCCTAGAAGTGTTAAGAGCTTATGTCTTTGTTTCCCATATGATGATATTGATCATGTATTGAGTTCCTAAGTCCCGAAGGGACATATATATAAGGTTTCATACTTTGTGTACATTTTCATAAGGATTCTAAATCCCGAAGAGGGCGTATGATAATAAGAAGATGTTCTTAACAAGGTAGGAAGGTAACGACTATAAAGTCACTCCGAAGGGAGTTCCGAGTTTCATGAGTCTTGTCATGCATCATCTATACATACATATTTATATACTTATGCATCATGATATTATGAGGTATGGAAAGGGCTATGGCGTTATATACGCAAATCACCTGATCAGCTGGTATATGATGATTATGATGCCCGAAGGGGCCGATATGATATGATGCTCGACGGAGCGAATGGGTAAAGGCATATATATATATACATACATATATGATATTCATGCATTGCATTTGCATCGCGTTCATTGTATTCAAAAAGGTTGTATGCCCTATGGACGGACTATGATACACATAGATGCACAGTCATTCAGATGTGGTTATGCATACGAGAGTCGTAGAGGGACATATACGCTAGATTCTCATCAGCACAGTAATGTTATAGATATATAAAGATGCATACGATCATGCGTAAGACGTTATAGTACCACACAGGTTTCAGTCCTCAGTGGTAAGTCAAAGGTTCACAGGTTGATTCTTATCCCTCTTATTCTACAGTATGATATTGTTATGGTTATGTTTCACTTCGCCTTACATACTTGGTATATTATTTCGTACTGACGTACAGGCCTGGGGACGCTGCGTTCATGTCCGCAGGTTCAGACAGGTTGACAGGAGGATTGCACCGATGAGGTTTGCCGAGTATCAGCTTGGATTAGTTAGCTCAACTTCTTTTTGGAGCATTTCCGAGCTAGTATGTCGTATATGTATTTCAGGTTATGGGTACGTCGGGGCCCTGTCCCAACTTTTGTATACATATATATATATATGTATATGTATATATTACATATGTATTCTTAGAGGCTTTGCAGACAGAGTTATGCACACAGTGAGTCATATCATGTCAGTCATAATGTTGGCCTCGTAGGCCGCACTTATACATATGTATGCCTTTGGGTCATTGGTTATAAACGTATGTTGGCCTAGATGGCCCGATGTTTGTTATATATGATACCATCGTGTTCACGGAGTTGGCACTTGTTTATCTTTCGGGACATAGATGATACGAGCCATAAGTTTGGTTCGCTCGGCCCTAAGTAGGTGTCGGGTGCTAATCACCCCTCATTAAGGTTGGGGTTTGACAGTGTGATCCCCCGACTCTTCTTCCACTTACTCTGCTGAACACTACGTAATTTTTCGAATAATCCCTTCCACCTTTTGGAGGGGGAGGTGTTCCGCCTGGTGGCCCTTGGGACGACACCCCAACAATTCTCCCCTCGAAAATCATACTAGTCGTCGGTTGTCAATGCGAAGTCCCAGTTTTTCTCCCCCGGGTATGCCCAGACCATTCGTTCAAGAACTCTTTTAAATGTCCCCTCCGCATCAGGTCTGCCACCTTGTAACGCAGGTGCGTACAATCTTTGGTCAAGTGTGCAGGAATGGCATGACACTCGCACTATAGCTCCATATCGCGCCTATTGAGGTTAGACCGTGCTACCACCGGGAACCTTGCTTCTTTCATTTTTCTCATTGTCCTGACCAGCTCATCGACTTCCATGTTAAATTTGTACGATGCCACGCTCGGTGGGCCCGGGTCGTTTAACTCCTTGGCGATGCCATTCTGGCTTTCCCGGGCTGGCTTCGGTTATACCGCGGCCCATGCATTCCTATATCACCCCTTGGAGGAAGGCGGGTCGTATACGGTTCATACCAACCTCTCGGGCTCCGTTACCTGTCGTGAGGAGCATTCCTAGGTTTCTTCCGCAGCTTGCTCCTTATTTCTATTCGGGTGTTAGTTCTGAGGTTATCCTCTGCCCTCATTTTGGCTGCGTATTTTTTGTTTACCTCGCTCCAAGACTAGGCTGGGAACTCATTCAGGTTCCCCTTCAATTTTGTCTATACGTCTGAACCGCTAGTGTTCAAACCGTCTGCGAATGTCGTTACGAAGGTGGTTGCATGTTCTTCGTATCCGTGGTTCCGTCATATTTGATTATGTCCGAAATTTTGGTCCTTCTTTGAATAGATGCGGGAATCGTGTTGAATTCGCATGGGATCATTCCGTATTTTCTTGCCCCTGCCCCTTTCAGAACGAGAGGGACCCCGGGTACCTGATTCATTTGGTCGCAAGGTTTTTTTTCTAACTCAATGATTCTTGTTAGGTCCGCGCTTCGCCCAACTGACTCTGATTCCACCTGACCCGCATTGGCTCCGGGAATCCCGAATACTATGATAACCTCTGGGTCACTCGGAAGGCGACCGACCGGCACTTTCCGAATCATGTAATCTAAAAGCCTTCCCATACATTTCATCATTGCGCCGTTTAGTGCTAGGACCACAGCCAATGTTATTTTTTATGGAGGGTCCTCCGCTTTGTACATTCCTTTTACCATAAGGTGGGGGCGTCTTTTCCTCTTCCCAAAGTAATGTTCTCTGGAGAGCACTTCCACACTTTTCGCTTGTCGGTTAGGATGGTGTTCTCTGGTCGGGATCTCGTCGCAAACTTCCACTGAGGCGATGACCGCCTTTCTTTCCCTTGGTTATCCGTCCGAGCTATTTTTTGCGTGAAGGTTTCGTCGGTCTCTCGGCCTAATTTAAAGCATCGCGAGTTTCTCATTCGGCGGAAGTCTTGGACGCGGCGGTAAAGCGATTCAAGCATGTTCGGATAAGGCTCTCGCCATAACAACCTCAAAATGTGAACGGACTTGAGAGTTTACTCTGCTATAAATCGGGCGACACTACAATTGTATCCCCGTAAGACAGCGCAGCCTTTCGGTGTAATCGAGTTTACCCAAAAAATCAGTTAAAGACCTGTATTTCTAGGGTTTGAAGACAAGTAGGTCGAATCGAATCCTGAGAACTCTTTGTGAGAGCTCGGTCCGGGGTAGTTTAGATCGTAGTATAGCTTGACTATTAACAAAGATAATATGATAAGATTCAAGTAGCTAAAATGATAAGAAAGTGATGGTTCCGTAAGTATTCCTTAGAGAAAAAATACTAATAATGGAGTTACAAATGGTGATAGGTAGGAGCTCTGCCTTTGGTTCCATCCTAAGCTTCCTTATATAACCCAAAGAGAGACTTTTCTAACCCTAAAGTTCGGGGATGTGACATGACTGTAGCCCCACGTGTGTCTCTGCTGTGACACACAGATCGATGTTGATGGACATGACCCGAGTAGGTGAGAGTGGAAGCCAGCTGTGTAGACACCTCGGATTCTCTGAGTTTCCGATCGTGAGGACTAGCCCGGATGCACTTTTTGCCCGATATCCAATGTGAATGATTCTTGAAAAGTAGTATACATACATGATACATACCTCTCTATAATCACCACTAAAAAATCTCTGTTTTCCCTCTGAAAAATGTGTGGCTATTTCCCACTGAATGTCGGTGGGGAAAACCTAAATAGTAGTGTTTTCACACGAAAAAATTAGGATGTTTTCCAATGTTTCAATGGGAACTTGTTTCCCACCATGCGTTTTCCCAGTGAGTTGGTTCTATGGGAATGAGGCGGAAAGATCATGTTTTATTACACAAATTTCCCACTGAATGTCAGTGGAAAAACCTTTTGTTTCTAGTAGTGAATGGTGTCATTTAGGCTTCGCTTTTCGAATATTTTTTGGCTGATATGGCAAATGACTACTATACACCTATGATAGCATTTGACGTTTAGATCTTATTTGGTTGTTATAGACAAAAAATTACGCAAAACATGATTTCTGCCACACGTTTTATGTTATAAAAGAAAACAAGTTATTTAAATTACGAAACTCAAAAGATATGTGTATTTCATTAGTTAAAATTTTGAACTCTGGAAAGCACATAGGTATTTTAAAACCAATTGGAAACTATAAAATTTCATGTTTAACGGAAGAAAGCTATAATTGTTTCATATATTCCAGACTTCAAGTCTCTTCATGGCAATATAACATTTGAATTGGCGAAGATTTCCGTCCAAATTTGTAGCAAAAGGGTACTCCATAGCCTTCCCTTCCGTCAATTAGAATTAGCATCATTATAGTGAAAGGAAAAATCAATCAATATTTGAGTAGGAGCCTGTTTGGATGGGCTTAAAAAAAACAGCTTATAAGCTAGTAAGCTAAAGCCAAACGGGCCCAATTAATTTTTTGGGCTTATTTTAAGCACAAAATGGCTTTAAGCTGGCCAGATAAACACTCAAAAAAGCTGAAAATAACTTATAAGCAACTTATAGGGGAAAGGACACTGTGTGTCCACTCAGCCAAACTAATCTCACATTTAATCACAGTTTGGGCTTAATTCCATTAGGTGTCCGTTCGGCCCAAAATAATGCCAATAAATGGCCGGTCGGCCCAAAATAATCATAAAAATTTGGGCCCAACATTTGCGCGCTTTAAAAAAATAAAAAGACTTTTTGTGTAAGTCACCACAAAAAGTCGCCACTAAAAGTACACTGCTACAGCATATATACATATGTTGGAATTATATATACACTTTATATACAAGAATTATACATTTTATATACATATGCTGGAATTAATCATACATTTATTATAAATAAATTATACGTTAATTATACATTTATTATACACATATTATACAATAATGATATGATATTTATTTTTAACATATACAATAGTGATACATATTATATACCACAATGATACGGTTTCTATGATACATTTTTTATACATATAACACACTTTCTATACAAGATCGATATAGTTTATATACACGTCGGGAATTATATATACACTTTCTATATAAAAATGATACATATTATATACAAAAATGATACAATTTTCTATTTTATAATACATATTATATACACAAATGATACATATTATATACAAAAATGATACATACCTTAGTGATTCATATTTTATACAGTTTCTATACATTACAGCTAGGTACTGATACATATTTTATACACAAACGATACATATTATATACAAAAATTGCCTCAGAGTTTGTTGGGATATTTCTTACTAAATATACACATATTATACATGTTTTGGGATATTTAATCTTTAATGGCAACTTTTTTAATTTTTAGGTTTGGGAATAGATGGGCCAGCACATGGGATTATTTATGGCCCAACGGCCATTTGTGTCCTTTCCCCCAACTTATAAGCCAATCCAAACGGGCTCTAGGTCTGTTATACAAAAATAATCTTACAAAGAGTGTACTGGTAAAATGACGGTCGTTGTTGTCATCTGTAAAGTGTTGCTATTGAGAGGTAAAATATAACATGAAAAATCGGTTTAAAAAAAAAAACTTGATTGTTATAGTGAAATGTTGAGGATGACTATTATAGAGATGCCTGATCGTATTTAAGTTTTGAAACCATATTTTCCAGAGTTGAGAATTTTGATCCCATTAAGTTTAAATACTAGATTCACCTTACTTGGGTAGGTTATAACGGATTTGTTCTTGGATCGATCAAGCTGTACTCACTATGACCAACTTCTGAAATGAATAATATATGTGTCATAGAATCCCAGGGAATATCAACAAAAGAAAACATTAAAAAGAAATTGGATGGATAGGCAAAGGTTATGACTTCACCAATACGAGAAAGTTTTGACTGGATAAAAGCTTCCAGTAATCTGCTTAAAATGCCGGCTTCACTAATTTTTCTTTATTTGTCTCTTTATGTGTTTAAACGTATTTTGTTCTTGTGGTGCACATGTCATGGATGATTTCGATTGTGTACTATTAATAGTTATATCATTATCTATCATATAAATTCAAAGATTATGTATTATTGTGATGGCTTGTATATAAATTCTTTTGAAGACATGGTCCTGCTCTGGGGAGGACAAGATTGATTTCTTTCTTGATGTTGATTGCAAAGATGCTTCCGTATGAACTGCAATCCAAGAATAAAAAAAGGCAACCCGATGAACTAAAGCTCCGCTACGCGCGGGATAGAGTGCCTACCGCATTTACGCAAAGAGGTTGTTTTCATTTCTTTAAACCCTACTCCCTCGAATTCGAAAGAAACTTTACCCGTTACGCTAAGGCCCCCTTTCTGCAATCTAAGAATAAGCGGGGAGAAATGTATGATGGAAGAGTATGCTACTTTTCAATATTACTCCTGCTTTGTTTTTTTCTGCACTGGTGTTTTGGATGTAAACTAAAAGGATCTTACTTTTGAAGTGAATTTTTTTTTAACTTTGTGGTCCTGGCTCCTTGGATGGGGATGTTCATCTTTAAGACTTTTGCGGGACGTTTCGTATCTTGAAAATGATGTCTATTCTGATAGAGTTGGGAAAACATTTTGAGCTTGAACAATTGGAAAAATAAAGATTCATTATCCATGGGAAACAACCGTAAATCTTAACCACGGAATGGAAACACCATTAGATAATGTATAGAGCCAAGAAGGCAGGGATATCCTAGTGGAAAAAGGCCTTCAAGTTACTAAGGGAGCAAATTCAAGAAAATGTATTTTAGAGTTGTAGTACTGCACTTGTATTTTTTTTTTCCCCCTTCAATTTCTGTTATTATCACCTGCTTCTTATACTTTGATTTTAGTATTATTTTGTCGTAGCTACTGTTCACTTTTTTTAGAATTCTCTGCATCCTTCCTATAGTATTTTGCATGGTTTTCTCAGTGCTTTTACTTCTTTATCGAACTGCTTTAATTTGCTTTTACTTTAGCCGAGGGTCTATAGGAAACAACCTCTCTACCTCCTAAAATAGGGGTAAGGTCTGCATACACTCTACCCTTCCGAGACTCCACTTGTGGGATTACATTGGGTATGTTGTTGTTGTTGTATTTTAGAGCCAAGTGAATATCAATCACTAGCAAGTTGTAACTCAGTACAAATAAAGCTCTGGTGCTTCAAATCACATTTTCTTGATATACTGTTAAAAAAAATCATATTTTCTTAATATACTTATTTTAGCATTGGCCTCTTGCCAAATGTTACTTTTCTTGATTATTCAGATTACTCCAAGAGTAGAACTAGTGGCAGTACTCCTCTACTTGGATTAGGAATTTTCCAATCAATATTGTGTACTTAAACTATAGCTCAGGCAATTCACTTATCTTTGCTTTTCATGACAACCTCCTGTGCTTTTGCCTTCAGAAGAGCTGTTTCAATAGAAAGTAACTGCATGATGATATATCACTGATGCTGTAAATCTAGTTAATATTATCTTTTGGGATGTACTAAATGGCATATATAATAGAGGACTAGAGGTGGTCCTGATATTTGGGGAAGTTTAGAGAGGATGTGTTCTTGGACTGATACAAGTTGTACACATTATTAAGATTTAAAATTTTATGGTTAGATATGCAAAGGTTTTGACTTGCTGGAAAATACAAGAAGGCTTTGTTTAGATAAAGTCTCCAGTAATGATCTTGAAAGTTTGGCTTCCCTCTGCTTTATATTTGTTTTATGCATTTGATTGAGGAGAATCGTTGTTTTTATGTGGTTCACATTACATATGATGATTGTCCGATTGAATTTTATCATAGGTCATATGATCACCTATTCCATGTATTATTATGATGGCTTGTATATAAATACTTTTGATGATGTGGTCCTGACTGTGGGGGACAAGAGAAATTTTTGTTTTGAGGTTGACTGAATGTTTCCGTACGAACTGCAAGCTAGAATTAAGGGGGAAGCAAAAAAATAGCACTCCTGAAACTGATTTGTTTTTTTTTGCACTTAATTTTTGGTTTTAAACAAAATGAATCTTACTGTTGAAGTGAAATTTTTTAAATGCCGTGGTCCTGCCTCCTTGGACAAGCTGAGATGTTCATAATTCAAACTATTCTGGGGCGACATGTTTCTTGAAAATGATATATGTACTGATAGAGTTAAAATAAACGTCTATCGCGGTTAGAATCAGCAAAATGTAGATTCTTCATCTAAGGGTAGCAACTACCAACTATAATTCTCGTCCACATTGAAATGTTATGGATTAATTTGTTAGTTATTGGCAATAATAGGGTAGAAATTTAGTATTATTAAATTGGTCAACTTAATTTGAAACCTAAAAACTAAGTTTTTTTTGTTTAGATAAAAAGTTTCCAGTAATGATAATGAAAGGTTGGCTTCATTTTGTTTTATATGCATTTGATTGTGGGGTATCGTTGTTTTTATGTGGTGCACATTACATGCGATGATTGTCCGATTGAATTTTATCATAGGTCATATGATCTCCTATTCTGAAGGGCGCAAGTAAGCGGTAAAGTTGTTGTCGGAGATCGCGTATTCAATGCGAACTTGATCCTATTGCAAGAAATGCATGTAGCAAAAAGCCGTATAATAGCCGTATTAGGTCCTACTTCATGGGAACACTTAAAGGAAATTTGGCATTTTATATGATTTTCTATTCTGTGTATTATTATGATGGCTTGTATATAAATACTTTTGAAGATGTGGTCCTGATGTGGGGGACAAGAGAAATTTTTGTTTTGAGGTTGACTGAATGTTACCATTCGAACTGCAAGCTAGAATAAAGGGGGAAGCAAAAAATAGTACTCCTAGAAATGATTTGTTTTTTCTGCACCTAATTATTTGTTTAAACTAAATGAATCTTAGTGTTGAAGTGAAATTTTTCGAACGCAGTGGTCCTGAAAGTGATATGGAGCGACGTTTTTCTTGAAAATGATGTATGTGCTGATAGAGTTAAGATGAACAGCTATCGTAGTATAAGAATCAGCAAAATGTAGATTCGTTATACTAGCAACTGTAATTCTTGTCCGCATTGAAATGTTATGGATGAATTTTTTAGTTATTGGCAACAATAGGTTAGAAAATTTGTATAATTAAATAGGTCAACTTCATTTGAAACCTAAAATCTGAGTTTGATTCTGAATAATACACTTAAAATGGTCTTTAACTTAATTGATGTAGTTTTTACTCCATGTACTTCACTTCATTTGCAGTTATTTTAATTCCTTGTCCATATGAATGTTGTCTGTGGTTATAATTACTGTCATTCTTTTATCTTTTCTCTTAAGAGATCATAGAATCCCTGTAGTAGGTGGTAGAAGATAGGCATGTTGCTGGTTTTCTTGTAAGTTGTAATTATACAGATTGCTTTAGCACAGTCTTTGTGCTACACATACATATTATTGTTACCATTCTCAAAAAAAAAAATTACTGGCATTCTTCTTAGATTACGTCTGTATTTTTCAATGTTTTTCTTCTTAAAGAGTGTATTTAAATTGCATTTGTGCTTTGAGCTATTTTATGCTTTTCACCTTTTTCAACGCTTCTTTTGCCCTAACAGACTTGTCTGGGAGAAGCTAATGACATTAAACATGGCATCCGGTGAGAAACTAGTTTAATATATCATTTTGGGAAGTGATAACTGTTTTTCTCACCAGCTTTCAAAAAGTGAAATCTAGTTATAATGTTATATATGAATAGGCCTTAATCAGGATAAGAAACCTTCATTCGTGTTTTCCTTTGTTCTTAGCATTTTTAAGACGGTATTTCCCATATCCAACTAATTCAATTAAAATTAAATACTTATGCCTGATAGTGGTTATGTTGTTAATAATTTCACAAAGTTCTTGACATATGTTTGACGTGCCTTCTTGTGCCGAGTACAAACAGAAGCCATAACAATTTTGTTGGACATTACCTGGTGAGAATCAACTTACTCAAGATGAGTAACGATATACATCTCTTGGATTAATTAGTGCAAACACTTAAATGTCTTTATAGTAAACATATTATGTTATCTGGTTAACTAACAGGGATTTCCCCCTTTCCTTGTCCAATAACTTTGTTTACATGATTCAACCGTAAGCTTGTGAGGAAATTTTACAGTGACGTATGTTATACCCCTATTTAAACGGGTTAAACTAGGTACAACATATTAGAGATTCCTATTTTTGCGTTATTTTAAGGAGTCGCCACCTAATTGATTTTAAGGTGAATTAGGACACCTAATTATTAACTAAGGTAAAGCTAGACTAAACCTCCGTTAATAGTCTGCTTAATCAGTGTGATTCTAGGTAAGGGTTCTAATTATCCTAAAGGGAAGGGGTTAGGCATCCTCTAGGATCCGTTAACTACGGTTTACCGGCCAAACTTAGGTTAATTAATTAAGGGCTAAAGACGCAAATATAATATTTGAAATTTCAGAAAATAGTTCGTTAGTACTAATAAAGTTTTAAAAGAAAATGTAATAATGCCGTTTAAAATAATACTTGTAAATATATTAAGGCTTTAAATGAAAATGCTATTTAGAATAAAACTCATAGAAAATATGATAATGTACATAGAAGGGGACCTTAATTGCCCAAAAACTTATAAATATTGCTAAAGCTTTAAATATAACGCTATTTAGGATGGGATTATGATTGGCATGAAAGAAATTTTAGAATGCTATTTGAAATAAAGTTTATAAGTATTGCTAATAGTTTAAACAGAAGTAAAATAATATTATTCAAAATAAGACTTTTGCGAAATATGATAATTTACATATAAGTAGAAAAAAAAACACAGGCTTGCGCAATGTTTTGATAAAGATTTGAAGCAAAGTAAACGATGAAGTATTAATTGATTTAGCATTTTTTTTTAAAAAGGGTGCAAAATGAAATACAAAATAGCTTACGAATTTTCTTTATCCTTTTATTATTTTATATTAACCATACTTAGCTAAGAGTGGCGTGATTGATTCAAACTGTTTACCAAAATATACTTGAGTTTATACTTGAAATTAAGATGATAAGAATACAACTCCTTTAATTTTAAAACATGGATTATGCTATTGAAGATTAATCATTCTAAAATAAATATTATAGATACTATAAATAACTTTAATAACAAAGAGGAGGTGAAAGTTTATGAGGTTAATTACTAGTTTTCCCTTGAACTAACTACCCATTACTAAACTAAACCTACTAATCTTACTAAGATTCATTTAAGCTAAGGAAGAAAGAAAACAAAACAAGAAAAAGGTTAGTTGCAAGGTTAAGTACACAAAAAAAAAATGGATGAGGAGAGATAATATAAATGGCCCAGCCCATTTTCAAGTAAGGCTGCTGCGATGGGCCCTTTGTTGAAACGGGTTCAGCCCATTCTTGGGACTGCTGCCAGATGGGCTTCGGCCCAGCAGAAATTCAACAAATTGTTACGGATAGGTTGGACTCGGACAGAGTTGATTCGAGCGAGATTATGTTGGGCTTTCAGCCCAACACCAAGTGCGGAGGAAGAACAAGCCCCTCGGACTCGTATACGATGGTCATGCAAAATAAAAAGATAAGGATTAGTAGCCACTCAATGAACAACATTAGACATGTAAAATATAAATTCAAATCAAATCTGCAAATCGTATATGCTCTATGTTTATTTGAAATATACCTCATGTATACACACTCATAAGGATTCTACAGCTCAAGAAAGGATAGCAAATAAGGGTATTCAAGCTAGTTTATTTAATATTTAAACACTCAAAAGAAACAAACAGAGTTGTTCATTTCTATACATTGCTGAGATCTTTAAAACATGATTACCTCATGATTTGAGGTGCAGAGAAGGTCAATTCAACGAATGGACAGCGCCCAAAGTCCAAACCAATATTTGCTTAAATGTATAAAAAAGGGGAAACGGAAGCTAATGACATTCTCACAACTATGATAACTAAAATAAAGAAGAAGAAGTTCTGCTAGAAAACAATACTCTCTTTAGAGGGATGTATGGCAATAATCGAGGTCACCGTTTAAACAACTAACGCGCGTAAGAGAAAATTGACAATTTAGGAGCAAACTAGACCGAATTCCACAGCTAGGCAGGCTGAAATATATCCTCCTTCTTGACACAGATATCCAACCAGTTATTTTCTTTTACATTGATTTATATGGGACCAAATTGGTAAAATTGGATTCATTAACCTTCAAACAGAAGCTAAACTCAAAGAAAAGTATTTCAAACAATTAAGTATTGATTGACGTGTCAATGATTCAACGACCAAACCATCAACAAACTCCTTCATACGTTCGGACAATATTCAATGCAGTAAATATTAGTCAAAGCAATAGGTGTTCTCCCCTATATTCGGCAAGCTCAAAGAATATCACCGCAACAACTTATCAATACAGGATTTGCTTCTTTAAAACTCAATAACACCAACTGACCGCAGAGAAGTATTCTGACAAGGACAAACCTTATGGACTATAGCTGATTCCGATTACGACCAAATAAGTATAGGTATGCCTCAAGTAATCAAACTAGTTTCATCTTAAACATATATTAGTTCAAACAGACAGGGGGTTAAATCTACTGATTATGATATCGAGCCGGGAAGCAATTAACCTGTTTCTAGCAAAAAAAAAGAACTTAGTCTTTAGGATCAGTATCTTTCAATTTACTTCCTAATACATTAACAGGAGAAATAAAATACCAACCAAGCGATCTCTTTGAATCCATTTTTAGGTATTAAAACACTTAGTCGAACCGAGTTTCATGTTTTGACATTCTTTAATGATAAGAGCACCCTACTTAAGTTTTGAAGAAAACAGGATGGCATCCCTATTCCTTAGTTCCTCTAAAACATGTTGACTGCTTCTAGAACCAATATAAAATATCACGTGAAACTACCAAACAAATTATGCTAGAATCATTTGAGACATAACATAGTGAATTGATTTTAGTGCTTAGCAAAGTTCATCAACTGATTCCTTGTTCTTACACCAAGAGAAAGGTCCCAAATAGTTAATTCAAAATTATGTGAGACTCAAGGCCTTACCTTTAACACACTTGGTCTTTTGTAACATTATTAATTCATTCGACCAAACTGTGACACTATATTTACCATAATGAAGTCTAACAGAACTAATATTCAAGCAGACAGCAATCTAGACTAACATTTCCCGCACACAGATCAGAAGCCGACCACGTTGAACTCTACTCAGAGTAATCAATTAACATAGTATACATGTTTAAGTACTCACTGGAGCATGTTTAACTATTCAGCCAAGCAAAGCAGGGGCATATTTTATATCTGATTCTGCGAACATGTGAACCACAAATTGGACTGACACAGCGACACGCTAAATAATACAGGCAGCAAACTAGGCTAGCATATAATAACTAAGAAACTAAAAATGTAAAATGAAAGAGAAAAGGGGAATCACCTGCTTCGGGTGCAGCGAAGTAGGGCTCGAGCTTCCGATATACCTCGAACACCACAAATCCCGAATTAGTGTAAACTCGAATCCAAACAGAGATCGAAGGGCGATAACAAAAAAACGTCTTAGATTTTTTGACTCGATATCGACAATGCTACGGCTACTCAAACTAATATTTTAGGGAATTTAAGTGACTTCATAAACTAATGTTTTCAAGGATCCAAGGTGGTTAAAGAGAACTTCTGATTTTTTGGGGAATTTCCGCCGCTCCAAAAAATCTCCCCTCCAAGGACTCAAGAAGAGACTATTTATAGGAATCAACTAGGGTTTGCTGGGTTTTAAAATTGAAATTTAGGCGGGATTTTGGTCAACAAACGTGCGATGACAAAGATCAGAAACCCCAGGAAGAAAACAAAACCCGTTAAAAAGTTTGTACCCGAAAAAGAGAGAAACTGATAAAGAAAAGACTTCAAACTCACGAATGGACAAAACTCATTAAGGATGGTTTCAGGTTGAGAGCAGAGGGGATGGGAAGCAAACAAAGAGATGACCTTCAACGGTTGAAAAACTGACGGGGAAAGGACTAACATTAATATCCTTTCCCCAAAATGACCATGCACGATCTGGAGGAACGAAAGGCGTCTGCAATTTTACTGTTGTCGTCGGAGAGAGAAGGGGCGGGTGAGGAGAGAGAGAAGAGAGAAGGAGGAGAGAAAAAAAGGGGGTAGGTGCGGCGTTGATGAAATGAAAGAACCCTAGTGGTTTTTTTTTTTTTTTGTTGAAATGGGGATTGGGCCGGTCGGGTCGGGTAGGTTTAGACGGGTATGGGCTGGGTCAATTAATTAAAACATGGGCTAATTGTAAATGGACCGAATCAATAGGGGCTGGTCTGAAAATAATTAATTGGGCTGGGTTGATTCGAATGGTGGGATGATGAATTAAAATGTAGGCTTCTAAATTTAAGTAAAAGACCCATTTTGACTAATTATATGCTAACATGTGTTAAAATATTATCTCATATAAAAGTATGTATTTATTAGTACTCAGATAAAAATAAAATGGCGTCGTAATAGACGCGCGATAATATATTGAAAGCCAACGATAAATAAATGCTATTATTTAGTTGTACGAAAATACCTGCGATGCGTGTGCGTAATGCAGTAAAATGCTGAATGATTATAAGGCAAATTTGATAATACCAGTAATAAGATAATAATAATAATAATAATAATAATAATAATAATAATAATAATAATAATAATAATAATAATAATAATAATAATAATAATAATAATAACTAGTGACTGCAATAAAATAATAAAACGCCGGTATTAATAAAAGTTAATAATTATAGTAAAAATACAAATAATTATTTTAAAATTACCAAAATATTATGAGCATAAATAGATATTATGGGGATGAAGGGACAAAATTGGGTGTCAACAACTTGTCCCTCTTTGCCCGGTGATGATGAAAGAATTTTCGGGCAAAGACGTTGACTCAGTAGCCTATTTTGTCCCGGCTAGAGGATTTTGGGGGACTAAGGGCAAGAAATGCGAAAGGATTACGAAGATTATGGCCGAACTCCGGTCTCCGAGTCGCCTACATATCTCGGGCTGCACGAGAATCAGGCCATGTGTAGTTCTGGGATAACTACGACACCTATGAAAGACGAATCCCGATTGGTGCGAATCTTTGCAAAATATTGTCCCAGTGTCGAATTATGGAGACACTGGGTATTATGGTAGAGACTTGAAAATTCTGGGATACAGGCGGAATAGTTGGAGATGAGTGTTCGAGGTAGATCTTCGACCCTTGTCGGGAAGTCTGATTTCCTCCCCAACATATTGCCCCAGTTCGCTGCCGAAGAAATAGTTCCACGTTGCGCTAAAACTCTTGCGAAACTTTAAACTAGATAAAAATAGTCAGTAAAATAAATATCGAAAATAAAGCGATTTAAAATAATTCCGCAAAACGGAAATTTACAGTGATTAAAATGATAGC
>NC_081346.1:73399528-73485472 GCF_029784015.1 Lycium ferocissimum | reverse complement strand
TAACGTGTTTATCTTTCAAATCGATGCTATAACATGAAAAATCAGCGGGGTCGCGGACCCCGGATATTTAAACGAGGTTGACTAATGGACTTAATACACCTTGGATATTAAGCCTCCTAGGTTCGTGCATGCTCTTAAAGGGTTTTGGTTTAGCTACTATCTTAAGTTTTCTAAGATTTGGCTTTACTAGACAAGGTTCCGGCGGACTACTCGAGTGAAGGCTACGCGGTCACGGAATTCGGACACCCCGCGCATATGCCAACTCTCCTAAAAATTTGGATTTTTGAAAAAATTTTGCGGGTGCGCAAAACACACCTCGCGTGTACGTGTGATAGTGTGAGTTTTTCAGAAATTGAGGAAATATGAACGGAATGCCAGTTTAAGAAAAGCAGTAACATAGAAAATTTTCATATAATAAAACAGCCATTTAAAAGCACATAAGAAAATAATAAAAGCAAAATAAAGCCAAAACTCCCAAAGCAATCCAATTAATTAACCTAAGTTGTTATGGTTAGAACCTAAAATCCCCAGCGGAGTCGCCAAGCTGTTATACCCTATTTAAACGGGTTAAACTAGGTACAACATATTGGAGATTCCTATTTTTGCTTTATTTTAAGGAGTCGCCACCTAATTGATTTTAAGGTGAATTAGGACACCTAATTATTAACTAAGGTAAAGCTAGACTAAATCTCCGTTAATAGTCTGCTTAATCAGTGTGATTCTAGGTAAGGGTTCTAATTATCCTAAAGGGAAGGGTTAGGCATCCTCTAGGATCCGTTAACTACGGTTTACCCGGCCAAACTTAGGTTAATTAATTAAGGGCTAAAGACGCAAATATAATATTTGAAATTTCGGAAAATAGTTCGTTAGTACTAATAAAGTTTTAAAAGAAAATGTAATAATGCCGTTTAAAATAATACTTGTAAATATATTAAGGCTTTAAATGAAAATGCTATTTAGAATAAAACTCATAGAAAATATGATAATGTACATAGAAGGGGACCTTAATTGCCCAAAAACTTATAAATATTGCTAAAGCTTTAAATATAGCTATTTAGGATGGGATTATGATTGGCATGAAAGAAATTTTAGAATGCTATTTGAAATAAAGTTTATAAGTATTGCTAATAGTTTAAACAGAAGTAAAATAATATTATTCAAAATAAGACTTTTGCGAAATATGATAATTTACATATAAGTAGAAAAAAAACACAGGCTTGCGCAATGTTTTGATAAAGATTTGAAGCAAAGTAAACGATGAAGTATTAATTGATTTAGCATTTTTTTTTTTAAAAAGGGTGCAAAATGAAATACAAAATAGCTTACGAATTTTCTTTATCCTTTTATTATTTTATATTAACCATACTTAGCTAAGAGTTGGCGTGATTGATTCAAACTGTTTACCAAAATATACTTGAGTTTATACTTGAAATTAAGATGATAAGAATACAACTCCTTTAATTTTAAAACATGGATTATGCTATTGAAGATTAATCATTCTAAAAAATAAATATTATAGATACTATAAATAACTTTAATAACAAAGAGGGTGAAAGTTTATGAGGTTAATTACTAGTTTTCCCTTGAACTAACTACCCATTACTAAACTAAACCTACTAATCTTACTAAGATTCATTTTAAGCTAAGGAAGAAAGAAACAAAACAAGAAAAAGGTTAGTTGCAAGGTTAAGTACACAAAAAAAAATGGATGAGGAGAGATAATATAAATGTTGACCCGTTTCAAGTAAAGTACAACTTGCGATGGGCCTTGTTGAAACGGGTTCGACCCGTTCTTGGACGCTCTTTGCCGGATGGGCTTCGGCCCCCGGCGAAATTCAACAAATTGTTACGGATAGGTTGGACTCGGACGGAGTTGATTCGAATTATGTTGGGCTTTCGGCCCACTGACACCAAGTGCGGAGGAAGAACAAGCCCCTCGGACTCGTATACGATGGTCATGCAAAATAAAAAGATAAGGATTAGTATCCACTCAATGAACAACATTAGACATGTAAAATATAAATTCAAATCAAATCTGCAAATCGTATATGCTCTATGTTTATTTGAAATATACCTCATGTATACACACTCATAAGGATTCTACAGCTCAAGAAAGGATAGCAAATAAGGGTATTCAAGCTAGTTTATTTAATATTTAAACACTCAAAAGAAACAAACAGAGTTGTTCATTTCTATAACATTCTTTGAGATCTTTAAAACATGATTACCTCATGATTTGAGGTGCAAAGAAGGTCAATTCAACGAATGGACAGCGCCCAAAGTCCAAACCAATATTTGCTTAAATGTATAAAAAAGGGGAAACGGAAGCTAATGACATTCTCACAACTATGATAACTAAAATAAAGAGAAGAGAAGTTACTGCTAGAAAGCTTCAATACTCTCTTTAGAGGGATGTATGGCAATAATCAGGTCACCATTTAAACAACTAACGCACATAAGAGAAAACCAGCAATTTAGGGAGCAAACTAGACCGAATTCCACAGCTAGGCAGGCTGAAATATATCCTCCTTCTTGACACAGATATCCAACCAGTTATTTTCTTTTACATTGATTTATATGGGACCAAATTGGTAAAATTGGATTCATTAACCTTCAAACGAGAAGCTAAACTCAAAGAAAAGTATTTCAAACAATTAAGTATTGATTGACGTGTCGATGATTCAACGACGAAACCGTCGACGGAAACTCCTTCATACGTTCGGACAATATTCAATGCGGTAAATATTAGTCAAAGCAATAGGTGTTCTCCCCTATTCGGCAAGCTCAAAGAATATCACGCAACAACTTATCATACGATTTGCTTCTTTAAAACTTATGCCTGGTGACCGCGAGTATTCGACAAGGACAAACCTTATGGACTATAGCTGATTCCGATTACGACCAAATAAGTATAGGTATGCCTCAAGTAATCAAACTAGTTTCATCTTAAACATATATTAGTTCAAGCAGAGACGGGGGTTAAATCTCTCGATTATGATATCGAGAGCGGGAAGCAATTAACTTTGTTTCTAGCAAAAAAAAAGAACTTAGTCTTTAGGATCAGTATCTTTCAATTTACTTCCTAATACATTAACAGGAGAAATAAAATACCAACCAAGCAGTCTCTTTGAATCCATTTTTAGGTATTAAAACACTTAGTCGAACAGTTTCATGTTTCAGCATTCTTTAATGATAAGAGCACCCTACTTAAGTTTTGAAGAAAACAGGATGGCATCCCTATTCCTTAGTTCCTCTAAAACATGTTGACTGCTTCTAGAACCAATATAAAATATCACGTGAAACTACCAAACAAATTATGCTAGAATCATTTGAGACATAACATAGTGAATTGATTTTAGTGCTTAGCAAAAGTTCATCGGCTGATTCTTGTTCTTACACACCGAGAAAGGTCCCGAATAGTTAATTAAAAAATTATGTGAGACCGAGCCTTACCTTTAACACACTTGGTCTTTTGTAACATTATTAATTCATTCGACCAAAGCGCTGACACTATATTTACCATAATGAAGTCTAACGAGAACTAATATTCAAGCGGACGACAATCTAGACTAACATTTCCTTTTACGAGATCGAAAGCGAACCACGTTGAACTCTACTCAGAGTAATCAATTAACATAGTATACATGTTTAAGTACTCACTGGAGCATGTTTAACTATTCAGCCAAGCAAAGCAGGGGCATATTTTATATCTGATTCTGCGAACATGTGAACCACAAATTGGACTGACACAGCGACACGCTAAATAATACGAGCGACAAACTAGGCTAGCATATAATAACTAAGAAACTAAAAATGTAAAATGAAAGAGAAAGGGGAATCACACAGCGGGTGCGGCGAAGTAGGGCTCGGCTCCCGATATACCTCGAACACCACAAATCGAATTAGTACCAAGCTCGAATCCAAACGAGAGATCGAGGCGATAACGAAAAAACGTCTTAGATTTTTTGACTCGATATCGACAATCTTTACGGCTACTCAAACTAATATTTTAGGGAATTTAAGTGACTTCATAAACTAATGTTTTCAAGGATCCAAGGTGGTTAAAGAGAACCGATTTTTTGGAATTTCCGCCGCTCCAAAAAAATCTCCCTCCAAGGACTCAAGAAGAGACTATTTATAGGAATCAACTAGGGTTTTGCTGGGTTTTAAAATTGAAATTTAGGCGGGATTTTGGTCAACAAACGTGCGATGACAAAGATCAGAAACCCCAGGAAGAAAACAAAACCCGTTAAAAAGTTTGTACCCGAAAAAGAGAGAAACTGATAAAGAAAAGACTTGAACTCACGAATGGACAAAACTCGTAAGGATGGTTTCGGGTTGAAGCGGAGGGGATGGGAAGCAAACAAAGAGATGACCTTCAACGGTTGAAAAGGCGACGGGGGAAAGGACTAACATTAATATCCTTTCCCCAAAATGACCGTACGATACGGAGGAACGAAAGGCGTCACGACTCTTTCTTTGTTGTCGTCGGAGAGAGAGGGGCGGGTGAGGGAGAGAGAGAAGAGAGAGAGGAGAGAGAAAAAAAAGGGGTAGGTGCGGCGTTGATGAAATGAAAGAACCCTAGTGGTTTTTTTTTTTTTTTTGTTGAAATGGGGATTGGGCGGTCGGGTCGGGTAGGTTTAAACAGTATGGGTGGGTCAATTAATTAAAACATGGGCTAATTGTAAATGGACCGAATCAATAGAAATTTGATCCGAAAATAATTAATTGGGCTGGGTTGATTCGAATGGTGGGATGATGAATTAAAATGTAGGCTTCTAAATTTAAGTAAAAGACCCATTTTGACTAATTATATGCTAACATGTGTTAAAATATTATCTAATATAAAAGTATGTAGTTATTATTGCTCAGATAAAAATAAAATGCCGTCGTAATAGCTGCGCGATAATATATTGAAAGCCAACGATAAATAAATGCTATTATTTAGTTGTACGAAAATACCTGCGATGCGTGTGCGTAATGCGGTAAAAATGCTGAATGATTATAAGGCAAATTTGATAATATAAGATAATAATAAGATAATAATAATAATAATAATAATAATAATAATAATAATAATAATAATAATAATAATAACTAGTAATAATAATAATAATAAAATAATAAAATAATAATAACGCCGGTATTAATAAAAGTTAATAATTATAGTAAAAATACAAATAATTATTTTAAAATTACCAAAATATTATGAGCATAAATAGATATTATGGGGATGAAGAGACAAAATTGGGTGTCAACAACGTACTGGTAATTAACCAATGAAGAAAAGCAGGTTTACAAGTCGTCATCCAGAAAAGATGAGATCATAATCTGAGAAAGAGAACCTGTAAAAACTAAAAAGAACCATTTGATTGAACATTACAAGCATTCAAGAGGTGAATCTGTGATGTGGAGTCAGGTTTCACACAAAACAGCAGTTTCTTTTCTTGCCATTTAATAGTTGGATGTTTGAAGAGGGTTTATCTACTATGGCTTTCTGAGTATCTCATGCTAAACCCCATCTAGACGTATGTTATCTTCAAACCATGCAGGATTTGAAAAAGGACTGGCACCAGCACTAAGGCTCATCACTTGTGTCTGACACGGTCGGTTTGCCTCTTCTCTGCTGGCTTTAAAATTTCCTCAAAACAGCTAAGAAAGATCTTTATTTTCTGGGAACTGCAAGTCTTCACTTAAAATTTCCTTCTCCTTTGATGCAAAACTACTGAGATTATTGTTTTCCTGTCTTTGATTTAGTTGGCAGAATAATATAAACATTATGATTTCTTCAAAGCTTCACTTTGAAACTTTACAAAGGGAATAACCAGGAGAAAAAATCAGAAAGATTTTTAGCTTTCTTCTTTGTAGCAAGTTTTTTCTCAAGTTGTGGGTCAGAATGATTCCTGGTAAGATTCTGAGTATTGTGTACTATCATCAATCAGCTACACCTGATGCGAAATTAGTTGGGGTCGACTTTTATGAAGCCTTAATGTCGAAATCTTCAGATCGGAGGACTACTTTTAAGCTGACCGTCTACCTTAAAATAAATAGAGGTTTTATGTTTGATTCTTTCCACCTCCATTACAAACTGTATGTGTTTGTCCTAAAATGAAAGAATCTAGATAGAGGCATGTTAAGGACCTGATAGAAATATATTGATCTCTTCCCATTCAAAGTTTTTTAGTCTTCGGTGTAGTCATAGTACTAGGTCAGATAATTTGCCTATAGTGTTGGTTATCCATTTAGTTTATCTTGAAAGCTAACATAGAATAGATTTTCTTTTCGAAAGCTTCAAAGATGAATTCAGATGTATAGGAGGAGAAGTCCATGTAGTTTTTTGCTATAGCTTAGGCACCTTTTGTAAAGTATTTAGTTTGTACATACTCACATATTACAAGAGGTAAGGCAAAGTCTCCCTCTTCTGTTGTATCTTTTGTTTCATATCTATAAAATTTCTCCCCTATTACTAGTCGTCCCTTCTTCAGTTGTATCTTTTGTTTCATAACTATGAAATTTCTCCCTTCGTACTAGTGTCCCACCCCCTCTTTTGTTGTGTCTTTTGTTGCAGATCTACAGAATTGCTCTCTTACTAGAAAAAAGTGTCATGATTATCCAGGTACCACGAGCTCTCTGTCCCACACGTTCACTGGTTACACCGAATGCTCCTATCTCTCGACAAAGATCGTGTGATGTGCAATTATGATTCAACATAGAATAGATCAATCCATTTCCCTTTGTTCTCAAGTGCACTCGCTTTATATCTCGGACACACAAGGAAGGATGTGGTGGGAAGGAAACAGCCCTAGCCCTAGCCTGTCTGGCCGATCATTCTGCTGGCATCTCGCTTTCACATCCCCGTTTAACGGCTGCTCGGGGATGTAGTTATAGATAGGTTAGTTTTAGTGGGTCGTGGGCTCCACCTGTTATCTCCTTCTACAACATGTTGTCGTCGTCTCCATATTCCATGTCACTTAGTCATCTCTGCCTCGCTGCGGGTCAGCACCTTTGAAAGAAACGGAGGACTTCATTCAATGACCCCGCAATTGCCCTTTGAACGATCATAATAAAGTAAAGCTTGAACTAAGTTTTGTACTCAATTAGTTTCAAATGCGAATTGCAAAAATTTTACAAGCTAACATTACTATCCGTGGTTGGAGTTTTTGTTCAGCTGATCATTATATCTCGGAAGTGTGACAGCAGCAGGATGTGCTATTTTGACTGGTCCATTTCATTCCCCCCTTTTTTAAGTTTATGACGTTCGAAGAGTGTTGTTTTAATTTAACCAGGAATTTGTCTTATAGTGCTTAACATAAAGTTATATTAGTTCCTTCCTTTAGCCTAATTGCAACTGGCCATTTTTCTAGTAGGCAATACAGATGCAGCAGTTATCATTTTTAATTTGATTGTGGTATATTTGAACTTTGTTGATGTTACATATTTGACCATTGAGCATGAGTTGATATTTGAGGACTGCGTAACATAGTATTTACTGGAAAAGAATGGCCAAAATATGTAAATAGGGATAATTGAGATGATGCAAAGACTCTTCATGTGTAATTCAGGACTGCAGTAGCATGTGTGACATATGATTTTTTTGGGGAAGGAATGGCAAGAATTTTTAAGAAATGTAATGCAAAGACTCTTCGTGTGCACTTTGCAACTGCAGTAGTATGTGTGAAATATGGTTTTTACTCAACCCAGCAGGTAGTAATTAGTACTCCATTCTTAGCCCGAGGTCTCGAAATACAGTATATGCGAAATAGGGTTTTTACTCAACCCAGCAGGTGGTGGTTATTACTACATTCTTGACCGGAGGTGTCCAGTTCGGACCCTGGGAAGGAGTCGGCTTAGGTAGCTAGCATATTACCCCAAAAGCTGAATTCTCTGGCGCGAATTCAGATTGTTCAGGCCCCAAAAAAGGTACCGGACACCAGGCAGGAGAACTAAACAGGGGTAATGCAAACTCTTCATGTGCATTTTAGGATTGCACCAGTAGTATGTGTGATAATATATGGTTTTTACTGGAAAGAGAGATTGGAGAATGCAAATTGAAGCAAAGCATAGGCGAATGGCTATAGCAATACTTCATATATTGCTAATGGGGTCATTCGCACAAATGCCCTATTTCGGGGGTGGTCTTTAATACTTGCCCCTCAAATTCTTTGGTCTTTAATTTTTGTCATTCGTCACTTTAAGTGAGAAATACCCCTAAGGTTTTGGGTTCGAACCCCAGCAGAGTATAAAATCGAATTAGGTCTCAACGAGCGAATCGGTGTTTTACTACCAATCACAAGTTTCATGTTCGACGCAGCATTCTCGGTCTGTCATTATACCTCGAGAAGTAGAAAGAATTACAATCCCCATTCCACCTATTCCAATGGCTTTGGCTACTCTAACCTTCCCGACCACGATTTTTTTTTTTAATTAGATATTTCACTGTGAAATAAGAAATTGTATTTTCCTAGGTATCAAAAATCTAGTAAATAAAAGAAATCAAAAAAGAAATAAAATGGCAAGGCAGAAATTCGTAGCAAATTATGCCTATCGGGCTGAAGTTAAGGCCTAACTTCTGTAGAAACATAGCAGAGTAAAAAAATCGTAAGATAAGGTTTCATAGCAAACTATGCCTATTCGGGATAAAGTTATACCTTGAACCATAGTTTGTAGAAATTAAGTCATCCTACAGAACTATGCCTTACGGCATAGTTTCTATATAGAAGTTAAGGCATAACTTTACCCCTTGTCCGACATACTTCTGTAGGATTCTTAGAGAAGTTAGGCCTTAAGATATAACTTTTGTCCGAATGGGCATAATTTGCTACGAAATTCTGCATTGTGATTTTTTTTTTTTTTTGGCCTCTGCTAGGGTTCGAACCTGAATCTCTGGTTTCATAGACCAGCAAATAAAGATACTTTGGCCCATAAATTTTATTAAATGGAAAGTGGAGGCAAAAATTAAAGACTGTCGATTTGAGGGGCAATGTAACACCTCGCACCTTTAATCTAGGCTACGTTCATGATTTTGGGACTTAGAAGAACAGTTCAGCAAAATGCACTTTTACTCCTAGGATTACGGGCCGTATAATTTTATACGGACCGTATCACTGGCCGTATAAAATTCCCCAAGAAATCCAAGTTTCTGCCAAGTTTTTAAATGCTTAAATATGGACCGTATGTTGAAATACGGCCTATACTTGGTAACCGTGAAATGGGATACGGACCGTATCTCGGTCCGTGAATATGATGGGAAAAATTCGGGTTTCTAGAATTTGAGGACTTGATTATTAAATCGTTAAATACGGACCGTATTCCTTACCCTGATTACTGGGGAGAAAAATCTAAATTTCTAGAAATTTTTAAATTCTTAAATACGGTCAGTTATATGGACCGTATGTTAAAATATGGATCGTATAATGGCCTGACTCAGTTAAGTATACAGTTAAGTATAAATACGGGACTCCGGTTTTTTATTCTATTTTTCATACTCTCAAGCCCTAGCACGAAGGTTCTCTCTTCCCACCATTAAAATACATCAAGGTAAGCCTATTTCAATCATTCCAAGTGAATTCTAACATAGATCTGTGATTTCTAAATAAGAATTCATTATTCTTAACCTAGGGTTTTCAGGAAAACCCATCTCAAGGTCTAAGCTTTTGAAGCGTTACCAGGTATGTAGGGCTTCTATCTACGTGTGGGAACATCTTTGTACTTCCCCACGTCATGTTCTTCCATGGTTATACGAAAGCTCACCAAAAACTAGGGTTTTAGACGTGTTCATAATAACCCTAACGTCATGCATCATGATTTACCATGTTTGAATTATAAATTTGTTATTGTATTCCTAATCTTCCATTTTGGTTATTGGGAATCCGTCTGTAACCATGAAAATCCATACTTTACATTCCATGGGTCCTTACATTCAAGTTATGAAATATTATGTTTATTTTCATGGAAATCCTACATGTCCCCATGTTTTCATGCAAGTTATATTATGTAATTATATTCATGTTACATTATATTTACAATCCATGTTTACAAGTCATGTTTATGAAAAACCTTGGGCTCAGATGCCTCTTATATTCATGTTCATGTTTTTGAAAGTTGCACAGATTACCGAGAAGGCTCAGAAAACCTTAAACTATGTTTGCTATTGTAGGATAAGGATCGCTCCGCCCGGTTAGGACGACTCCTTCATGTTTTCCCCATTGGGGGATTTTGGATCCATTCATGTTCATGTTCGTTCTTGTACCCTGGCAAGGTACAATATGGCTTAGCTAATCGGGCAGAGACCAACGTGGCGGTTACATGTCGGTTATATTAATGCTCTCCCACAGATATCTTTATAGACTTAGAATATTTTACTCATGTTATACATATATATTCATATCGATGATACCTGTGTTCATGTTCGGTTTACGATTTCGGTTCGGCCTATTATTTCATGTGCCATGCTTTATTCCATTCAGTTGTTTTACATACCAGTACAATTCAAGTGTACTGACGTCTCCTTCTATTTGCCTGGGAGCCTGCATTCCACGATGCAGATTTACAGGACGACGGATCAACACGTTAGGACTCAGCACATATCAGCTTTTGGTGAGCCCCATTCTATTCGGGGTTTTAGCTTTACTTATGTTTATTTCAGTCATGCAGTTAAGGTATACCGGGGGCCTTGTCGATAAACAATTTAGTAGTCAGATTCATGTCAGAGGTTTCATAGACTAGTCAGTTATGTCATGTCAGATATTCAGAGTCGTCTAGCCATTTTGGCTCATTATTATTATGTTTATTCATACTATTCCGCATTATGATATTATGATATTTTCAGACTTATGATTTATGGTCCCAAACTTTACTTAAATTATGCATGTTCCTAGTTTATTCCGCATCAGTTCATGCCTATGTTGAGTCAGCAAGCCATATGGTTCGCTCAGTCATATACAGTCAGGCATCGAGTGTCATGCTACGCCCAGGCCATTGTTCGGGGCGTGACAGGCAAAACTTAAAAACCAGTCCATATGAAGGGAATCCGCGCAATTTTTGGTTGCTAATGTTCCGGTAGAAATTGGGTTTGTAAACAAATTGTTTATTTTCTCACAAGGTTAATAGAGTATGCGAGAAATGGTCAATTGATTTTGTAATTCTTTACAAATTTGTTTTTAGTTTTATGTCTTTTTTACTAGAGGTCCTTGTGCCAAGGGTCTACTGGAAACAGCCACTCTACCTCCCTATACCCCACTTTATACACTCTAATCTTTCCAGAGTCCACTTTGTGGGATTTTACTAGGTATGATGTTGTTGTTGTTGTCATCGTTTATACAAGGGATCTTCATTTTTACACATAAGAGATAAAGATCTGAAAATAACACAAAAGAGAAGTAAAGTTATTTTTTTCTACTCAAATTGTAAGTTATCATATTCGCTTCAATTCATGTGATAGACATAGTCTCAATAGAACTTTCGAAACTTGTGGCTTTAAACAAATCATAATATTTGTGGGTATAAATGCTTCTTACTAAGTGTAGAATAAAAAAATGTAAAGTTAATTAATTTTGTCAAATATAGCAATGTGTCATTTTTCGTAACACATTAATAAGGAAATAGCATCATATAAATTGAAATTTTGGTGAGCTATTTTCTATTTTTGCTTAAATATAATTTGTTTTAGTATTAGGTAGAGAGATCAACTTGGATCATGACAGTGTAAAAGGCATTATGGTCTTATTCGTCAGTCACGCCTTCAATTTGTGAGTTGTAAAATGGTACAATTACTTAAAAAGGTTTTAACTTATATAAAGTGTAGTGAGTGTAAAGATATTTTATCATTGACGTATTTTAGCTGGTTATTTATTTTCCTTAGGTACTAAATACAGCTAGGTGTTGTTGCATTTCACTTATTAATAGTGAAAAATCTATAAATTGACAAGGCACAGAAGTCAAACTCTTTCCAGAAAGCTCTATATTTAAAGTTACAATCCATTTTTCTTCTCTTTATCCGACCAATCGAATTAACAACATATCTACAAATCTTCTTAAGATCTCATTGCTTAATGTCCATGAAAGTGCACATTTATTTATCATTGAGAGTGCTGTGCGATGGATGGCAACCCTTCGGTCCATCATCAATCAAAAGTTCTGGATTTGAGTTCGGAAATGGAAAATACCTTGATAGAAAGTACTTCCCTTTTAACTGGTTTTACTCGATCTGTATCAGTTGGGGCGGTGAGTAGTAGATATATTCTGGTTATACCATAAAAACAGTATAAAATTTACAAATTATCACTTTTCATTCCATATGGTTAAAAGTAACCACTATCATGGAGTTTCAAATTCCACACGTGATACACGAGGCCATTATTATGGAATTTTATCTGTGAAATATAAAGCTTCATTACAATGGTCAATTTTTAATTACAGGACGACGGAAAAAGTGGTCACCCCGCGCTATTACTATTGGACTAAGATTGCATGCATTTATTTTTCAACTTAGTTCGATGCTCTGAGAGATTTTATTTGTAGAATTGGTTTTAAGGAAAAAGAAAATTATTGGTAAGCAGGAAAGAAATAACAGAGAAAATAGCTTTATGAAAGGTATCCATTGACCATTTGATAAATATGATGGTAATTGAGTATTGCAATAATTTAATTTGGCGCATAATTAAATTTGAACAATTTGGGTAATGATTAATCATTATCATATTCCATTCTGTTAACATGTCACCATTTGTCGTCCTAATTAAAGGTGTAGGGATATAAAGTTTCTAAAGTTAAAAAGTTATTGTGGAAATTGTTATGGCGATTAGACTCACCATCAAGGCAGGATTTGACGGATTTTACAATAAACCAGTTTTGGTTTAAAAATCATGTTTTGGATACGCTGCGATTTGAATATTTTAAGTTGTATTTTCTCTTATAGACATAAAAATCACAAATTGTGAAAACTATCAAAACATTCTCAATTCTTATACAATCTTACCAAATGAGCAAGTCATAGTTCATAACAAAATTAGTACACTACTAGAAAGCCTTTCTAAAAAACACAACACCAATTAATCAAACTTTAGTTCAATAAAAACGAAAATTTAACATGAATAGTAATGTAACTACTCTTTAATATAATCCTCCACATATATTAAAGGTTGGTAGACATAAATAAAGGTTGGTGGAAGTTAAGAGATTGGTAAATGATTGATGGGGTAATTGTTAAAAATACCTACCAACTTATGGGTCTTTTTTTACAAAATATAAATTTATGGATTAAATTTTATATTTAAAAAAGTTAAAACCATGGTTTCAAACCCCAAATCATGCCTTTTTGGATGATTTGGAGTTTGAAACCATGAGTGAAACGCATGTCCAAACATTGGTTTGGGATCATGGTTTGAAAACGCATGGCGAAACGCCTACCTAATATATGATTCTTCTTTCAACCCAAAAAGAAATTTTAATTTTCTTCAGGTCAACTAACCAAAGAATATCATTTGTCGTGGATCAGATGATGATCAATATATACTCATTTCTTGTTAATGTCAATATTTACTACTCTCATTCCTCTCCCAACGTAGTTATTTCTCAATTTTTGTTTCTTAATTAAGCTGATGTTGGCCTGCATATAATTCAAATCCACTAATTTTTCCCACAACCATTTGTGCTACAATTTTTTTTAAGTGTTTCTATATATTGACTTTATGTAATTCAGTAGCAATTTTTTAAGAAAATAAAAAGAAAAGAGTTCACCTCTCTTCCTAGTGAGTTTTTAATTATTAGTAATATTTTTGTTTTAAATGTTTTCTTGTTTGTTTTTTCTCAGAAATGATAAAGCTCTATTTTAGGAAACTCTAGTGATTCTACATATCTACTAAAGACCACGGGTATCTTGAGTTCCAACAGGAATATTGGATTTCTTTAGGTTATGGAAATATTTCAAACAGAATGTATCACGTAAGAAATACTCCTTTCATTTAAAAAAAAAAAAAAATTACACCTTTCAAAATGGAAATTATTTAATCTGACTCTCCCATTTTACCTCTAATGACAAGTTTTCATAATTCATACACATAAATGTCATAGCATGTCTGAAATTATAAGTTTCAAAAATTTTATTGTTACACAAATGTTACGATATATTTTTGAGTTTCAAGACTTTTTAAAAAAAAATTGTATGAGTAACTTAACTTTTAAAAGAGAAAAGGAGCAGTTGATAGGTCAGTTTTACCTTAGCTATCTCTTTGTACTGCTTAATGGCTAAGGGTGGGACAAACCTTGCTTTTTTCATAACCTAAAAACCACAACTTTTATTAGTGCATTATTATCTATTAAAGTAACAAAAGGACTAATCATTCCTAAACTTTACAAAATATAAATTATAGTATAGTCACAAAGAAAAAGACAGATAAATTTGCGTACCGCTCTTTCTATTCAAAAATTAAATTTCTTAGAAACTTGTCCTTGTACTACAAGAAATTTTCTCTCATCATCATAAAAAGATAATGCATGTTTGTATGACAAAGATTGGAACTCTTTAAAAGAGAATAGGAACACAATTTTTTAAAGAAATTGCATGGTTCACTTGATTATAGAAGTTCCATAATAGTTTGTGATTCTCCCAATGATACAAACATTCAAATTTAGATAATTGAAGTTACGAATTTATAGTCAGCTAGAAGCCTACACCAAATAAATAGATTAGAGTTTATGGGAATTCTTGAATGTAGTTTAGTAAGCCTACACAAGGGTAGTTTTCTCCATTTCAAGTCCTACACAATGGTTTTGGTGGATGAATAGTATTCTTCTATTTTTAATTAGAGATTTCGAATTCGAGTACTAGATATGAAAAAAATTCTTGAAAATGTTTCCCTTTCTAATGGATCTTACACAACACAAATCAAAATGAATGAGACCCTAATATAAGTATCAAACATTAAATAAAAAACACACAAAAAAAGGAGAAAGACCATATTTCTATCTAAAAGTCACCATAATGAAAAGACTAGAAAAAGAAAAAGAAGACTCTTCACCTAATGTCGACTCCTCCTTTTTACCCCTTTTTCTTTACTGGATTCCATTTGCTATGGGAGTGGAGAAAAAGAACACCATCATTTCCCCAACCCCCCCCCCCCCCCCCCAACAATATGCTCATGCACTTTTTTTTTTTTTTTTTTGCGTTGAAAAAAAAAAAATTATGCTCATGCACTATCTTTAATCATTTCCCCAACTTTTCTTTTCCTCTCTGCCAAAAAGTAAAAACAGTGCCAAGATTGAACTCAAATTCTACCGTGCGAGTAAATTCAGGATTTGAAATTTATTGTTTTTGAATTTTTATCCCTCTGAAGTTATTGAATATCACGTTTGTAATTTGTACATATTAATAAAACATTTAAGACAAATATAAGGTTTTAGTCAAATTTATTGAATTCTGCCGAATTCGTACTATAAACAATACATCCGTCTTTGCTGCCAACCAGTGATGAATGGTAAAAACTTACTGACCCCGTATAGATATCAAATCAATGAATGCAATATCAATGTCTTTCTTATACTCATTCATTACTTAATTATTATGTATTCTCATTTTCTTATAAAATTATTTTGGGTAAATTTTAATGTAAATATTGAGTGCGAGTAAGTATTTATTGCGAAAAGACCACCCCTTTAACATACTACTCCATATAAATATTGTATGTATTCAAAAATATATTCAAGGGATCACTTTTGTCATTTTCTTAGCCTTGTCATTATCTTGTCCTTTCTCTTAATTTCTTACTTATTGAGGGAAAGATCAAACAAAAATACACTGTATACAAATTCAACTTTAACGTACTCTTTTGTTCCTAAAATTTCACACTGTCTAATCTACACCGTCCACAAATTCAACCCCTATTTTGTACTCTTTTGTTCCATAAATTTCACACTGTTACTGACCAAAATTTTATATGCACTCCATATTTATATCAATTCGACTAATACATAACGCATATCTTAAATAAGTTTCACTTATAACTAAACTATATAATAGTTAATTATACACGTTATCTACTTAATTACAGTATAACTTAATTATGATACATTAGTATTTTCTACGTCTCAATTTATATGACACTATTTGACCTAGGTACAAAAGTTGAGAAAGGAAGAAATATTTTAAATTTATGGAACAAACCTTAGAGATTTGTGTGTCTATAAATAATTTCATTAAGGGTAAAAGTAAAATTTTAAAATTAAGTTGTTTTTAATTTTAGAAATATGAAAACAAACTAAAAAGAAAAGTGTGTCGCTTAAATTAGGACGGAAGGAGTATAATTAAGTGTAAACATCAAGTGCATTAAGTTTTTCCCCGTTATCTAATCAACATAGGGGCGGAGCTAGGTAGGATTGAGGGACCGAACCCCCTTCGGCGGAAAATTATATTGTATAAACAAGGTTAAAATTATTTTTATGTATATATAGTAGATGTTGAACACCATTGACTTTTTCGTGTATTTACTTCTTCATATTTTTACACTCCTTAATGAAAATTCTGTCTCCGCCAATGATCAACATCGTACACAAATTCAACACTCGTACACACTGTTTTGATGAGAGAGATGAATATTCCATGGAATTAATCAAAAGCACGCAAATTTCTACGGACTCCAAGATTATAACAATAAAATAAAAATCACACTATCTAATCTACAAATTCAACTTGTTTTGTTCTCTTCCTACTCCTAATATTTAAAAACTCAACTCCACACTTCCCGCTCATTGTGCATTAAACCTTCAAAAACATGAACCGTTTTTTCTCCTTTCTCCTCCTCACACTACTCATCACAACCACCACCACCACCGCGAACACCGCCAACGACACCACCGCTCTCCTCCGTTTTCAATCCCAAACCGACATCCACGGCACTCTCCTCCACAATTGGACACTTCCCTCTCCCTCTACCACCCCATGCTCAGCTCATTGGCTCGGCGTAAAATGCATAAACAACCGTGTATCAGCCTTGATCCTCCCTTTCTTGAATCTCCGGGGACCGATCACAGCCCTTGCATCTCTCCCTCTTCTTAGACTTCTAGACCTTCGTAATAATCGCCTTAATGGAACTCTCATATCCATCACTCAATGCACTAATCTTAAACTCATTTACCTCTCCGGTAACGACTTTTCGGGTAAAATTCCACCTGAAATTTCATCTCTTCGAAGACTTCTCCGTCTTGACATTTCAAATAACAATCTTGAAGGATCAATTCCTATCCAAATTGGAAATTTAACCAGATTACTCACACTTCGTTTACAAAATAACCAACTTTCTGGCACAATTCCAAAATCTTTGAATGTTCTTGAAAATCTTAAAGAACTGAACTTATCGAATAATGAGCTATATGGGTTGGTTCCAAATGGTTTATACAACAAATTTGGTGAAAATAGTTTTGATGGAAATGAAGGGTTGTGTGGAATTGGTAGTTTACCTCAATGTTCATATACACAAACAGTTCCTTCAAATCCTAGTTCTTTACCTTCATCATCATCAACGGATACTATTGAAGAACCCCGCGAAAAAAAACCGCGAAAAGGGTTAAGTAAAGGATGGGTAGTAGCAATAGTGATGGTTAATGTGGTGGCATTGTTAGTTGTAGTTTCATTTATGGTAGCATATTACTGTGGTAAGTATTCAAGAGAGAGTTATTCAATGTCAGGCAGTGAGTATGGGAAGAGAAGGAGTAGTTATTCGAGTGAAAAACGCGTTTACGCGAATAATGGTGGTGGTGATAGTGATGGTACATCAGGTACTGATAGGAGTAAACTCGTGTTTTTCGATAGGAGGAAGAAATTTGAGCTTGAAGATTTGTTAAGAGCATCAGCTGAGATGCTTGGGAAAGGGTGTTTAGGTACTGTTTATAAGGCAGTTCTTGATGATGGGATTGTAGTTGCTGTGAAGAGATTGAAAGATGCAAATCCATGTCCAAGAAAGGAGTTTGAGCAGTATATGGATGTTATTGGGAAGCTTAAGCATCCTAATATGGTGAAGCTTAGAGCTTATTATTATGCCAAGGAGGAAAAATTGCTTGTTTATGACTATTTGCCTAATGGGAGTTTGCATTCACTTCTTCATGGTAACTAACTTTAGGAAATTATTTATGTCAAAGTTAAGATTGTTTTTTAATTCAAGATTGTCTTTTTTGGGGTTGTTAAGATCTGTATTCTAGGACTCTTCAAAATTGTCGACGGATGCGTGTCGGATCCTCCAGAAATCTCCGGAAACAATGCGTTTTTAGAGAATCCGATACGGGTGAGGTGACATTTTTGGAGAGTCCCAGGAGCATAGATTAAGATTGTTTTGTAATTCAAGATTGTCTTTTTGGGGGTTGTTAAGATCTGTATTGCTCGAGCTCTTCAAAAATGTCGATGGTTGCGTGTTAGATCCTCCAGAAATCTTCAGAAATAATGCATGTTTGGAGGATGTGACACGGGTGCGACAACATTTTTGGTGAGCCCGAGCAACATAGGTTAAGATACTAATATTGATGGTTTTTTTGATTTCTTGATTCTAATAGGAAACAGAGGACCAGGGAGAATTCCTTTGGATTGGACAACAAGAATTAGCTTGGTACTAGGGGCAGCTAGAGGTCTAGCTCACATTCATGAAGAGTATGCAGATTCAAGAATCCCACATGGGAATGTGAAATCATCCAATGTGTTGCTTGACAAAAATGGGGTGGCCTGTATATCCGATTTTGGGTTGTCGTTGCTTTTGAATCCTGTCCATGCCATAGCCAGATTGGGAGGATATAAAGCGCCTGAACAATCCGAAATCAAGAGGCTATCACAAAAATCTGATGTTTATAGCTTTGGAGTATTGTTATTAGAAGTGCTTACTGGTAGAGCTCCCTCGGAGTACCCTTCACCGAGTAGGCCTCGAGTCGAGGAAGAAGAATTGGCTGTCGATTTGCCTAAATGGGTTCGATCAGTAGTCCGGGATGAGTGGACTGCTGAAGTGTTTGATCAAGAATTGTTGAGGTACAAGAACATTGAGGAGGAATTGGTGTCAATGTTACATGTAGCTATGGCTTGTGTAGTGCCACAACCTGAAAAAAGGCCAACTATGATTGAAGTTGTTAAATTGATTGAGGAGATTAGAGTTGAACAATCTCCATTAGGTGAAGATTATGACGAATCGCGTAATTCTCTTTCCCCCTCCCTTGCCACCACCGAAGATGGACTTCCCGGTTACTAATTTTTTGATCTAATCTTGGTTGGCACGGGTGTTTCATAGTCCTAGTATATGTTCAATTTGCAGTATCTTACTGCAAATGACAAGTTCAAAAGTCATGGACTTATGTTTCATCTAGTATGTTACTAGTAGTTATTTGGTTGCTTTTGTGTTATTATTCCAGTTGCTGCACTATTGGAAAATGAGATGATCCAACAAGCCCTAAGGAGTGCAGCAATCAGTCCACTGTGTAGTTTTTCCTGATGTAATGTAATGTTAATTCTTTGTATTTAATTTATTTTCAAGATTGTGTTGAAGGCAAAGCTTCACTCTACTAGCTCCCTGATTGGCATTGTTTGACTTTCAAATAACTTGTAGGGTTATTTGCAAGTAAGTCAAAATATAGCACTAGTAGAATTTAGTGAACCATATTTTTTTGGTCATGTGGTGTCCTGTATTTGGTACCTACTTTTGTGTCTAATTATTTCGAGATTGCATCAGAAAATCTCACTTCAGGAGTAAAGCCTTTTATACAAAAGGCAATTTCATTTTAAAAACTCAAATTCTAGACATTTTATTAAGAATGAAAAAGTACCCTAACCTTTGGCGGTAAGTATCAGAGTCATGGTAAAACTATGAATAATTTAATAAGTAGACTCACCTAGACCAAAATGTTGTTTAATATAAATTTGAATTACAATCCCACCAAATGGCCAGTTGCTTACCATCTAAGAAATTGTTGATTATATTTTATTTGCTTTGATTAACTCCACTTATGTGTGTTCAGTATAGTAATTTATATTTATAGCAAGAAGCAATGAAGGTTACAGTAAGTTGGCAGTCAACGTAAAACTAATTTACCATATAATTTATACTAGGAATTCATATTTTCAAAGAATGAACTCTAATAGTGTAATTCTCAACAATCTCAAAGCCTAAGTGAAATTATCCCCAAAGACATCTAAACATGTCATGATTGCTTCTTGTCACGCTAATGCATATGCTTCATTATTGGACCTATTTTTGCTTTTCGTTTGCCCTACTCGAACCGTGTAAAGGTTCCATAAGAAATTTAAAAAAAAAAAAAAAAAAAAAAAACTACACTTTTCCAATTGATTTTATACTGTATTTTAGTTTTATTAAACACGAAATTTAAGTGTAACAAGAGTTTTTAGACTTTGTATTGTTAAAATAAAGTGTTTAACGTACGATAAATACCTTTTAAATCTTTTGATCTTAAAATGACATTTTTTTCTTCAAACCAAACGTGACATGCCTTTTCATTCACCAAAGAATGAAATGAGGTGTTATTTGGTTGGCAAACAAGTCATACCGAAATTGTATATTGATTATAATAATAAGATTATTTAATTGATATATAAATATTTAGTTCATTAGACAAAAAAATAGGATCTACAACGTATAATATAAAACATGTGCTTGATTTTACACTAAATAAATTGTCATAAACTTTCAAATTTTAACATTGACGTTTTATAATTTTTTGGGAGAAGAACTCTGGAGAAAGTCACTTTGCCACTCCGAGATTAGTAATCTGGGGATTGTTATGCCATATTACGTACATTATATAAATAGTTCCATAATTGCAATACAAACTATTTCAAAATTATTAAGGAGCCGTTTGGACATGATATGAAATCATAAGATGAAATCATAATTATTTGAAATTGAAGTTTTATTTGGATATGTAATTTGAATTTCTTAAGTTATATTTTTTTTTTTTATAGACATTAAAAAAAATCATAAGTTGTGAAAACCATCAAAACTTTCTCAATTCTTATACATTCTTACTAAATGAGCAAGTCATAGTTCATAATAAAATTAATACGCTACTAGAAGGCCTTTCTAAAAAAAATACAACATCAATTGATCAAACTTTAGTTCAATAAAATGGAAAATTAAACATCAGTTGTAATATAACTACTCTTTAAAATAATCTTCTCACATGATTGGTAAGAATAAATTTTATTATAAATATTCAGCCAACTTGTAGATCTTTTAATATTTGATATAAATTGTTGGTAAATATGATTGGTGAATATATATATACCAACTTATAGATCTATTTTTATAAAATATAACCTTATAGGTCAACTTTTATATTTAAAAATTTTGAAATCATGATTTGAAATTCCAAGTTATATCTTATTAGATGATTTGAGAATCTCAAATCGCATGTCCAAACGCCTGCTAAACGAAGAATAAATATAAATTTATGCTGAAATTATTATCTCTTTATCTCATAAACCAAACGAACCGACAATGTTTGAGCAAGGAAAATAGTGTAAATAGTACTACTACTATATCTGTTTTATAAATTTACTTTTTGACTTGTCTCCAAATGATATTGTCTCCATTATCCTTTAGACTGTCAAGTATTCATCATTGATGGGAAAAAGCACAACATGTAGATAGGCTGTCAATTTGTAAATATATTTTTTTGACAGCTTTTATTTTTTCTTGTTTCCTTTTTGTCACTACTACAATTTTCCTTGGCGTGATTCCCGCAACTTCAATCAGCCAGTTTTCATGTCTGATGAGCCAAATGACAAATTTGAGACACATACTCTGGACCTATTTTTATTTTTATTCTTTTTTGTGTTTTTTCTCCTCATGATAGTACAATAGTACATGATTCTTTAGCTAAAAATATATAAATATGTTACTCCGTCGCTTCAATTTATTTGTCCTACTTTGCTTTTTAACCTGTTTAAAAAGAATGTCTTTTTTCTTTTTTCAATAACTCTTCAATTTTAATTTTTCACAGGCGTGTTTGAGACCACAAGATTAAGGGGCATTTTGATACATGCTACATATCTTTAGTTTAAGACTACAAGTTTCAAAAGTATTCTTTACTTTCTTAAACTCAGTATTAAGTTAAAATCAGACGAACAAATTGAAATGGATGGAATATTTTTTCTGAATATTAACAAAAATATAATGCCAACTAAAGTGGATCAGGCAGACAGGGGCTGAGCAAAGGGATTCGTCAGTAAATAATGTTGTATATACAGGGTCAAAAATATTATATACTTAATAGTACATGTTGAATCTTCTTAACATTTTCGTGTATCTACTTTTTTATATAATGAATTTTCTTCGTAAAAATTATGTATGGTTCCTCCGCCGAAAGCGAGTATAAAGTTTTTAGGTCAAATCAAGTTTGCTAATGAATTACTGAATGATGAACTAGTTGAATTGCATAAGAATTAATACAGACCCTTCATTTAACCGGTCATAACTAGCTTGAGATTGAAGTAGTTAATTTAAGAAAAAACCAGTAAAAGAAAATCTTGGTAAAAATTTGGACCCTACATTACTTTGAATGTGCGTTGAAACTACAATCACTAGACTATAACTTCAATCACAGATTTCTACAAGTTCAAAACAATAATACAAGTCTCCGTGCCACACTTTTTATCATATGTTACTTTCTCTATCCTAATTTATATGCACTTTTTTTCGTATTAGAATGTTTCAATATGTAACCAAGGCAGACCAAGATTAAAGAGATTACACAAAAGTTCTTTTTCTTTATAGACTCATAAAAAGATAAAAACGATGTACGCAAAAGTTCTTTAAACTTGACGTAGGATGTGTAGAATTTTTCAAAAACGAGTATAACAATACATTTGAAGAATACGAGCAACATAATTAATGACTACCACAATGACCAGGTGAGAATTTCTTAGTGATATGTCATACCAATCCAAAATGGATGAAGTGGATCTATCACAGTGATATTTTATGTTCCTATAGTGGATCAGAAATTGTATAAGGTTAAAACAACAGTGTACATAGCCTTAGTTTGTGGTTTGGTATGGAAAGTAAGAGACATCATCCAAGAGATCCGGGTAAAGCTATTGATTCATGTAAACTTACATGTTAGAGTCCGGAGCCTAAAGGCACTAAAATGCACAAAATAAATCAAAAGGGGTGCTCCATTTCACAATGTTCATGTAAACTTACATGTTAGAGTCCGGAGCCTAAAGGCACTAAAATGCACAAAATAAATCAAAAGGGGTGCTCCATTTCACAATATACCAAAAGGGGTATAACGTGGAGGGACCAACGTTATACCCCCAATTTTTTTTTTCCCCTGTCGGACAAAAAAAAAAAAATTAATTTAAAAGTATAACGTGGGCGATCCACGTTATACAATGTTTTAAATCTTCCCATTTCATTCATTAATACACGACTAAGATGACTCTTCCCATTTCATTCTAATAGTCATATATATTGTATAACGTGGATCAGTCCACGTTATACAATATATATATATATATATATATATATATATATATATATATATATATATATATATATATATATATATATATACCCCCTCCCCCCCCCACCCCAACGTTTTACAAAAATAGTTTGTAAGACGTTGGCCAAATTTAAATTATATCCTGTTGATTTTTTAATTAAAAAAAAATTCAGTGATTTTTTAATTTTTAACTCAAACATACGCCACAAGTCATATAATAATTAACTCAAACAAATATTTTAACTCATACAATAATTAAATATGTGTTATACGCGAACATTAAAAAAATATTAAAATATAAGTTAAATAAATGTCACACATTAACTGAGTAGTAAATGTTAAATTACATACGTTATTAAACGGCAGAAGACATATTATATATTCTTGAAAGATTACATAAGGAAACAACGATCGTACAACTTAGGAAAAAACATAAGAACCAACAAACAATAACAACTACTGATTTACGCAAGGCGATTTTTATTATGACTTTTTCTTGCAATTTTTTCTTTCATTTTAGAAGTGTAGTGCGTGCAAGCAAACAGGCATAACAAGAATCGTGCGACATAAATCGGTAGTTGTTGTTTTTGTTGGTTCTTATGTTTTTTTAAGTTTATGCGATCGTTATTTCCTTATGTAATCTTTTAAGAATATATAATATGTCTTCTGCCATTTAATAACGTATGTAATTTAACACTTACTACTCAGTTAATGTGTGACATTTATTTAACTTATATTTTAATATTTTTTTAATGTTCGCATATATAACACATATTTAATTATTGTATGAGTTAAAATATTTGTTTGAGTTAATTATTATATGACTTGTGGCGTATGTTTGAGTTAAAAATTAAAAATTCTAAATTTTTTTTATTATTAAAAAAACAACCGGATATAATTTAAATCGGTCATCGTCTTACAAACTATTTTTGTAAAACGTTAGGGGGGGTGGGAGGGGGGTAATATATATATATATATATATATATGACTCAAACGTGAACTGATCCACGTTATACAATATATATGACAATTAGAATGAAATGGGAAGAGTCATCTTTGTCATGTATTAATGAATGAAATGGGAAGAGATGAAAACATTGTATAACGTGGAATGATCCACGTTATACAAGATTATAAATTTTGTATAACGTGGATCCGTCCACGTTATACTTTAAATTTTTTATTTATTTTTTATTTTTTTTGGTCTGATAGGGGAAAAAAAATTGGGGGTATAACGTTGGCCCCTCCACATTATACCCCTTTTGATATATTGTGGAATGAAGCACCCCTTTTGGTTTATTTTGTACATTTTAGTGCCCTTTAGGCTCCGTACTCTTACATGTTATATATTGTAAACCCTCTCAACAACCAAGCAGAATAGAATTCTACCCTCCACTCCAATTTATGCATTTCCCATTAAACCCTGAGTGGAAAACTTTTATAACCGGACAATTATTACGGCATATCTAAAACCACAAAAGTAACTTTTTTTACTTAAACTTCATATCAAATCAAACTACATTACATAAATTAAAACGGCCGGGTATAAACAACAACAACAACAACATATCCATGTAATCCCTCAAGTGAGGCCTGGAGAGAGTAGAGTGTATGTAGACCTTACCCCTACCTTGGGAGGTAGAGAAGAAGTTTCCGATAGACCTTCGGCTCAAGGCCGGAGTATAAAGTTTCCTAAATTACAAGTCGAATAACAAATCTTCACATACTTCAAAACATTAAAGAAAGAATAAGAGAAGAAAAAAAGGACCAAAATTAAAAGGGATCGACTTGCATATCTTCAAAGATCCCAAAAACTGCATGTACATTCCTTCCAAGAATAACTCAACTCACTACACATGTTTAATCCAACCTATAACACTATTCCAGTAAGTTCAGTCGAAAGAAAATCTAAACTACAGCATACAGTTCATCAGTTCTATAAACTAGATGATATCTTAATCTTTGTAATAATCTGTTTTAAGTAAGATCCAATTATCGCCTTCCCATGTTATAAAACAAATCCGAGTATAGGTCATGGGGCGCTCAACTCGGATATTCCATGGCCATTGCAGCCTCAATGCTGCTCTCTGTGAATCTCTCTATCGTTTTTAATAAATTAACCTGAGAGTTCTGTGATGAAGGCAAATGCCACACATACGTCAAGAAAACGCTAGCTACCCCGTCCTGTTTGATCGATCAGTGTACCCAGCTGCTCTCCACATAACGCTCTTGATATATTTCCAGACCCATGAAGATTGAAAATAACAACTGCAAGAAAAGCAAAGCATGTAAGAGTGTTTATTCTTCAGATTGGAACTAAACACACTTCTATTAAGGGTGTGTTTGGTATGAAGGAAAGTGTTTTCCTCAAAAATAAGTGGGTTTCTTACTTATTTTCTGGTGTTTGGTAAGTATGCAAGTGATATTCTTCAAAAACACATTTGTATATAATCTAGGCAAACACTATGGGGGATGGGGTTGGTTTTAGGGTGTGGAGGTGGTGGGGATGGGGGCTATGAGGGTGGGAGTAAGATGTGTTATTTTCTGGGGTTTGTAAGTATACAAAAATATTATTTTAATATATTTGTCTATAATCTAGGCAAACACTATGGGATATGGCGGTGGGTTTACGGGTGTGGGGTGAAGGGGAAGGAGGCTATGGGTTCCTAGAGAAAATCTTTTTCAAAAATTTTAACCAACCAAACATGGGAAAATTGGAAAACATTCTATAGAATAGAGTCGCGCAATTTAAACAGCACATTCAGAAAATACGGACCAGGAATTGCATTCTCCTCGCATAATGTAACAGCCATCATATCCAATGGGGAATCTCCTCCAGAAACCAGCTCCCTATAGGAAATATGCTCAGCAGCAACACTATTATTTCGGGAGTCACAAACATAGACACCGTCTACATTTGCACCCTTGAGTAGTGCATCAGCATGAACTGAACATGGAAAACTTCAAATCAACAACCACTCAGAAATAGTAAAATAAGACATTTCAAGTGTAACGTTTTGTACTTTCAGAAGCTCTGAGTGCTGCAGCTGTATCCGTAGAGAAGAGCGGATTCCCTGTGCCAGCTCCAATACCACCAAATATCACAACTCTACCTTTTTCAAGATGTCGTATAGCTCGTTGCCTACTGTATGGCTCAGCAAGCTCAGGCATGGAAAATGTACTTTGCACACGAGTCTGCACACCCACCTTCTCTAATGCTGACTGTAGCAGTATGGAATTCATCATAGTTGCCATCATTCTGCAAGATTGGGAAATGATACGATGAATAATGGAAGTACCATTACTAGGTTTGGGAAGTGAGAGCAAATTATCTCACATCAGTGAACAAAACCAACTATCTGTCAAAACATATTTAAGACTTGATTCAGTGAAATTTCATGCAAGGGTAAAGATTGTGTGAAATAATTTTATTTCCTTCAAAGCTAGTTGACCTTTAAAATCAAATTTTGGGGCTGGAATCATGATTTAATACAACTTTTTCATTTTGTCCATGTCAAAAGCAGCCTTGTTTCTTCCACTAGCCATAACAACAACATACCCAGCGAAATCCCACAAAGTGGGGTCTGGACAGGGTAGAATGTACGCAAACCTTACCTCTATCATGGTAGAGAGGTTGTTTCCGGTAGACCCTAGGCATAGGAACAAGCAAGACGAAAAAGGAATAACGAAAAAACCGTGAAAACAAATTAATACAATAGTCAAAGTACAAGAAATAAAAATAAAAATAAAAATAATAATAATAATAATAATAATAATAAATAAATAAAAAGTACAAGAAATAACAAATAGTAACAGAACCACTAGCCATACTCCAATTTAATTTTTTGTCAGTTTATTCATGTTGAAGTAAACTTTAGCCAAATATTTGTTGTACTTAATATAAATTAAAAGCCCCAAATCCGTAACCAGGACACCTCAAATCAAGTAATCATGCCCGTGTTTGTATAAGCATTTACATGGAAGTTCTTTTTGCCTTTTTATAAACACATTAAAAGATATATTCCACGGTTGTAACGAGTGCAAGCCCCTATAACTCATATTGCAAAATCATTTTTAAGAACAACTCTGCACATCATAGACCCTTTTTCTTAAAGATCTATTCCTCCCCAGACCACCCCACTTGTTGGATTACACAGGGCATGTTATTGTTGTTGTTGTTGTTGTTAAAGATCTATTCCATAGTAGTAGATAGTACAAGCCCCTATAATTCATATTAGAGATCATTTTAAAAATAGTTGCTCTGCACATCATAGACACACACTCTAGATTTTTTTTCTTTTTCCTCATGCATTTCAACTATTTTGTCATTCCCATATCCACATGCAATAATGAGGATATAAATGAAGAAATCGTAATATATCTTAATAATTAAAAGCTCAGAAAAGTATTTGACCAACATAGAAGTTACCATAGATAAAAATAGCGTAGACACCGGAAACCACAAACAGGACATAGAAGCTAGAAACAATCACTGGACTATCAAGTGTGATTTTATCAGTCCACCTCTTATATGAAAATAAACGAAATGGATGACGGTGAAACTTAGCTAATAATTGCACAGCAAATTATAACAGAAACAGGAGGAAATTACCCAATTTGATAGGCAGTACATCTATCCAATCCAGTTGAAGTTACCCATGTGTCTCCGCAAAAGAAATTGCGTCCGCCAACAACTATTGCCACCTGTGGTAACAATTAACATGCATGTTTGAGGGAATCAGATCACAGTAAAAGCACTACTCCTTTGAAAAAATTCAGAAGCTTTTCTGACTGATACCTCTATACCAAGACGACAAGCAATTGAGACTTCTCTAGCAACTAGCATTGCCACCTGGTATATTCAAAGATTCAAACTTTATTATCAGCATTGACAAAAAAATAAACACTTACCTCTTTTACAAATACAGAGTACGACATCTCATTTAATTAGGAAACAGAGTTTAAAAAGGTGGCAGCAATTAATATGACAACTTCTTGCTTGCCCCCATCGATTTCTCTTACACAAGTTGAGAAGTTTTTATACATTTATCTTGCTGGTAACACTGACATTACGTTTGTGATAAAGTCTCTTCCTTAGGACGTACAATTGGAAAGTCACCCAAGTGGTCATAACATTTTTTCTACATTGAATACATTGTAAAAAAGTAAGAACACTCCTATGAGAAAAATTAAAGTTTAGTCATCCCAAAATTAATAAACCTATTGAAAGAATAGATTGCTAGGAGTGTTGTCAAAGGCGCGCTTAAGCCCTAAAGCGAGGCTCAAAACATGTTGAGCGCTTCGCCTCGCTTAATGTGTGCTTCAGTGTCGTCATCAAAGTTCTAAGACAAGCGTTTCCTTGCGAATCAGCGGTTCTAGAAGAGGTGACACTAAACAATTGATATTTCACTTTATCGAAAAAACATTACTCCATGCGTCTCAAATTGTTTGTCTTAGTTTTGCAGCGTCCCTGAAAAATCCGATTTAACTTTAAGTTTAACACTTTAAGCACGCTAACAAATGTATTAATGATGCCAATTGGTTGTTGGAGTGACCATAAATGTGTCACCCTAGCTTGTTATTAATGGTGTTGGTTGTTTGGTGGAAGAGATTTTTTATTTTTTTATTTTTTTTGATAAGGTAAGGTTTTATTAGTCGTTTGGTGGAAGAGATGATGGTATAGTGATGTTGAGACTTGAATGTTGGATTTTAATGACTCAAATGAAGATAGCTACACCATTATTGAGGTTCTTAAAGTTATTGAGCATGATATCACCGACATGGGTTGATTTAGGAAACCTTGAATTTAATGTAAGTGTCGAACACTTTATAGATTAAATTGATATTGTGGGAATACTTTAGTAATAATGACCTTATATATGCCGATTGAACTTGTTGATTATCGTTGGAGCGACCGACACAACTTTTAGCTAACTTAGCGGGATATTGAGGTATGCCTAGCTTCGAGCCACTTGTAAATGATAAATCATAGATTCGGTCAAAGCCTTTAGAAAAAGGAAGTAAGTACGAGTTTTTATAAAGACATTGATGTTGATTTGCTCATCCGATCGAGGGGATGACCGGGCCCGTGGGTTCTGTAACTGGTGTACCATTGCTCATACGGTCAAGGGTATGATCGGACCCGTTGGTTTTGTACCCCCGTGTATCATAGCCTATCTAGCGGAGAGAGTACGCCAAGCCTCGTGGATGGCATCCCGAGTGTATACATCACCTATGATTGTGAGACTTGAGAAATGAACATCAAGAACGGCAGAACACTATGACACTTGGGATGTTTTTAAAATCCTAAACATGCTATAAAGTAACTTAGGTTTCATTACATTGGTGAATTAAATTGTTTATTTGATTTATATTTCATGCACTTGTCACTTCCTTTATGTATATTTGTATAACTCTTGCCCCATCACGAGTGGCGGTTACGATGCATATCTAAGTATTCCAATACTTGGGCATCGTTTGTTTAAATGATATGTCAGGTTTAGCAGACGGGCGGTTAGCGTACAGGATAGAGTTCCGACAACTTTCTCCTATATGTAAGCCCACCCTTGTACTCGTAGGATCACTCTATTTCAGTTGTATCTTTTGTATACCGCGGAATCTCCTCGTAACTTTATTATTTCATTCGTAGCGTCATAGAGGATTTATATTATTTTGAGTACTCATATGGCATCGCCAATGACGTTTCTACTTATTTCTAATTTATGTTTAATGCACTTTGATTGTTAATGGATTTACTCTATTTCTCTCATAATTAATATTGTTACTATTAATGAATTGAGTTACGCAAATATAAGTCGGTACGTATTATGTGATAATGGTTCGCTCGGTGCAAGTTGGTAGGCACCGGGTACCGGCCACATTGCAATCCGTTTTGGGGAGTGACAAGTTTGACTTGGCACGAAGTTCAAGAAAGTAAAGAAAACTTTTGAATTTTGTGGTCTTAAACTAAAATATATATAATGTACCAAAATGCCCATTAATGTTGTGGTCTTAAACATGCCAATGTATGATGTTGAAATTAAAGAGTTTCCAAATTAGGAAAGAGGCCTTTTTTAAACAGACTAAAAAGGAAAGTAAGACAAAAAAATTGAAGCAGAGTGTAAATTTCTTTGAACATATATTTGTTATTCATGCTTATAATTTTTAGTCTTGGACTAAATATATGCTTATAATTTTTAGTCTTGGACTAAATATGTATATCTATATTTTTTCTCCATTTGCGCCTCTTTTCGATAAAGCCTACGCGTTATTTGCGCTTAGAGCCCCAACACACCTAGAAGGTTTTTGCGTTTTTCGCTTTTGATAACACTGATTGTGTTGTTTTAGGCCAACTTACTTCCACAGCAGCTTGAATTCAACTGTTAAAATTTCTTCAGCAATATGCAAGAATACAAATTAGGTGAGATTAAGTTCCTTATTAAGAAAATTCAGATTAAGTTTTAGTCATGTTAGTATAGTTTACTTTTTTTTATGAAGTAATTGATTCTATTCATGGCATCTAGAAGAAGCAAAGTAGTTACAAAAGAGTGAGCACAAGTATGTTAGCTCTAGTACATAACCAAAGAACAAACAAAATCTAAAAGGCTATCAGGGAGATTCATTGGGGATAATTATCCCCAGTGTCAGTACGTTTACTTTAGGTCCAAATGTTCGATAGGAGTCTTTTAGTCTTGTCAGAGAATTATATGCCAGTAGAAAATCTAGAGAAACTAAATGTGTATACTATTTGACTGAGACGGACTCAAATGGAGCAACATGGACAGCGGGGGATTTATATAGTCAACCCCAATATGCTTGGGATTGAAGAGTAGTAGTATTAATGTGAAGGTTTGTGCTCTAGACTATTAAATGCCACATTAACAACTAGTCAAACTATGAGAAAAACTTTCATCAACATTACAATCACCCTGACATTCAAACTTGACAGACGCGTTTAGCATCTTGCCTAAATACATTGTACTATATTCATTTAGCAAATATAAGTCAATCCTCGCACATTCATTTAGCAAATATAAGTCAATCCTCGCTTTTGTGATAGGTATTTCTTCATCAGTAAATTCACTGATCTGTCATCCACATTTGCACTTAAAGAATGTCAACATAATGTAATATCTTGAATGTGACACTCAGAATGAATATAATCACATAGCGCATACTCTCCAAACTAACTAACATTAAATTTTTCAAACCCAATTCGTTTTTTCCAGGGTTAAACAAGTCTTGCTTCAAAATACTGTATAAGAGAATATGGAAGTAAATTAACCTTTGGATCAAGGTTGTTCGGATCATTAGTGTTTGGTGTGGCTCCAGCTAGTGCAGCACCACTAATTTTAAGAACTACCCTTCTCCACCTTGGACCCATAGAAGATTTTGACTTTACAATCTGTCCGCTGGGAGCGGGCACTGGTGTTCCATATCTGAAGGAGGAACAGAAATGTTAGATAATTCGCCAAAGAAGAAGAAGAAGAAGAACACTGTACTCAAGTATTTTATATGCAGAATCCCGCTAGAATAAGACTCAGGTTAGCAAATAGCTAGTATATCAAAGAAAGAAAAGACAAGGAACTCCAGTTTTTGCTTCGATAAAACTAATACACATTTAACTGATTAGTTCTGTATGATGGACAGCTTGAAAAGTAAAAATATATTCCAAAAAACAATTGAAGACCTCAAATTTTCCCACAAATTAGAACACAAAATAAGGACTTAAAATTGGTCCAATTCATCGAAACAAGAAATTACGACTTTTATAAGCAGTTCCCTATGTTTCAACAAATAATTCAAACCAGTCACCATATACAAAGATTCATCTTTTTTCCAGCACAAGTTCGTTTGATCCTTGCAGCAGAAAATTAGCCTAAAATGGGACACTAAAAAGATAAATTTCTTTGAAATGGAAAGTAAATACAGAATATATAACCAAAACGAGAAGATTTCACTTCAGCAATGGCAGATCAGCTTGTTATACATCCAACATCGATAATTTGCAGGGATATTATCAAATCAATCAATCAACTACACCGCAACCTCAACAATTATGGTCCGTTATATGAATCGTCTTTATCCATTCTGCTCAATAATTTAAGGATTTTTATGCAATGCAAACAACAATGCCTCAGTTCCAAACAAGTCAAGGTCAGCAGTATAATCCCCACTTCTGCATTTTAAGCTCATTTCATATCATCGTCATCAACAACAAGAAGAACAACATACCCCGTGTAATCCCACAAGTGGGGTTTGGGGAAGGTAGTCTGCGTACACACCTTTACCCCTACCTTGTGAAGGTAGAGAGGTTGTTTCCGATAGACCCTCGGCTCAAGGAAACATATTCCAACACTGAATCACATAAAAGATTCTATTTTTTTACATTTCATATCATCATCATACTAAATATGAATTAAATTACCATACAATTAGAATTGCCAAAGTGAAAATGTACTACCTTTTCGATTGCCTGCTAGTACCAGAATTGTTCATCGCAACGATCGTTTTTTCCTCCTCGGACGTAGTAGCACCACCTTTAACCGATACCGAATTCCCAACAATCTGTTCCATTTGCTTAAACCACGGCCAATGACTCATCGTAATCCCACCGGTACTCATCCTATGCCTTTCCAATTTATACCTCTTCTTCAAATTATCAACTTTATTCTTACACTGTTCAACACTTTTCGATTGTTTCTCACACCTTTCACTAACCATAGCCGCTACTTCTTCCCAATCTCTACCTCGCAAATTTCCTCTATTCAATTGCACGAATTTCTCCATATACGCCTCGAGTAAACACGCGATCGCTGTATCGCTCCATTCTTCTCGATCCTTCCTATACTCTCCACTCCCGCTACTCGACGTAAGTTTAGATCTCTTGTAGCTGTTATTATACGGTGTTATCGTTCCGTTATCGCTTATATCCTCTCGATCGATACGTTTATCGTTTTCAAACGGAATTGAATCATTCTCATACAAATTCACTCCAACTTTCAATCTCTTGTAATTGTTGTTATCGCTAACATCTTCTCGATCGACGATTCTCTTATCGTTCGATGAATTAACCCTAGATCTGTTCACATCAACGTCGTTTTCAAACAGATTAGAATCGTTCTCGTAAACATTCAACGGATTCACTCTGATTTTCGATCTCTTGTAGTTGTTGTTGTTATCGCTTAAATCTTCTCGATCTATACGTTTATCGTTAGATCTGTTAACAACGGCGTCATTTTCGTACAAATTCACTCGATCCGTTCGTTTATCGTTAACAACGACGTCGTTTTCGAACGGAATTGAATCGTTTTCGTCGTCGTAAGGATTTATATGATAGGATTGTGTATCGGTGTATGCGTCACCGTCGACGTCATCATCGCCGGAGATATTTTTGGAACAGCGTTGTAACGGCGGTTTGTAACGGTGAGAGAAAGGAGTGACGGTGACGGAGGTGGTGTTAGTATCGTCAGCTAAGAGAGAGAAATCGTCGTCACAAGAAGCGGCCATGAGGAGGGACGGTAAGTTTGACGACGTGAAAGGTAACGTTTTGGGACGTTAAGAGAATGCATTTGTGTGAAGGGATTTGAGATAAAGGGAAGGGGAAACGTTACAGATGGTTGTTTGGGATTTGACGAGTCCGTTAGGTAAAAATGAGTCACGTGATTTTGGGGTCCCCACCCTTTGGCGTTACAACTTAACAAATTGCAAAATGAATTAATAAATGGGTGATACTACTAGTAATAGTTGATAGAGAAAATTACGCTGTATGTTAATTGGGGTAATAATGCTATCAAAATTGACTTTTTTTTAATTCTTACAAAAAATCATCCAAACTTTTCTCTCTCTCGCGCTCTATATCTCTCTCTACCTTCTTATATGTTTGTATATGTTGATATAAGTGTATGTATATATTTGCATATTTTGGGCTATTTTTTATACGGGATAGCACAACGTTAATTAGTTTGCAAGGCCTCGTATATGTACTATTTGAATTATCTAAAATTCCAATTATGCTTTTACATAATAATCTATATATATATGTTTATGACCACCGGAAGTGGTGATATTTTCATAGGATTATTATGATTATAAAGGAAGATATGTTAGAGAAATATTTGTATTTATGCCTCGATTTCTCTCAAGAAGCAATATCTTAAAGGAGGTTCTAAGTGATGCAATTTTATATGGTTAAGGCAAGTTCGATGATTATGATTTGTTCGAAGAATAGAACTTTTGATGGTATAAACACGATCCATTCCCCTCAAGTGAATGTGACAATATTTAGTAAAGACTATAAATACAGACGTGCTCTAAGTAGTGAGAATATCACGCCTCACCTCTAGAAGAGGTAGAATAATTGAGAAGAAATATTCTGAATTTCCTTACTCGTAGTAAATCTGAAGTTTACTCCCGAAGTAGTAAGACTCTTAAATTTACACTTGGAGTAGTAAATGCGAAGTTTACTCCCGAAGTAGTAAGACTTTGAAATTTGCTCCCGTAGTAGTGAACTCTTAAATTTACCGAAGTTGGTAGAACTTCTAACTTTACTCTCTAGTGGTTAAACTTTGCATTACTCCTTAAGAAGTAAAACTTTGAAATTTTCTCTGAAGCAGAAGAAGTTGTAAGATATATGAGAAATAATTTGAAGTAATATCTTGTGGTTGGAAAAAAAAAAAGGAGCAATTGAAAATTAAAGCGCATCAAAGTGACCGGTTCATTCCCCGGTGAATGAAGAAATATCACAACACCTCCTGAAGAGATAAAATAACAAAGAATATAAATGTTATTTTGTGGTATAAGGTCATTGTTGCACGTATTAGTCGTACGTAGAAACATCTTGGTCAATTTTATTTTAAGGCAAAAGATGGCAGATCTTGTTGAATGTTTTCATCGTATGTTTTTAATTTTCCTGAAGGAAATAACAATTTATATATTTTTCCCTCGAGGAAGTACTTGGTGTCATGTAGTGAATATTCTTAATAATATGTCAAAACCAAGTGCACAGCTATTATTTGTTTGTCGAATATTAAGGTACGTGTAAACCACTCGTTGTTTTGGATTGAACCACATAGGCAATAGATACATTAATAAGAACCATAATAATTTATGTGTTTTCATCCTTTGTTCTGTATAAGGAGATATGGGTCACTACCCAATTTCATTAAATTAATATTATTATATTAAGTCTTCGATACATCATAAAAGGATTCTCTTTAAAAAGTACTACATGTATGCAAATCTTTTAAAATTAGAAAAGTGAATTATTGTATCCTAGTAGGATTTATTAATTAGTCATTATTTTTTATCATATTGATGAAAATTTATCAAGATGGATGTAATTCTATTTAATGAAAACAAGGACTTGAAACTTTAAGTATATGACGTGGAAGTGTCCATCACTTTGTTAATTAGACCATTACGAAATTATGGGAGGAAAGGTGTGAGATATATCTTAAACCATTTCTTTATAAGTTTTATAGTCTCTGTGCATTTTTATTTTATGGCTATCACTATGTGTTTATGGTGTACATCCACGACAAAGAATGTTTTGCATGTGTGCGTGTAAACCTGTACTATATTCATTAGTTCATTTGATATCACATGTCCGTATTGGTTCTCATCGAATATAACCATTGGTTTGTTATATTACTTAGTTTTTACTTTGTACTTTCTAATAGTACTAATATTTAATGTGTATTTATTTTACTTTGCGTACGTTATTTCATTTGAAGATATGGATAACTCTCAAAGTAAGTTCGCATTAAAATTCAATTATGAATTTATTATTTCTAAATGTCCACTTGCTTACCGTTTTCTTTCATGACATCATAAATATCTAATGGTGTCTAAGCAATATTTTATAGTACAAAAGTAATAATCAAGGTCCGTAAGAACCTAATTGTTTATATACAAGAATCATGACACCAAGATCTTGTCCAAAATATGCGGGTTATGAAAAATAAATTGAAAGTTCCCAAGAGTTTATTTATTATTATGGCATTCATCCTATCTCCAAAGTTGTTATGATCGAAATACAAGTAGTAAACCCGAAATTTACTAAAGTAATGATATCATATTGTAGCTATTAATGATGGGATGATCAAATAACTACAAAATCATGGTGGGTAATAAATATCTATGTGAAAGGTTACACGCCTTATTTTCCAACGTATACTACAATATAACCATGGTGAAATCACATGTTACGGTAAACCAGAAATTTATTGGTACAAAGAATAATTCATGTCATAGTAAACTAGAAGTTTACTAAAACAAATAGCACATGGCATGGTAAACTTGAAGTTTACTAGTTTAAATAATTTTATTAGTCGGCATGAGCGGGCCATCCCGATTCAAAGATGATTGAGTATTTGACATATATTGAAGAATTAGAAGATTCTTCAAGAATTTATCTTTGTTGCTTGTTCTCATGATAAGTTGATTATACTGGCTAATGTTGGATTGAATTCCCTAAATTCTGAAAAAAAAATACATAAAAGGTGAATATGGGCCCGTTCACCTGTTCTGTGATGTCTTAAATAAATGCATCGATAAGACGGTCACATGTGCGTTTATTGTCAACCCGCAATTTGACATATGCAAAATTACTTACTCAAAATAATTGAGTTGAGAGCACAATTTTCAGATTATGTAACCAAGATAATTCATCTTGTTAATGCTGGTTTATATCCAAGCTAGTTTGGCACTGAATGCCTCCGATAAATAGCTAAACATTAGCTTATGAGAACAAAGCTTCATGTGTTGATCTGAAATATGATATATTGCATACAACAACATTTATATGCTTCAGACCAATAAATTATGATAAATTCTCCCCTCACAATCGTCTGGTTGGTTAGGAACCAAATATTTCCATCTAATAATTTTTATGTGTGGTATATGATTAATTAATCTACCATGAAGAGATGGATTCCCCAAAGAAGATGGGATATATGTTAGTTTTTCTAACATAAGGGGGAGAGAATAAGCAGCTGAGGAATATGTTATGAATTATTATTAGTATGATCTTCATTTAAAGGATAATTCAACTCAAATGTTAGAAGCATTTGCTGACCCAAAATTAATTTCTAATTTCAGCTGCAAAATGCTCCTATTAAATTCATGTTATGCATGAAGCGTGGTAGACTAATCGGTTCCAAACGCAATAATCATTGAAAAGAAAGAGGAGCAAATGATTAATGATCATTTTAAGGAGGCAATGTTTCTTGAAGAGTCTACGACATCATGAAACCTCATGAGAGGTTTAGGTACCTAAAAATAATGGAAGTGATGAGATCTCAATAAGTTATGTCACATTGCGAACCGATACAAATAATATATCGTCGACGATATCTTTGGTACAATATAGCGCAATATTGTAAAAGATTGTGAGGGTCTAAATTTTACGTCTATTAAAGCATGCTGACGTAGAAATTATTATCAAGTGAAATGACGCATCTTGGTAAGCATAAAGCTTATTTGACTGTCCGGCATACGTTAAGATGTCATATCATTTAAATAGAAATAGATGTTGTCACATCCTATATGAATCACTTGACAAAATTATATGAAAATTCGAAGAATTTTAAATGCCCGCATATATACAAGTTGCAGAAATTTGTTCATAATTCTTATATGAATTAAGTTAAGCAAGGTGAACGCGATTTTATCACCTTAATGAATATTTACTGACTAAGGGCACAAATGACTCTATTTATCCTTACGTCTTTATGAAAATAAAAAACTGTCATATTGTTGGTGTAAGTTGATTACTTGAATATTATTGAAACTCTTGAAGAGTTCTCAAAAGTAATTTATTATCTGTTGAAAGAAGTTGAAATGAGAAACTTGCAGAATTTTTGGGTCCTGAAGTGCCATATCTTTATGCAATTAATGCATTTATATATTTTGCTATGACTGAGGGATTATAGTCATACGATGTTGTTCTACATGACAGTGAAAATCATATAAAGATAACATCTGATTATAAAGCAAGTCAGAAATGCACTTGGAGTGATTTCAACAATATTATATGCCGATGCAACTCTATCCAAAGACTGAAGATGCAACAACATACATAGCCCAACTAAAGAGTGGATTCATAAAAGGACAACTTATTTCACCAAAGTTGTTCTTCACACACGAGCTTCAGAAGAATGGTGATATCAACATGCAACAAATTCATTCAAGTGATAATATGGTTGATTTGTTCACCAAGTCTCTATCAACTGCAACTTTCGAGAAGATGGTTCACAAGATTGGAGTGTGAAGATTCAAGTTTTTGGATTGAAGTTCTCATCAGGGGGAGTTAATACGCGTTGTACTCTTTTTCCCTTTCAAGGTTTTTGTCCCCTTTGGGTTTTTTCCTTGTAAGGTTTTTAATGAGGCAACCAAATAGCGTATTATTAGAAATGTGTCTCTTTTTCCTTCACTAGATTTTTTTTCATTGGGTTTTTCTAGTAAGGTTTTAACGAAGCACACATTATCTATCAAATAGACATCCAAGGGGGAGTGTTATAAATATTATTTATTATTATGGATGTCTATCTCTAGGAGAAATATTAGGGTTAGTGACTTTGGGATCAAGTCACTTTTTCCCTATAAATATAGAGGTTCTTCTCCATTGTAAATTAATCCCTAACAAGAGAAATAAGAACTCTCCCCTCTTCTCTCTTTCTCCACAATATTCTTCTTGCTTGCTTTATTATTTTATAACATAATGTAAGTTTTGGGTTATTTTTTTTGCAATGTAAGTGATCAACTTGTATATTTTTGAAATTTTCCCATAGTAATATACCAAGATGCAAACCAAAAATCATTTTTTTTTTTTTTTTTGCTTCAATTGAAATTTTGGCACCCCTAAAATATAGTATGGTAACGGTCATCTTCTTTAATGACATTTTAGTATAATGGTCAAGTTTTCTTTGGAACATATTTTAACATGTAATGTTGTATTTTGTGTTTTCTATAACAATATTTCGCAATAGTAATTAAAAAATATTTAGACAAACGATGTTGTTATAGAAAAGTTTGAATGAAGGTGATTGATGATGTATAGTAAAAGTTGATGGTACATGAATAGTGATTGGTGGATATAATGATGGTTAGTGGTGGTAATTGTAAATATTGATTAACGGTGGTGATTGACTGCGGTGGTGATTGTGGCCGGAGATGGTGGTTGTGGATGGCGATAGTTGATAATGATGGGTAACGGTGATAATTACGTGCGAAAGTGGATGAAGTAGCGGTGAATTTTGTAAAAATCCTTTAACATACGTCTTAAAGTGGGTGAAAGGGAATGCATTTGTGAAGATGATGGTAAACGTTACAGATGTTTGTTTAGAATTGACGAGTCCGTTTGGTAAGTGAGTCACGTGATTTGGGCCCCACCTTGGCGTTACGAATTGCAAATGAAAATTAAAAAAAAAAAAGAAGCTTTATGCAAATGAATGGGTGACAGCAGTACAAGTAAGATACACAGATGTACACAAATTAAGAAAAAATAACTTCCCATTTTTTTTTTCTTTTATTTAAATTTTGGCACTCCGAAATAATCAAACATCCATAACAGTCATCCCCCATAACAACATTTTACTATAACGATCAAATTTGCTTTGGGACAGATTTTTTATGGAGACCGAAACTAAAATGACCCCAAAAAAAATCTTTTGAACCTAAAAATACCCTAATAAAAAAAAAAAGGTGACATAAGTACCTTTAGCGGTCTTAAAAGTGCGGTATTTCCACCTATAGGAGTCCACCATTTTCCCAAAAGTCACTTATTACATTTTCACACTTTTTTACGTAGTTTCGTATATTAATCGTGCTTTGAGACTGAACTTTAATATTTTATATAGTTAAATTAAATACGCAAAAGTTTGGATTGTCATTTTAGTGGTTGAATAGTGCTTGAATTCCTTTTTTGTTTGAAACTTGTAAACGTTATTTAACTTTTTGCTTAACTTTATTTCGAATGTGTTTTTTTTTTTTTTTTTTATTATCAATTTAGGATGTGAAACTATAAACAATAATAAAGACTAAGATAATATTTATAAATATAAATAGATATGCGAAAAAATATATAATATTTGTACAACACTAATGTATATAAATGAATGGGTTCCACGCATGTGAAGACTATCGTGGGCCTAAGGCTCATACCATCCCCACCGCCCTCGTTGACTGGGCGGCTCGATATGAATAGTTAGATGTGGTTGCACTGAGAACCTCGTACGCGCACAGGTAAGAACGCCAAACTCGACCTCTTCCTCGTCGGGAAACACCAGAAAGATGAAGAAAGTATATAATAATTAGTACCATTTCTTATTTATATTGAATACATTAACGTTTGTTGGATTCGAGTAGGCTCCGAGATGGGTGCGATCATATGGCAAGATATTGTTCGAAGTCCAAATAAAGGTTTTAAAAATTAAATAAATATTTACCTTATATTTAATAAAATTGATTTTTAAAAATCTTATAGTCTGTGACAACAGTTGATGAGAAAGGCTCTAAATGGGTATACCACATTCGAATCCTAAAATATGAAAAAAAAAAAAATGAAATAATAAGTAACATACATATTTAAAATAAGTACTTTAAATAATCAAATATATATTTTAAATATTAACCTTATATTGAATAAAAATAATTTTAATAAAAAGCTTATGGCTCATAATGGCATACTAGTGGGTGGTTGGGCCGACCCCGAATCCTAAAAAATAAATATTATTAAATAATGAGTAACACATATATTTAAAATAAGTAATTTAAATGAACAAATAAGTATTTTAAATACTAACCGGGATCAAAAACTCATTTTGGCAAAGTGTTAAATGCCAATGCAATTCCTTCGTTTGGCTTCAAAAAAAAAAAAAAAAAAAAAAAATTAAAAACGTAACAATTAATGTAATTAAATAAATCTAAATACGATAAACTTACCAATGCCTCGTATTGCCCCGCGAGTGAGCGACGCGGGACGCGTAAACGATGCGATGATGCCGCTGCGCATATAATCCTCGATGGGGCCAATCATTGACAAATTAATTGCAGTGGTCAAACTACTTATATATACAGGAACGAATGTTAAAGCTACCAAGTAGAAAAGACGTTTAATTAAATAAATAATGTAAAAGTTAAATAGTTTTAACACTCATATTCCAGCTCATAATATTATCTCTAGTTATACACACTTGTTTATTAGTACTATTTATTATTGAAACACTTCCATTTTCTTTTTAACCCGCATATTGCAACCCTCGTCCTTATATCGTAATTGGCCCTACCTAAGTCTAGATCTCTTGGAAAAGAACTGCCCGAGTGTGTCTCTCCACGACGCAAAAAAAGTCGTTAATAATATGAATGCGTTTTCTTCTCTTTACTTTATTGTCTGTCATGATCATTGGGCCTGTGGGGAACATTCGAATTACAAAATAAATTAATCATTATTCTTGAAATGAAAGATAAATTATATTAACTAATTCTTTATAACATGGGATAAACAATTTCACAAATAAATAAAATAACAATGGCATAATTAACATAATAGGAGATTAATATATTTTGGAGTCTCTTTCTCTATTGATAAGCAACTTAGAAAAAAAAAATATCTACTTATTATCGAATACAATATTTATTTTGAATGTATAAATCTTCATTAGTAGTCTTTTCCAAAAATTTCACTCTGCAAATATTGGAATAAAAATAATTATTTTCAATATAAAAGTCATTTAAAGATAAATTTAATATGTGATGGTAAGGACACATATGTGTTCTTTTAAGTTAATTAGTTTTGAATTATGTGATGCAAAGACTTTTAAGTTAATTAAACCGGCAAGAATATTTATTTAGAACTCTATTTTGAATATGTATATATTTTTAGTTGACCGTAACAACAGATAAAATTGAAACGTAAATATATTTTCCTACACTTTACATTTTTAGTTAACTTATGTATTTATGAAAAGAAGAACTTTTAACTATTCAGATAATCTTTTTTTATTTAACATATATATTCATGCTTTTAAAATATAGATTAACAAATGATAATCATTTTTGTTTGGATGGTTGTTACCTATTATTATTGTGTTGTTAGTTTAAATACAATACTTGCTTTGATTGTTACTTTAATTTTAATATATCCATCTCGAAGGTCTATTTTATGTAACGTCAGATTTGGTCTATATCTGATTACAACACAAGATACATTATGAAACAATACATCATCCAAACAAAGTGTGAACGAAATAATAATTCATTACCAATCAACTTCTTTCAATTCATAACCAATATTTAACAACTAATTAATTCATAATCAATATTTAACAAATAATCAATTAACAAAATAATAATTCATTAACAATTAACAATTCATAAACAATTAACAAATTAACAACTCATAAACATATCACAACTTAACAATTCATAAACATTTAACAAATTAACAATTCATACACATTTAACAATTAATGAATTCGCCAAAAAAAAAAAATATCTCGCCAGTGATCAAACCAAAAAAAAAAAAAATGAAATTTGATTTTTTTTTTTGGATTAAATGTTAAACATCGTACAATATAATGTATATAACAAATTAATAACAAAAGTTCATAGTAGAAAACCTAATCAAAGATTTTTTGTAGAGTTGTGCTAATCGAGTTGTCACGATTCGAGTTAAAAGAATATCTACCAAGAATTTAAACTTCAACGAAAATAATACCGAAAACGACGTTTTTTTATGTGGGGACCACCTAAAAGCCTCCAATGGCGTTTTTATTTTTAACGGAGGGACCAAGGTGGAGCCGATGTTTTATGGTTGGAAAATCTTGCTTATAGAGAGAGACATTTGGTTTAAGCCTTGTTATTTTCTTTGCGCTAAAAGTCTTTATGTAACCTTTTTTTTGTTGGGGTATTTTGGTTCAAAAAAAAAATTTTGGGGTCATTTTGGTTAGGACTCCTTTTTTATGATGTTTGTTTATGTTTTCTATAGCAATATTTCGCTATGACAATCTAAATATTTGGACAAATTATGTCATTGCGGAAGAGTCTGACGACTAATGGTGATTGGCTATATATAATAGTGGTTGATGGTGTTGATTGTCGGTAGTGAGTAGTGGCTCTAATGGTGATTGATGGTGATGGCTGATGATTGTAAATCATGACCGATGGTGATAATTAACTGTGGTGATCGGCTGCGTTGGTGGTAGTTGATAATGTTGGCAACGATAAATATTAGCGGTGATTTAGTGAACGTGGATGAAGTAGTGTTGTAATGGTGAAAACATACACTCTTAAAATCTATTGGTTTGCAAATAATATTTCAAGTTAATTAGTTTATTAGAATGTGAAATAATGAAATACGTTCACATATGAATAGTTGAGATTGAACTGAAATGCCAAAAGGTCAAACACCAAAAGAAAGGAGATATTGGATTCGTTAATCATGGCAAGACAGGAAACATAGGTAATAGAAGATTATTATATGTGCAACATGTATAATGTATACCACATTTGAAGAAAAAAAATGTTGTTCTTCTTATTGCTTTAACTATTTCATAATGGCATTCTAGGTTGGGCATTATAGTGGATTAAGGATCATTTTGGCAAAGTGTTAAATGCCAATGCAATTCCTTCGTTTTGGCTGAGTGTCGCGAATCATTGCCTAGATCGAACACTCATATTCCAGCTCATAATATTATCTCTAGTTTGGACTATTTATTATTGAAACACTTCCATTTTCTTTTTTAACCCGCATATTGCAACCCTCGTCCCGTAATTGGCCCCACCTAAGTCTAGATCTCTTGGAAAAGAATTATACACCAAAAAAAGTCGTTAATAATATGAATGTGATTTCTTCTCTTTACTTTATTGTCTGTCATTTTAATATTGTTCTTTATCTTTTGTGCGTAAGACTTTCTCCTCGACTGACCGTAGAAAATTTTGCACTTTGCAGTAACTTTTTTATAATTAAAAGTATTTTAAAAAATCATAGACGTTAAAGCCTGAAGGTCAAATTATAGAATCGTAACATATTGAAACGATTGTCCCAAGTTCCAGAAAGCAGAAAACTATTTCAAATAGACGACTTTTTCCTCATTATTACGTTTTACGTTATAATATACTCCCTCCGTCCCATAATAAGTATCAAAAAAATTTTTATCGTTCCATAATAAGTGTTACCTTAGAAAACTAAATAAATTGGCTAGCTTTTTCAATTCTACCCTTGGACAATAAAGTAACATCTAAATGAGCCGTAACTTGGTATTTGGATTCCCAATATCAAAAGTTTACTTCTTGTGTATGCTCTAATTTGGTAAAAGTAACTTGTTTTTATTAGGTTTAATGCATATGCACCCACTGAACTTGTCCCTTTTTTTCCATTTTGACACCTGCAAGTGTTAGGTGTTATCAAACACAAGTGACTTATATAGTATTCTATCTTCAATGTAGCAACATGCTAATATATATTCTAATTTAATTATGCCATCTTTTAGCTAAGATTAGCAAAAGAATTGAGAGAGAAAAAAAAGCTCTTAATTGCTTGCAAAGTGGAAGAGTAGAACTTAAGAAACCGACACATCCATGACCTAAAGAATAGCTTCCTAAAATATTACTTCACCTTCATTACCACAATTTAATTTTTGCTTCTAATAAAAATTAGATTTAGAGAGTTTGATAGACACACTTGAGAACGAGTTCAAGGGTGCAATAGGAACAACAATTTTGATGTACGCATATGCATTAAGCCTTTTTATTATATAGGAGTAATTTGGTAAACTTTACATTACATTATTGATTTCTTAATATGCGTGTTTTTAACTAAAGTGATACTTATTACGGGACGGAGGGAGAATGCAACAATGTATCTTCCTATTGAAGTTCTCATTTACATGATTTATGTATCTACTTTTTATGTAACTTTTTCAAAAGTATCTAAACGACTAAACCAAACATTTCATTTTGACTGGTCATTGTATTTAATAAAAAAAATAGTTGCCTCATTGTGATCAGCATCATTGAGTAGGTGGTTTTGGTGTCAATTACAGCAGCCAAGGATTAATTAGAGGGCGTTAAAAACAAAGGGCCGTAGCACATGGAATTAGAAATTTTAATAATTCCTGTCGTAAGTCGTAAGTCGTAACTTGTAACTTGTACCGTCATACGTACGGTATTCATGCAAATACAAGAGGAACTAGTTCATAAAAAATATGATAAAAAATCTTCTTTTAGTTCCTTCCTTAGCTAATGTTGGTCACCCTATTTTGCTCTCTAAAATTGTGTCTCAGACATGGGTCTCCTAGTGTCCTCATCAACAACTTAGTTCATCACTGTATGCAGTGGCGCAGCCAGAATTTTCAATAAGGGGTTCAAATATGAAGAAGTAAGCACACGATGAAGTCAAAGAGGATTCAACATTTACTATATATACGTAAAGAATAATTTTCACCATATATAAATAGTGTAATTTTTTGTCGAAAGGGGGTTTGCCCCCTGAAGCCCAACTTGGCTCCGCTCATGAACGTATGTTAAAGTTCTTTTAGTAGGATGTAGGAGATCAAATTACACCACTTTTTTTTTTCCTAATGTAAGCCATATTTTTGTATTTATATGGCCCTAAAATGGTTAATTGGACCATATACGATTTGAATAGAAGAAAATGATCCTTAAAAGATTTATTATTTGTCATTTTCATACCTTTCTTATATGTAAATTGAAAACATAAAATTTAAAAACAAACATTCGACTACAAAATCAATTGACCCTTTTTACTATGGGTCATTTAAATATATTTGACATTATTCTACTTTTATCTAAAACTTTCACAAATTGTAAGAAATCAAATTCATCAAAGTTAAATAAAATTAACTTAGAATTAAATTCATCAAAATTATCTTCCACTATCACAATATGATACATATCTTAAATTTAGTAGTTAGTCACTATCACCATACAACTGAATGAGAGATTTTATTTTATACTCCCTCCGTCTCATAATAAGTGTCACTTTAATAAAAAAAAATTATCCCATAATAAGTGTCATCTTAGAAAACAAAAACATAAATTGACTAGTTTTTTCCAACTCTACCCTTAAACAAAAAGTGACAAGTTAAAGTAACATACACTTGATGAACGGAAAAGTCACATAATAATTTGCTATTGTTGGATTCTCAATCTCAAAAGGATTACTACTTATGCATGCTCTAATTAAGAGGAAATTTAATTTATTTTTATTACGTAAGAGTAATTTAATTATATTATATTATTGGTTTCTTAATATGCGTGTTTTTTTTGCTAAGGTAACTCTTATTATTATGGGAGGTAGATACGAAAAACAAAACAGTGGCAGGTGCTTAGCACACAGTCTTGTATACAAAAATGACCGCAAACCATACCAAACTATTCAGTTTTTGACTGTGATCTCATTTCTCTATAAAAAAGCTTATATTTTTTCTTCTTTCTTCACAAAAACTGATCAATTTATTAATTTTCCACTAAAAATAAACTATGCATTCAAATCACTTACTTCTTGAAGAACCTATTAGGATGGCTTCAATCTTGGAGCCATCCAAAGCTGTAAGTACTTAATTAGATCTTGTATTTCTCATATGATTTATGTATTAATGTTAATAATGACTCATGGGGTTCTTTTTTTTTTTGAATTTGGGTAGAGTTTTTTTCCTGCAATGACAAAGATTGTTGGAACATTGGGTCCAAAATCTCGATCTGTTGAGGTTATTTCAGCATGTCTTAAAGCTGGAATGTCTGGTAATTTCTTGAAACTTCAAGTTTGCTATTTTTTTGTAATTTTTAGAGATGTTTGTGATGAATAGTGTAAAACAGTAAAAGGGTTTTTTTTTTTTTGGGAGAAATTGACATAAATAACCGCCCACATAAATAATAGTCGACAAATGTATATTTTTTTTTTGTATATTTGATATATAATATACATTAAGAGTTGATTTTCTCATATGGTCACTTAACTATAGTTATTATGTCAGAAAGTCACTTTCTTTGTTGAAAAAAATTGGAATCTAAGAAGAAAGGCGACTTTCTGAGATAATATCGGTTAATTGAGTGACTAGCTGACAAATCAACTCCATTTTTGATAGTACATAATAGTGTTTAGTTTTGTATATTTGACTAGCTAATGTAATTAGTTTTGGCTTACAGGCCAAATGTGTAACTTGTTGTTGGTTTTGTTGGATTTATAGTGGCAAGATTTGATTTTTCATGGGGTGATCCTGAGTATCACCAGGAGACTTTGGAGAACTTGAAGGGTGCTATTAAGAGCACCAAGAAGCTCTGTGCTGTAAGTGTAATCCTTTTTAAATGATACTCACTCTCTCACATTTTACGAGATACTTTTAGCTTCTAAAGATTCAAACGGTGTGGATTTTGATCAACAACAACAACATACCCAGTATATTCCCGCATGGTGGGGTCTGGGGAGGGTAGAGTGTACGCAGACCTTACCCCTACCTTGGGAGGTAGGAAGGCTGTTGATCAATATTTTAAAATATTTTGAAGAATTACAACTTATAGTACTTCTAGTATAACTTTTGAATCCAAATTTTAATTTTAAATTATTGAGTAAATCTGATCTAGTGTAGCCTCGAATGTTAGTCAAACTAACTCTCGATAAACAAACGGTGCCACATAAATTGGGACGGAGGGAGTAACTAGCTAAGGACGCTCTTGATGCAATTTTAGTATCTTTGTTTTTGTAAAAACTATGTTGTTTGTCCTGGTCTTTGTAGATGTGTTGATTTGACAAAGGTAAACAATATACTCTCCCTTGATTTAAAAAGAATGGTGATCTGTTGAACTAAAGGGTTAACAAATCTATTTTTATAGTGTGATTTGGAAACTGACTTCTTTATTGTTTTTAAATAGGGATAATAGCACTTTTGGTACCTCAGTTATTGGTAAATTTTGATATTAGTCCTTAAGCACATTTAACCTTCAACTAATTGAAATGCGTGTTCTTGGTCCCTTTTTGTAAGAAATATGTTGTGTTTGGAATATTTTTAGAACTGTATTACTAACGAATATGGAGTAATAGTATAAGCTTAACGCAGGTGGAACAACTGGTAATCATGTAAATTTGTGAATATTTCACAAAGGGATCAAAAGTGCATGTTCCAGTTAAGTGAAGGTCAAATGTGTTTAGACAGATAACACAAAGACTAAAATCAGAATTTATCACTAATGGAGGGACTAAAAGTGCTATTAGCCCTTTTAAATAAGAATTATGTATGTAAGAACTATATAAGATGTTCTATAAATCACAAGTTTTAGTTGTTAATAAATATTTTAAAAATGTTTAATTGGGATACTTAAATAAACTGAGTGAATCATCACATAGTAGTAATGTCGTTATTTTTTAGACAAAGGGTGTTTTATCTTGCATATGTGCTTAATTAACAGCACATCGAGCGCAGTCTTTATATGCGGATTTAGTCACGACTGTGTCATTGCACATGTTGAGCATTGTCCAGCAACTTGAAAAAGGGTATTAAAACTATCTTGTTTTTATCTTGCCAGGTCATGCTAGATACTGCCGGTCCAGAGCTGACAGTTGTTAACAAAAGTGAGAAAGCTATTTCACTTAAGGCAGATGAAACTGTTACTCTTACTCCTGATAAAGGCCAGGAAGCATGTTCTGAAGTGTTCCCAATCAATTTTGATGGCTTATCCAAGGTTCAGTTTGTTCCAATCTATTGTCTTTGCTTTGCCTTTTTCGTCGCTGTGTGTTTTGGTAAACAAAAGAGTGTTTCCACTGGAAGTGAAAATCGCAAATTCAATCTGAATTTGATGGAGAGAACATGAGAAAATGACAAAAGTGGTCCCTCATGTTTGAGGGTAGGTTTAAAATAGTCCCTTAAGTATGCATTGAACAGTTTGGTCCTTTAAGTTTGCTAAAATAGCTAACACTTTTAGTCTCAGTCAAATACCGAACACTTTCTGTTAGATTTGATGGAACTATGATAAAAAAGAAAATTAGCGGGAACTCAAACGTAGAGGTACAATTCTTGTAATTTCTGCTATTTTTTATTTATTTCTAGAGGCCGGTGCAGCTCTTTGAAGTATATTTCCGCTATTTTTTATTTTTATTTTGTTAGTGTCTAGTGTATTGCATATTTTAGGATTTGATGGAACTTTCTTGGTGTTTATGATTATATCTTTTTTTCCTGTTGTTTCTGTCTAATCTAATAAACAGAGTTTGGTAAATATTGATGGAGACATAAAGTGTTACCTTTTGACAAACTTGAAGGACCAAAACTGTTCAAACTTCAATGCATACTTAAGGGACTATTTTGAACCTCATCAAACATAAGGGACCATTTTTGTCATGTTCTCAAGAGAACATCAATATTGTGGATTGGGAGGGGGGAATGTCCTTCATGATACTAAATTAGGATGTTAATTTTTCTTGCAGGCAGTGAAGAAGGGAGACACCATTTTTATTGGTCAATACCTCTTTACAGGAAGTGAAACGACATCTGTGTGGCTGGAGGTAACATAGAAAGCCTACTTTTTTTCCCCCGCAACCCCGTGTTTTCTTAATCCTTGAGTTTAGCTAGTGCTGTTTATGTTTAAGTTGATCGATGAGTTGCAATGTGTTTGCAACTGTACAATTATGATCTTTTTTGATGAAGACTATTTTCACATTTCTACTTCTCAATAAGACAGCAGTTTAGTAGCTTGTTTGGTCAAGCTTCTATAATCAGCTTATTTTGAAAAATGCTTTTCAAAAAAGTACTTTTCGTGAGAAGCAGTTTGTGTTTTGCTAATCGATTCAAAAAAGTACTTTTGGGGAGAAGCTACTTTTTTCCGCTTATGCTTCTACTCAAAACACCTTTTCTTCTCTTAAAAGCTTGGTCAAACACCTCAACTTTGAAAACAAGCACCTTTTATTGCGGGAAAAAACACTTTTGACCTTGGAGAAGCTTGGCTAAACAGGCTATAATGTTTGTTTGAATCCACTGATTAAGAATTCGAAATGTGGTTGCACAGGTAGATCAAGTGAAAGGGGATGATGTAGTTTGCTTGGTAAAGAACTCTGCTACAATAACTGGGTCATTGTTCACTCTGCATGCTGCTCAGATTCATATTGATTTACCTACCCTCTCAGATAAAGATAAGGAGGTAAGTTACTCAAACTTCAGAGAACCGATAAAACTCATCTTGTTCATTATGTGTGCATATAGTGCAAATCATGTTACAAGCTCACATGGTTATGGAAAAATTTGTGCGAGAACTTGGTGATTGAGTAAATATGGATGTGTATTTTTGGGACTTGGGCACTTAATAATAATGTTCAAATTGACTTATCTATCAACTGGAAAATGTATTTGGGCTTTGTGGTGTATGAAACAGATGAGTCTTATGATGGATGCGATTTTTGTTTAGTTACGTAAACATGGATTGGTGGGACCTACTCATTTGCAATAGCTTTTATATTAAGCACCGCCAACAATGTTTATACTTGTCTGATCAATATCCACATTGACTATCTTGCTTGTCCCCGAAGTTATGTCCTTTCTCTTGGTGTAGAAAGTTTTACCTTATATTACACTTGGAAAGAGTTATAAGCGTTTCTTTTTGTCCTTGGTACTTGTAGTGTTGGCTAATGACTATACTACTTCAATGTTAATGCAAGCATATTATCTTTGAATTATGACGATTATCCCTCCCTTGAGCAACTTATTTCTCTGTCTTCTTTTTGATTGTGGAGTTTTTGACATGCTAATTGAATCAGGTTATTAGCACATGGGGTGTCAAAAACAAAATTGATTTTCTTTCGTTATCATTTACGAGGCATGCTGAGGATGTTCGTGAGGTAATGATTTCACAGTCTTCTATTTATTTCCTTCTGTTTATCTAACGTTATTTATTTATTTAGGTCTATGACAGCTCGAATACCAAATCGACCTCATTGTTATATTTTTCTTAAATTCAGGCGCGTGAATTCTTATGTAAGTTGGGTGATCTAAGCCAAACTCAGATCTTTGCCAAAATTGAAAGTGAAGAGGTTAGTTGGTAAAATGTTATTTTCTTTCTGATCTTTTTCTTCTGGATACTTCTTTGTGAGGTTGATATTGAATAACATGATGAGATACTCCAAGAGGCTTGCAATTGACTTCTTTCCTTGGGCGATTTATGTAGGGCTTAACACATTTTGATGAGATACTCCAAGAGGCTGATGGCATCATCCTTTCACGTGGAAACCTTGGTATAGATCTCCCACCTGAGAAGGTAAGTTTTCTTCTTCAGAATTCAGGCACCTTCTTTTGTAAATCACGTATAATCAGTGAGACAGTGAGCCTCTTCTTGCCGTTATTTTCAGTTGACACCAAAATTCTGAATGGCATTATAATCTTCATTTTGTAGTAGGATCATCATTCGACTAACTTTTGAGTGGTACACAGGGGCGGAGCTACATTGCGGGAAGGGTGGTCAGATGAACACCCTTCGCCGGAAAAACATGTCGAATACATAGGTTAAAAATTGCCTAAGACGTATAAATACTATAATTTGAACACCCATGAACAAACTCAGAGGCGCGGCCCAGTGGCGAAGGGTGTTCAAAGTATCTTGAAAGTCTTGTGTTCGATTCTCCACTGCAGCGTTTTACCTCTACTTTTTGGAGGAAAAAACAATCTGGACCAAATAACTTATAAATAAAACTTATTTTTTAAAACAAACCATACCAAACATCTAAGAATATTTCAAAAGATATAACTGTCACTTTTGTTACAAATATATTTGAATTAAGTTTTCATTTATAAAATTTCCTTTGTTAAGTTTTTTACTTTATTTTTTATTTATACAATTTAAGTTTTATTACAAGTATCTTTATGATTTGTTAAATATTTTGTAGTCTAAAATGAATTTGTGCACCCATTCAATTTTCGTGCACATATTTATCAATTTTTTTTTATTTTTTTTTTGTACTTTTCAAAGATTGAACACCCTTGATAAAATTTCTGGCTCCGCCCCTGGTGGTTCACAGGTGTTCTTGTTTCAGAAAGCAGCTCTTCACAAGTGTAACATGTCTGGCAAGCCTGCTGTAGTAACACGTGTTGTTGATAGTATGACTGACAATCTTAGGCCAACTCGTGCTGAAGCAACAGATGTTGCTAATGCTGTCTTAGATGGTAATAATCTTGCTGCCCATCTTAACTGGTTCTACTCTCCTCTAGTATCTCTGAAGATTTGAGTTCCTTTTGTCTTTGTTTCTGGTAGTAACTTTTGACATTTAACATTTGTGCAGGGACTGATGCAATTCTTCTTGGTGCTGAGACTCTACGTGGATTATACCCTATTGAGACTATTTCAACTGTTGGAAGAATTTGTGCTGAGGTGATTTTCATTTTTTCCTGAAACTTTGTGTGAATAAGAGAATCTATGCATATCTGTCTTTTGTCTTTTAAAAGGGAACAATTGTTATTTCTTTGGCATCACCTTTTGGGATGAGGGATACTCTTATAGCTTGTTTGGCCAAGCTTCTGGGAGCCAAAAGTGCTTATTTTAGAAAGTTCAGGTGTTTGGCCAAGCTTTCAGGAGAGGAGAAAAGTAAGTGCAAGTAAGTGCTTCTGAGTAGTAGCAGAAGTTGTTTTTCTGAAGTTAATAAAAGTAGTTTTTCCCTAAAAGCACTTTTGGAACATTGGTCAGACATAAGGTACTCTAATACTGGCAGAAGTGATTTTTTAAATTTAATTGGCCAAACACAAACTGCTAGCCAACACATTTTCAAAATAAGCAGATTTTGGAAGTTTGGCCAGACATGCTATTAGTCCCCACCCCCTCTTGGTGTGGCAAGTACCACTTTCTGAGTTTTTGTTTCAGAGAGTATGGCGAGTAGCCTTAATTAACAATTAATTTCCGTCCAGGCGGAGAAGGCTTTTAACCAAGATCTATACTTCAAGAGGACAGTCAAATTTGTTGGGGAGCCCATGTCACACCTGGAATCAATTGCTTCCTCAGCAGTGAGAATTCTGGAAATTTAATGCTTTCTTCATTCAGGCACAAGTTTTGCAGAAATAACTGTATATCCCCTTCCCATTTAGGTGCGGGCAGCAATTAAGGTGAAAGCATCAGTAATTATTTGTTTCACTTCATCTGGAAGGGCAGCACGGTAATCTCTCTTGTTCATACCAGACTTCTTATAATTTCAACTAAATCTTTATTATTAAGAGCTGTAAAGTGTTATTTTTATGTGCACAGTTTGATAGCCAAATATAGGCCAACAATGCCAGTATTGTCTGTTGTAATTCCTCGACTCAAGACAAATCAATTGAAATGGAGTTTTAGCGGCGCATTTGAGGTATACCTCTAAAAAATGTGGAAGTTGTTCCTTATTCCTTTTATTTCACCGACACTGAAGCTGATGGGTTTTGTATATTTTTAACTTCTCCATGTTCAGGCAAGGCAGTCCCTTATTGTGAGGGGTCTTTTCCCAATGCTTGCTGATCCTCGACATCCTGTAAGTCTCGTCATCTTGGTGTTCCATATTTTGTCTCATATTTTGGTGTCTTAGTTGGAAAAATTGCTCTTTAGTCATCTTTAAGCTGTATGGAAGTGTTTTTCAGTTGTAAAATTAGGCCGATAGAATAATCTGTGGACTTTCTTAGTGCTAATAAATGAAATTATAACCTTCTCAACAAAATTACAACTTAAAGACAGTTCAGATAGCTCTATTTGTTTGAATTGCAATTATTACCTTCTAAAAACTATTTAGTAGGCCAAAATTTGTTGAAAGAGTCAACTGCATCCCATGTTCCCTACAAGTTTTATGTACATGAATCTTGCTTCTGATATAGGAATAACATATTTGGCTAAAGCTTATAAGCCGGTCAAACTAACAAAGCACTTTTTGGCGTACTTACGTGTTTGGTAAATACCAAAAGTACCTATAAGCCAAAATCTGTTATAGGCCATGAGTTTGTCACTCCCAATTTATGATTTTACTGACCAAGGCTTCTGCAATTTTATCCCTAATATCTTTTGTAATCTCCAAAATCTTCTTAAAACATACAATTTTTAATTACTTCTCTATTCTATTTCTGTCATTCATTCTTTTTTATGTAAAGATACTTCAGCTCTTATTATTAGTTTCAACACTTTTATCCAAACACGTAACTGCTTATTTATTAGATCAGTTTTAGCACTTGAATGCCTATCAGTTACTTTAAATCAGCTAAGGCGAAACGAGATCATAATCTGCTTCTTTTCCTCCCATCATGACAATCTCGATTAAACCTTCTTGTTCCCGGTGGGCCTAATCTCAAACTACCTATTGTTTCCATAGGCCGAGTCTACAAACGCATCAAACGAGTCGGTGCTGAAAGTTGCCCTTGATCATGGGAAGGCCTCAGGTGTTGTGAAGTCCCACGACCGAGTTGTCATCTGCCAGAAAGTCGGAGACGCATCAGTGGTTAAGATTATTGAACTTGAAGATTAAGCTTTTAGTTATCCTCTTTTTTTCGGATGTGTGATGGTAGAGTGTTAAAGCCATCACAAGTGAGGCTCTAATATAAGTTTTTGGTAGCTGTAATATGTGGTTTCCTATGGTAGTTGTATAATGTGCGCAATGTCTGTGGACAAACTTGCACTAGTTAAGAAAATCAGAAGAAAAAAATGAGAATGGTGTCTCTTCTCTGAGTTCAAGTATAGGTGTCTTGTTTATTTGTCATCTTGGTTGTTATGAAGATGTCCATAACAAGCTATGTTGTTAAGACCTTTTACCTTATTTGCCGGCAGAAATATGTCATTCTGATATTAGTAATAAAAAGTTTCCAAGTGTGTGGTCATTCACATTGCCAGAAGTCTTTGTTTGAAGATTTATGTCAGTGAAAAATGTAGGCAAACTCTAATCTAATCACTGAATATTGAAATGAAATCAGTCCAAACAGAGTTGGTAATTAATACTGATACCCTTGAGTGCTAAGCCTCTTGACTCAGGTGTCACACTCTATGGTCTTAGATATGTCATAACATGCTACTAAGGGGGCAAATGAGAAATTTTAAAGTTGCTCAAATCTAAAAGCATGTTATTATTTTTGGAGCAGGTTAAAAAGGAAATAGTGTTACCTAAAATTGATCCTGAAGGAGTAATAATTAACCTGATTCTTGGTTACTTGGTTGACCTTGAGTTGGTAGACTATCAATGGCCTTGTTGAAAAGAAAAAAAGGCCAATATTTTGCTACATTTTATGTTCAACGTTTGCTAGCTATCCTTCAATCTTGTTCGAGATCACTTATAAGCCAATAGTTTCAATATAAAAATGTACAAGAATTCTGTAAATTAAAATTTAATAAATATTTGATAGCAGATTTTCTAAAATTCACTTCAGGCATAAATATTTAAGTTTGAGAGATGCTCTTGTTATTTGACGACGGGACATGGTTTCATATTAAATAACAAGGGTAATAAAAATTTATATAGCCAATGATACTTTGCTTGAGACTGAGTCGCAGTTGAACCTGAAGTTAATTGATGACTTAAATAAGATCAATATTAAGTTGTTATAAAATTGGGGGAGTCAAATGGATGGGTTAGATCGAATTTGAATGGTTCAAAATCTATTAAATGATGGATCACAACTTAACCCATCCAATTTTACCAAGTTTTAATTTGATTATTTCTTTTGTTATAATTTGTTTTAATCACGAAATAAAACAACTTCTTTACTAGTATGAGTTATGACTATATGTAACATATAAATATTTTGATAAACTCTCTGACGAGTTAATTAGAACGAGATATCTAGCCTAAATTAGCCCAATTTTTAGATAGAATATATTGAATGGATCAAAATGAATTGAGCTAATAAATATACGGGTCACTAAGCCTTCGACGATTTTTCGTAGGAATTTTCCGATATATAAAATAAGAAGTCGGCTATAGCACAAGAAGCGCCCATGGCCTAATGGATAAGGCGCTTGACTTCTAATCAAGCGATTGTGGGTTCGAGTCCCACTGGGCGTGTGTCCTCCTTTTTTAAAATTTATTTTGTCATCACTAAGTTTTGCTTCATGTCAGTATTGAAAATTCAATCTTTACACATCTTAGTTAGTTGCTCATATTCTCTCCAATTATCATTCTTATTTTGGTGTCATTGGTGATACACACGATGATATAGTTCTATACAGACAATTCAAGAATCAAGACACCTGTCTCTCCAGAGAAAGAAAAAGCAGAAGAAAACAAAACAAATGATAATAAATGCACAAGTACAAAAGATGTGATTCATATAAGATAAAAACTAAAAGCAGAACAGACAAATTGAAGAGCTAAAAAAGACTTGATTCAAGATTCAAATTTGGTAAACACTAGGCAAAAGCATATAATATATTATTTACATATTGTATCTGATCAACAACTTTTCATCCAGTAACAGAAGAAGGATCACTATTTCTATTGTTAACATTTGGATGAAAATCAAGAAGCTCAAGCTCTTTTTGCTTCAACAAAAGCACCATTCTTTCATTCTCCAATTTTTTCCTCTCATTTATAAGCTTTTCCCTTTCCATTTCCCTTTCTTTTTTGCTTGTAAATTTCTCCCATTTCAATCTTTGTTTTTGTAGCTCAAAAGATTGACACAAATAGCCAACATGTTGTTCTTCCAATTGCATCATTTTAGTTTTTAGCCATTGCCTCTTCTCAAGTGGACTCACATTAGCCAATTCTGTACTCAATTGTTGTACCATTGGTGATAATAAAGATCCAATTTTTTGCCTCTTTCTTGATCTTTCATCCACGTCATCATCGTCGTCGTGGCCATGGTGGTGTTGGGGGTGACCCGACACCTCATCATCGTCGTCCTCCTCATCTTCGTCATCGTCCTCATCATCATCCTCATCATCATTTTCCCCACTAGCCACTTTTTGCATTTTTGGCCCTTTTGCAAAACTAGCCTCAATTTTTGCATTTGCATTTTCTGATGAATGCAAACACCTTTGTTGCTCTACTTGGTTTTGATGAGCCTCAACAATTAGTGTACTCCCACTAGCACTACCATTATTACTAGTATGACCACAACTATTATGATAAGCACACATTTCTCTAAAAAACAAGTGCTTAGAATTCAACAACTTCTTCACTTCTTCTTTCATTTTTGGTGACAAATGATCCATTGTTTCAAGCAAACTTTGATTCTCCACAACTCTACAAGCAGTACCTTTACCAAGAATATCATTAACCCTCTTATACCTCTTATTCAAGTCATTAAATTTATCTTCACATTGTTGTGGTGACACATAAAATCCTCTTTCCATCATTGCCCTTGAAACTGATTTCCACTTACCTTTCTTTTGCAAAACCCCACCACCACTTTTCTTTTTTCCACTAGGGTCATTATTGGTATTATTTCCTTCAGAACCAACTTCATCACCAATATAATAAACAACCATAATTAACAACCTAACCATATTATCAGTCCACTTCATTCTTTGCCATGGACAAGATTTACTATTACTATTACTATTGCTCCTTTTCCCATCATCAGCACTATTGTTAGGCTCATCATCATCACTAAAATTCAAGCTTTGGTTTTTAGCCTTGTTACCAAATGGGAAACTATTTTTTGCAGTTTCTTGATAAACTATGGGGTGGGGTGAGGGTTGGGGGTGGGGTGGGGGTGGGGCGTGGGGCTGCATGTGGTGATGAGGGTTCTGTTGTTGAGGGATTTGATGGTGCAATGACATTTCTAATCCTAACATACTAGGACTCATATTTGAATATATACTGCCAGAATCCATCAAAATGATTAAAAAACAAATCAAATCTTGAAAACCCCACAAGCCAAAATGTTATGATAAACAGAATTATCTAATCCTATGGGCCAAAATGGTACTTAAAAACAGAATTATTAAATAGACTAAACAAGAAAGAAAGTTAAGTAAACATCACCAGAGTACCAAGACTTCTTTTTTACTGAATAAAGTTTCAATCTTTGAATAAAAAAGCTGCTAGAAGGTGCAAAAAAGAAAGCAAGACTTTTTTTTTTTTTTTTTTTTTTTGAGAGTGCAATTTTATGAATGGTTTGAGATAAGAGAGAAAGTTGTGGTTTATACAAGATTGAGCAGCTGGTTTTTTTAAGCTGTGGGAGGATTATTGGTTTTGTGATTATACAGATAAAAACTGCCCATGGTTTTTCACTTTTCTGCAAATGTCAGCTAAAACTTGAGGTTGTTTTTTAATAATAAAGTGAGAGAGGCCCACAGGATTTTGCAAAACTGTCACCTTTTTTTGTACTAGTGTGTTCTTTGACCTTATAATTTTTTAATTGTATTTTTGGCTATGTGTTTGATTTGTAGCCATCGGATGTGGAGTGAAATAAGGGGTCGTTTGGTAAACGGAAGGCTTAAAATGCAGAAACTATAATACAAATGATTAATAATCAATAAACCTATTTACAACACAACAACAACATACTTTTTTAAAAAATAAATAAATAAATTATAGCCCTATTCAACAATAACATACCCATTGTAATCCCTCAAGTGGAATTTGGAGAGGGTAGAGCAGAGATAATACTCAAAATACCCCCCAACGTTTGACCAAAATCCAACTACACACCTAACGCTGCGTTGGTCTATTACCCCCTGGACAAATTTTTTCGGTATTAAAATGCGCTTTTTTCGATGTGGACAAGAGCGTGAATACTGTTGCTCGGTGGCGCGTTATAGCCTTTAAAAAACGACATACGACGTGTTTTGAGCGCCAACTAGGCGCCACATAGATGCCACATAGGTAAATTTAAATTCCCTCCATTTTTAGGCTACTTCATCTTAACGCTTCTTCACCTATTTAATACCCATCTCCATTTTTTTTTGTCAAAATAATACCCATTATAAATTTAGAGCTAGGATAGTGATTATTCTTATAATCACTGTTTTCCCAAATCAAATTAAAAAAAAAAAAATCTGAAAAAAAAAAACGAAAATCTGGAAAAAAAAAAACGAAAATCTAATCTTGTTAAAGAAAATCTGATTGGAAGTTGCTTGTTTGGAGTTGCTACTTGTTGCTTGGTTGGAGTTGTTTAAGCACTAATTCTTTGAGTTGATTTGGGGAGAAAATTAAACTCAATTGTTAGGAATTTTGGAGAAAGCTATGAAGAACACCAAGTGGGTTTCCTTTAAATTCTTGATTGTTTGATCAAATTAATGGATGAACTTTGTTCTACTTGGTGTTAGGAAGCTTCCTTTCACATTTGGTTTTTTAGATTAGATTTGAGGAAGTTAGTGTGATTTTTTTTTTCAACTCCTAATGAAGAAGAAGAAGAAGAAGATGATGATGATGATGTTGATGAAGATGAAGGAGAATTGAGTATGGGTTTTCGGATCCTATACTAAAAATGGAGTATGGAAAATTGAAAGATTTTTTTTTTTTTTTTTGAAGAAGAAGAGTAAATAGATGGAGGAAGGGGGGAAATTAATAAAAAATGGGGGGAAATTAAAGATGTGTCACGTGGGCCAGGCGCGTGTGGACACACACTTTTATTAATAATTGGGGTTGTCGTATTGGTTGTACATACGGTAAAAAAAGGCATTTTAATGCGAAAAAATTTGTCCGGGGGGGGTAATAGGACCAACGCAAAAGTTAGGTGTGTAGTTGGGATTTTGGTCAAACGTTGGGGGGTATTTTGAGTATTATCTCGGGTAGAGCATACGCAACTTTATCCCTACCTTGTTGAGGTAAAGATACTGTTTCTGAAAGATTGTCGGCTCAAGTAACAAATTATTTTTATGAATTTTTTTATGGTATGTATATTTCTTTTATCAATGTTTAATTTATTGAATTAAATATTAGATAGACCATTTAAAATATATTTTTTATTAAGTTGACATTTTAAAAAAAAAAATAAAGAAGATAAAACTAATTCTTGTAAAAGTTATTTCATGTTGGATCCGATAAAAAATAATACCCAAATTGACGTATAGAGTTATAATGATATTATTTATACCATAAATGAAATGTCAAAGAAATCAAAATAGCACCTACTAGTCGCAGTTTATGTGACACTATTTTATTGGTCATGAAGTGTAACAAATTAAGTAATACTTTAAAACTTATCGTTTAAAACAAACCTTAAACATTTGCATAACATTAACTATATTATAACATTAAATTTTTAAAAGGTAGTAAGATTTCGGACAGAAAATATAATAAATATCGAGATTATTATCCCAACTCTGCTAACCAAACAACCCCTTAAGTGATGGAGACCAAAATTGTAAATATAGATTAGTTAGGCAGTTGGAATCTGAAAAAGAAGATTTTGACTTTATTCACATAAAGGAGGTGTACAACTTCTACTGCGGGAAGTACCAAACGTCTAAGTTTAGTGGTTTTGTAGTGCCCTCCATTTTGCATAGATGGTTTTCTTAGGTTTGATTCTAATGTCTTCCAAGGAATCAACTTGTGGGACCCACTAGATAGAGATATTTCCGTAGGGTATTTGGGCTTGGGCCGACGATAGTTACCCAAGTCTGACTAGGCCCATTGTATTGCTTTCAATTGCAAACTTCAAGTCCAAGTTCTTCTTTTGGGGTGGTCCTTAATTTTTGTCCCTCAAATCGGTGGTCTTTAATTTTTGTCCTTCACCTAATATCCTGAGGTTGTGAAAGTTGTGGAGGACTCAGATTAGGATAGAAGGCTAGTAGGTAGTCATGCTAATTCTTTCGCACTAGTAGTCGTAGTTTTGCTCTATCGTTTATTACTCTTTGATTTCTGCTTATATTTGTTGGGTCTTATCTTTCCAGGTTGTTTTATCATGATTTTCTCGCTCCTGTTATTTCTCATTTTCGCAATGCTTTAATATGCTTGTCCTTATCTGACTCTTTTGTCTTGTTTTCTCTTGAGTTGAGGGTCTTTAGGAAACAACCTCCCTACCTTCCAAGGTATGCGGACACTTTACCCTTCCCAGATCTCACATTGTGGGATTCCACTGGGTATGCTATTGTTGTTGCTTAATACACCGAGGTTCTGGGTTTGAACCCCAACTCAGTAAAAAATATATATATATAAAAAAATAAAAAAATAATAAAAAAAAAAGAAATTTCGCAAGGTAGAGGTTTGGATTCGCAAGGCAAAATTTTACCTTCAAAACTATGCCTTAAGGCAGAATTTTGCCTGAAGGCAGAGTTTTGCCCAAGGTAGAGTTAGCTGGGGCATAGTTTGCCTGCAAAACTCTACCTTAGGGTATAGTTTGCAGGAAAACTCTACCCCATCAGGCATAAATCGCCTACAAACTCTGTCTTAAGGTAGAGTTTTGTAGGCAAATTATGCCCGAAGGGGCAGAGTTTGTAGGCAACCTCTGCCTAGAGATTTTTTTTTTTTTTAATTTTCGCCTAAACAGGGGTTCGAACCCGGAACCCAGAGATTTTAGGCGAAGAGCAAAAGTTAAATACTTTCATTTTGACGGAAAAAATTAAAGATCACCCCAAAATAAGGGCATTACTGCGAATTACCCAACATTAGAGTTTTTCAAGGGTTTTGGTTGGACTGAGAATTGGGCATGCAAGTCATGACAGACCCGTATGATTTTATGTTATATTTAACCTTGTGGTCTTGTCGGATTATTGACAAATCAAGTCGGATCACCATGATTCCAACGTTACAAAAAAAGAAAAGAAAAGAAAAACATTCCAAAATTACACAAGCAAGTCCTGGTGATAGGTATGACTTCATTTTATGTTCAGCCTAATTATAATGTTGCACGTATTACTTACAAATTATGCCCATCATCATGATTTCGAACGTACAAACAAAGAAAAAAAATTAACTGCTTGCAAGTCATGATAAATCGTAAATCTGCTGATTAAGACGAGCCGCAAGAAAAAGACAATCAAGAATCGTACCAATATACAGTGAGGTCTATTCAACTAGAAATTAAAATTACCAAAAAAAGAAAGAGGGGGAGAGAGAGAGAGAGAACGAAAAAAGATTTATTTATCTTTTGCTTTCACTTTTTGAGCTGGACGAAGACCCTCAAAGAAATGTTCATGAAAATTATGCACAAGTTTGTAGTGTTTCGATTATTATTTATTACTTTAACCTATGGTCTCAATTACGTGAGAAAAAATGTATAGTGATGTCGTTTATCATAATTAAATTAATGGGGCATAAATGTCAGAAATGAAAAAAATCAATCACTAGTTCACACTACCAACCTTAGAAAAATAAGTGAAGACATGCTTCGAGTCTTCCACCTTTTGAAAATGCATGGATAATGACTCAAAAACTAAGTGGATACGTACTATGAAAATGAAGTGGTTAACCTAAAGGAATTCCTGGTGGGATTTTGGTACTAGCTACAAACCCTTTTTCTTTCCAGACAAATTCAATGATTTAAACTTAATTGAACCTTTAAGATTGATAAGAGCATGGATTTTAGTTTCTAACTCAACCTAAAAAAGTAGTTCAAGAGGTGAAAATTATTCAAACTATAAGGAGACAAATTACCATTCCGCTCACCGATGCATCATGCAAGACTACTAACATCCTACATGCGCTTAGATCGACAAAAAGAGTGTGAACAAGATAAATAGGAGGGCCTAAACAGAGTTAAATAAGTTTTGGGTGGGCTCTACTCTAATTCCATGATAAGAAAATAGACATTGAACCTAACTCAACCATAAAGGCTAACTCAAAATGTGAGGATCGCCCAATAATTTAAGAATACAAATTGTCATCCCACTCGGTAAAGTCAAACTACTAAAATAGATTTTTAATATTGAACTAATGTTTTATTTTAAAGTTGTGGGTTTACATATACTCCTTTTGTCCTAATTTATGTGGCACAATTTGAATTTTGAGAGTCAGACAATTTAATTTTGATTGTGAATTGGGGCATGGAATCTTCAAACATTTTCAAATAAAATTTACATATTTGAAAACTACCAAAAAATTATTATAAGACACAATTATTGGTAATTCAAAATATTTAAAAGATTTATGAAAAATATAACGGTCAAAGAAAGACTTGTTTGAATCTTGAAATTTGAAATGTGCCACATAAATTGGTACGAAAGAATAATATTTATTGATATTTTTAATAAGCTTTCGTATATATATTTGTACTTAGCTTCAAAAATATTGGATATGAATCAACTCATCATAGAAGATATGCATCTGCAATGCTTTATTTCAGCAAAAAAAGTAGTGGACTTAAAAATTGAGATCTCCCAAAGCCTGGCAAACATCATACGTGAGTTATGACATGGCTTTATGTGAGCAGAAGAATTTGTTTGCCTGCATTGAGGCCTTGCATTATATAGTTGTGTAACTTACTTGTGATAGTAGATTAGTTATCACTTTTTAGATTATAAACTAATACGTATCATAAATATTTACCTGTAAATATTTAATAAGTGATTTGATTGTGCAAATATCTTTAAAATTGAAAGTGCACACAACTTTGTTTACCCCGAATTTAGGTAACCAATTGAATTTGTAAGTGAGGTATAGGATATGTGGATGAACTTTAATCTATTTTGGGTTTATAGGAAATAATTATATATTTGCGTGTTATAGCATATGTATGTGAACATATGCGTTAGTGATTCGAATCAAGATACAAATGTTTATGATTAAGCCAACTATATTGGAAGAATAAACATAAAATGCCCTTTGTTCCGGACCAAAGGAGAAAGAGCTTCAATATATAATTTCTATTACAATGTTCTTGATCTTGGAAAAGCTAACCCTTAAAAGTAGGGAAATGCCTCCTATTTATATTTTTGTCTTATGGGCCTTGCATACAACATAAAACCTTTTTCAGAATAAAGTAAACCCTAAAAGGATAAGGTTGGGCCGTACGGTTTGACACCCGTACGGTCGTCGGTACAATGTGATGAACGATGTTGACGCTTAGCGATTTTATAAGCGATTAACCGGACTAACGGCCACGATCAACTCGGTCATCTTTGACCAACCGATTTGGCTCTGTTTGTGATGCGGAGTTTGGTCCGTATCAATTCGCTTCACTTTTCTCGGGTCAACCGCGGCGGTGCAATATCACCGGTTCTAAGGGAAGACTCGGTGATCATGCTGTCTCTTCTTATCTCCGATCCCCCGGTCTCCCGGTCTTGCTTATATCCGATTTTTACCGTATACAGATAGTCCCCACACTTCCCGGACCGTAGTTTTATCGGAGTAACGGGAAGTGGATGAATCAACAAACCGATGGTGCCATAAGCCTGTTCTTATCTTTAAATTTTTGGCGGGAACAGTTGTGTCACGTCCCTCAGCCGTCAGCCATGTGTCTCACCCCGAGTGGTCAACTTTGGCGACCGCCGTAATGCACGTCTCTTCAACTCACGTCTCATTAATTGTGGGACACGTGGCACCCCCCGGTTGGCTGGCTTCTGTAACCTTTTCAGTCCCCCATGCCTACATAAGGCTTTTAACCCTCTCATTTTACCACTTTCACTTCTTCTTCTTACTTCTCCACCTCTGATCGTCTTCCTCTTCCATTTTCTTACTTATTTTGATTGCCAAAATAGACCAACTTTGTCAACTTCTCCATTGTTGTTCTTTGATCGAAAGTGTTGTTGTGTTTCTCCTCTCACTTTGCTATTTTGAAATTTTCTCTCACCTGCCTCTTCACTCTTATTATTTTTTGTAACTTGTTCTTTCTTCCTCATTCGAGTTCACCGAACCTCCTTTTTTATTATCTAATTCAAATATCTGCCAACACCGAAACCACATCCCAGGATGTTCCTCGGTTTCCTCTCGAGGGGCGGAGCCAACTTCACAAACCGGGGCAAGATCGTCGTTGAGCCCTTTGCTTTGGACATAGTACCGTCAAACCCAATTATAACAAAGAGTTTGAAGTTGAGAAACCTTTTCGGTTACGGATAGAGGGTTCGATGTAAGGCGATACCCATCGTCCATTACCGAGGATAAACTCGACCAAGTCCGGACTGATTGCGGATGGGATAACCGTCCAGTGCAAGTGTTTGCACCCGGGCCCGATGAATCGATCATCGATTACAGGGAGGGCTTCCTGTACGTTTATACCTATCCTTTTACACTTAAGTTCGACCCCTCGATCGACCCGGTTATATTGGATATGTGCCGGACATATAATGTGACCCACCCCAAATTGGCCTAATAGTACGGAGGCCCTTGCCACCTGCCTCCGGTTGTTGGCCAACGACGTAAAAAGGAGTTTACGATGGCTCACTTCATCCGTTTATATTCTCGAGGTTGTTCGGTGGGGGTGTGATCAAGCTCGTCAAGCGAAGCTGAAATCCGATCTTTTCGAAGATGGACGAAGACAGGGACCGAGGTTGGCTAGAGCGCTACGTCCGGGTAAGGACCGCGGACATTATTTCAGCCGACTATATGCCCTTTCTGGAGAGGTGGAATGATAATCGTAAGTTCCTCAGTTCCTTCTTCAATAATTGCCCTTGAATGCTTTGTTAAACACTTGCCCCCTCGTATTAAAACGATAATTCTCCCCTTCTTTATATCAGCCGTGGCATGGATACCTCCGGTTGTCCGGAACATGAATGAATGGGTTGGAGCTCTCCTCGATCAGCACACCCATGGAGAACTTACATGGGGAATCCTGTCGCGTGGCCGATGGATCGCCCAAAACCACGATAATATTTTGCTTGATTTGGAACACATTATATCCTCATCTTTTTCTTTTCCCTTTTATAACATCTTCGGTATTCAGGACTACCCAAGGGCTCGGTGGATCCAAGGCCGGGCCGACGGCCAGGAACCCGGAACCATTTGCGTCGGCACCCAATTTGATTCGGCGGGTACATCCCGTATTATTTCTTGCTGCCACAAAAGGAGGAGAAACCCCTCGGACAAGGCGAGAAACCGAAAAGAGAGAGCAAAAAGCGTCGTTCGGACTAAGAGACGAAACGAGCCGATTTCCTTATTCGGAGGGTCGGTGTGACTCCCTCCGTTGACTCTATACCGGAGGAGGATACAACCATTCCGCCGTTTCTTCAGCCTGGAAAGAACTGTCAGCTCCGGCATTGCACACAAGTGGGGAAGAAGTTCTTTACCCGACTCCTCTAAGGTCAATTGAATATGTTGACATTTCAGGTGACGCTTCATCCGAGGAGACCTCGCGCAAAAGGACCGAAGATCGGGCATGCACAGCGTCAAGGGCGAACGGATAGGTTGAGCCGGTCCTCGAGACCGAGGTTACATTGGATACCGGTTCAACACCTGCCGGGGACCCAACTACAACACCTGAGGCACCCGCTCCTACCGAGGCTGTCGGAGCTGTTTCGGCTTCTCCTACTCCTGCTCCGAGGTCGGATAACCTCAATGATATGTTCTTGGATACCCCTCCCGCCTTGGGGAAGGCTGCGGTTTCGAACATCTCCTCTATCCCTCGAGTCACGAGGGCGGCCGGCCGGCCACGAGGGCCCGGTTCGAGAGATAGCCTGGTGCGTGTCTTCCCGGCCCCGAGTGTGGAACCTAGAAGCACCAGATCGGTCATGGTCACCGTCCCTGAGGATTGTAACTTTTTGTCTCGTCCGGTGGGAGTAGCAAGCTATCTGAGGCCCCTCGTCTCCGACTCGGATAAGCGGAAGATGACCGGAGTCCCCTGGCAGAGTCTCATTAATGAGGGCATGCACACGGGAAATCGAGTAAGCTTATCAGCCTATCCTTGCATAATTCAATGTGAATTTTAGCTTCTCGTTTATCCAAGTTTAACTTTTCGTTTCTTTTACAGAGTGTGGTGCTCGTCAATGAAGCCTTCATCCGTGCTCAGCAAAAAGTTGACGACCTTAAGGGCCAGCTGGATGCCCAGAGTCGAGAAACGGAGAAGTTCCAGCACCTTTTGCAAGTGAAGGAGGATGAATTGAACCGAGCAGTTGCCCTTTCCAACCTTGACCCGAGCTCGAAGCGGCGGGCCGAAAACCTTCGGTTAAAGGACGAATTGGCCGGGATGGTCGAGAAAAGAACACGGAAGCGGACAAGGTCGGCCTTAGCCAAGATAATGCTCGTTTTCTTCGAGGCTTGGTGAACTCGAAACCATTATCACTCGACTCGGGGGGGAGCTTGACTTAGTCAAGGCCGATGCCCCGAACATGGCGAGAGACATCGGGCCGCTTGAATCCGAGAGTGCTAAGTATAAGGAGAGGATGAGGGTATTCGAGCAAAAAGCGAGGATAGGGCCCGGATATGCGACGAGTGAAAATCGAACTCGAGAGACAGTAGGAGGATAATGACCTTCTCGAGCCGAGCTCGAATCGGCCATTCAAATCCAAGGAGTCCTCGATGAAGAGAGAGATGAATTAGTGGCTAAGTTGGCTGGGCCGAGGCGGGTTGGCAGAAGCCCTTAGGAGTGTGGAGGCTGCCGAAGCTCATACCACGATTGCGGTGGAGTATGAACGGTGGAAGTCCCGGAAGGCCACCCTTGAGCAAGCCGAACATGGTTTTGCGGATCTCCCGGCCCTGATACTCGAAGCCAGAAAGACTGAGGAGGAAGCCAAGAGAGCTCTTAATACCGATTCTGAGGATTCTGAGCAGACAGCATCCGAGCGTTATGGTTCCAGCTGCACCGGATAGATCATAGCTTGTACTTAGCCTTTATTTTGTCTTTGCCTTTTTTGTTTTTTTTTTTTTTTTTTTTTTTTTTTTTTTTTTTTAAACTTCGTAGGAATTTCGCGTGTAAAAGACCTCCATATATGAAATGTGTATTTTTCGTTCCGATTCTCTTTATTTTTTTGCTTGAATGCTTGTTATGACTTTTGCCCGAATTATTGGTCCGTTTTAAGGACAAGCAGAGACTCGGAGTCATTTTTTTCGGAATTTGTGCCTGAATATTGGCTTTTCTCTTCGTCCGGTACGTTTTGTTCGGGAATTTGATCGAGTGGTTTGCCCGTGGGACTTATTTATGCTTTGTGAATTCAGACGTCTCCGAATCACGTTAGGCATTTTTAGGGCCGATATTTTTTCGGCTATTCACTTATCATAGATTAGGTTCGGACACCTGAATCCCTGCCTTACCAATTTTTAATACAGCAGTCCCCATTTGGGGTGTTTACAAGATTTTGGCTCGGTTCAATGTGACCTTATTGCCTTTGTCGAATTTCGACTATAATCCCCGGTATAGGGTATTTAGTTAAAAATGATGCCAAATTTCGGTGGTAATCACCAGGGTAGGCCGCTTTAACAAGAAGACACATCCGCAATGAATTTTTAATGATCTTAATATTGCAAGTATTTGCATGTATATGATATGAAGACTTCGTCTGTTTCCTTCTGTTTTTGCCGTAGCAAGTACTAAGTGGACACGATTCGTTCTGATCGTTTGGTCCTTACATCGAAACCTAATACAAAAGGTTCGGCTTTAAGCAGAGATGGGAAATACAAAAATCTCAAGCATTTTTTCGGGGTAGCATCTATTAGCGTTCACTTGCTTTGTTGAGCTCCTTCGTCTTCGACTAACCGGGGTAAACCTCGATGTGGGTATAGTAGTCCCCTAGTGCTTATCCGAGCTATAGGATCGGGTAAGCACTATCAAGTCCCCACTCGTAGAGTGTGGCCCCGAGTTTCCGGGCATTTGTCCCCGTCTTTATCTAGTAACACATTGTACTTGTTGCCTCATTAAAAACCTTGTCCGAAAAACCCATTTTGGGACAAAACCGAACTAAGGAAAAGAGTGCAACACGATCAGAACATTCCATTAACTAGGCATTGGCATTTTGTAATCCGAAGGGCATGACATTGTAACAGTAAGTCCCATATCGGGTAATAAAGGATGTTTTCTCTTGATCCTCCAAGTGCATCCGGATTTGGTTATACCCGGAGTAAGCATCGAGAAAACGTAACATCTCATGTCCGGCCGTCGCATCGATCATTCTATCTATGTGAGGCATCGAAAATGAATCCTTCGGGCATGATTTGTTTAGATCCTTATAATCAATGCACATTCGGAATTTATAACCTTTTTTCGGCACCACTACTACGTTAGCTAGCCAGTCCGGGTATTTTACCTCCCGGATAGAGCCTATTTTCAAAAGCTTTATTACCTCATCCTTCACGAAGGCGTGTTTTGCCTTTGCCATGGGCTTTCTCTTCTGCTTCACCGGGGGGAACCTCCCGTTAAGGCTGAGCTTGTGAGTCGTCACTCCCGGTGGTACACCTGTCATATTTATATGGGACCATGCGAAACAATCGGCATTAGCTTGAAGAAATTTAATTAACTTATTCCTGAGCTCCGAGGTTAACCCCGTGCCGAGATATACCTTTCTATCCGGTAGATATTCGAACAAGATAATTTGCTCCAACTCCTCTACTGTTGACTTGGTTGCATCCGAGTCATCCGACGAAGAACGAACGATCTGGGTACACCGAAATCATCCTCTTCATGTCCCGGGTCTGACCCATTCTGCTCCGTTGTCGAACCCGTGTACTTTAGTTGCTATTTAGGGTCCTTGCCGCCAACTGATTCACCTTCTTTTTTATCCGGTTTTTTGGGAAGGGGTGGTGCTTCCTCCACCGCGAACATCTCTCTTGCAGCGGGCTGTTCTCCCCAGATGGTTTTTATCCCCTCCGGGGTCGAGAATTTCAACAGCTGATGTAATGTCGATGGCACGGCCCTCATGCTATGTATCCACAGTCTACCCAGCAATGCATTATACTTCATATCCCTTTTGATGACATAGAACACCGTTTGCTGAATGGTGCCGTCAATGTTGACCGGCAAAGAAATCTCCCCTTTCGTGGTTTCACTTGCCATATTGAATCCACTGAACACTCGGGCTACTAGTACGATTTGGTCGAGTAGCCTTAGCTGTTCAACCACTCTCCACCGGATGATGTTGGCTGAGCTACCTGGGTCAATCAAAATACGTTTAACTTGCGATTTAAAAATAAGAATAGAGATTACCAATGCATCATTGTGCGGTTGAATGATGCCTTCTGCATCCTCGTTGTTGAAAGAGATGGACCCCTCGGATACATAATCCCGGCTGAGCTTCTCACGAACAATGGAAACCTTTGTCCGTTTCATCACCGGCCCTCTAGGAGCGTCAGTACCCCCGATTATCATGTTGATTATATCTTCGAGGTTCTTTGGTTCGGCCCGTTTATGAGATTCCCTTTCCTTGTAGTAGCTTTTAGCTCGTTCACTTAGCAATTCTCAAAGTTGGCCATTTTTCAGTAACCGAGCCACCTCCTCTCTTAGTTGGCGACAGTCCTCAGTTCTCTGCCCATGGGTTCCATGATATTCACACATCACGCTCGGGTCCCGCTGGCCCGGGTCTGACCTCAGTGGTCTCGGCCACCTTGCTTCTGCGATACGACCAATAGGCGAGACGAGGTCCGAAGTGTTGACGTTGAAGTTGTACTCCGATATCCTTGGCAAGTCTTTGTTGCTGGCCGATCTCCCGGCATCACTCCTAAATGAGAGACCTCGACTGTTTGACTGGCGCTCGGTCTATTTATCACCCCGATCGGAGGATTGGCTCGGGCCAACCCTAGATTTTTTCGACCTGAAGCTTGGCTTTTCCGAATGAGAGTATGGCCGATATCTTTCCCTCGACGGTCTTGACTCCGGATCGTAATTTTTTCTCGATCTCTCAAAGCTTTTGTTCACATTTACGGGCCCCGGTGGAAGTTCGAGTTGGTCATCCTCAACCCGAATCTTTGATTCGTATCTGTTATGGACATCCGCCAGTCACGGCCTCGTATTCCGGTAAGTTTTCCTTTAGTTTGAACGAGGTCGTCGAGCTCCGAGGATTGAGCCCTTTGGTAAAAGCGTGCGACCCGTTCCTCGGAACCGGAGGGAGCTCCATCCGTTCCCTTTGGAACCGGTTGACAAATTCGCGCAATAACTCATCATCCCTTTGGGCTATACGAAAAATATCCGCCTTACGGGCTTGCACATTTTTGGCATCGGCATGAGCTTTTATGAACGCATCCGCGAGCATTTCGAAAGAAGTGATTGAATGCTCGGGCAGATGGTCGTACCAAGTCAATGCTCCCTTCGACAGAGTTTCCTCAAACTTTTTCAACAACACGTATTCAATTTCATCCTCTTCGGCATCATTGCCTTTTATGGCACGGTGTGTATGAAGTCACGTGTTCACGAGGGTCCGTTGTGCCGTCATATTTACGGATATCCGGCATTTTGAACCTCTTTGGGATCAATTTCGGAGCCGCACTCGGAGGAAAAGGCCTCTGAATGTACCTCTTCGAATCCGGTCCTTTCGGAGCCCTCGGGATCTGGTCCACCCGAGAGTTATATGTTTCCACCCTCTTCTCAGTCGAGTCTACCCGCTTTGCCAATGTTTCGAGCATTTTCAGAACTTCGGTGGATGAACCAGCTCCGGACCCATTACTCTCGACCATCCGTGTTTCGTCCCACGGGTTCGACACACCTTTCGTCCTCCCCGAGGCCGTTTCATCATTTTTGCTTTTGCCCCGGGCTATTGCGACTCCTTGTTCGGCAATAGCCGCCCTCTGTTCCTGCAACATTTCAAAAATTAAACGTAAGTTAATATCATCCGGGGTATCCGGTACTTTCCGGCCTTGTGCTCGGGACAAAGTAATTGAATTATGAGTATTTAAGGGCCGGTGGCCGGTGGGACGGCATTCTCCTGGTTCACGGTGTTCTGTCGGTTGAGGCCCTCCCTTGAATCAACGGAGTTTGGGTTCTGCTGGTAAGCCCCGTAGCCCACTGTTCTCATTTTCGGCCACAATCTCGTTGTTGTTGACGTGACCAGATTGTTCACTGCTTGCCATTTGGTCCATTTTCACAGAGACGAACAAAAGATTTTTTCAATCTTAATGGGTAAGAGATAGAAACCAAGATCAAAGACCACTATTATCCTAGCCCTACGGTGGGCGCAAACATTTACCCGAATTTAGGTAACCAATTGAATTTGTAAGTGAGGTATAGGATATGTGGATGAACTTTAATCTATTTTGGGTTTATAGGAAATAATTATAGATTTGCGTGTTATAGCATATGTATGTGAACATATGCGTTAGTGATTCGAATCAAGATACAAATGTTTATGATTAAGCCAACTATATTGGAAGAATAAGCATAAAATGCCAACGATCCGGACAAAGGAGAGAGAGCTTGATATATAATTTCTATTACAATGTTCTTGATCTTGGAAAAACTAACCCTTAAAAGTAGGGAAATGCCTTCTATTTATATTTTGCGCTTATGGGCCTTGCATCAACACAAAAAGCCTTTTTGAGAATAAAGTAAACCCTAAAAGGATAAGGTTGGGCCGTACGGTCGACACCGATGCGATCGTCGGTACAATGTGACGAACGATGTTGACGCGTGGCGATTTTATAAGCGATTAACCGGACTAACGGCGCGATCAACTCGGTCATCTTGAACTTAGGACCAACGGCCACGATCAACTCGGTCATCTTTGGCAGTTGTTGTGATGCGGAGTTTGGTCGGTGATCCGGACCAAACAAATTCGCTTCACTTTTCTCGAGGTCAAGCATGGAGGTGCAATATCACCAGTTCTAAGGGAAGACTCGGTGATCATGCCTGTCTCTTCTTATCTCCGGTCCCCGGTCTCACCGATCTTGCTTATATCCGATTTTTACCGTATACATAACCAAAATGATTAGTGTACGGAAGAGGAGTATAATCTTCTCGAATAGGACATGAATATGGAGCCCAAAATGTTGGCAATATTATCCGTTTAATCATTTTCTGTCAAACTAGCACGAGTGTTTTTGAAAAAATCTCGCTGCGCTAAAAATATTCTTACATTATCTGTAACTTTTTTTATTTTTAATTAGTTTTCAATGTAGAACTTTTATTTGCTCATCCAATCAAATCGACGAACTAGCTGAAAACTTCTTAATAAAATATTAAAATCACCTCTTCTAGAATAGGACATGAGTATAAAGCTCAAAATGTTGGCTCCAGATATCGCAAAGACACTCTTAATATAATGTAATATTTGCCTTCTTCTTTGCGAAATATGCGTAATCTTTCAAAAAGATCTCGTAGAGCTAAGAGTATTTGTGCATTATCTATAAATTTTTATAATCATTCTCTAACATAGGACTTTATTGCGCACCCAACAAAATTGAGGACATTCTTAATAAAGTCTTAAAACTGCATGAATATTTAACACTACACAGAGAAATTGAGATATTTCCAAAATCAGACAAATAACATGTCATGTCTAGTGATCAAAACATATGATATCTAGTAAAGGAAAAAAAACGTGTCAATTATCGATGCATTACAAAATTCCACGTATCTAAGTGAAAATAACTTGTCGTATAGAGAATGGAGTGATGAGTGAAATATCAAAATTCCCTTGATATTTTCACACTTACTCGTTAAAATGGAGTAATGCACTTTGATAATAGAATTTTCTTTAATAGAGAATACTTTGCTCTCAAAGTAGAATTATCTACCATAAAATTAGATTAGTCAGACTCCAAAACAAATATCAAACATCGAGCGAAGAAAAAGAGAAGAAAATAGATTTGTCTTACCAAAAAATACTATAACAATGAGATATATAACCAACACATTCTCTTCTTGTCAATACTCACATTATTTCAAACTGAATGTCCATATACCGATACAAATTTGGAATATTTTTCTAGTAATGTGATGTTTTGGTTTATTTATACGTACTTCAATTAATTCATCGAATGTTAATCGACATATTTATCTAATAATCCTATTCATTAAGAAACCCGTAAGGGTGACTGAGTTGGTTGAATAGGCAATCTCCTAAATGGGGATCTCACGTTTGAGACTCCCTGCATGCTTTCTCAGTTGAGCAGTTTACCTCTCCTGTGTGGTTTGCCGATCATTACACTAGAGCAGGGTTTATTCTGTGCGCTGAGTTCCTTTGTCATAAAAAAATAAAAAAAAAACTATCCATCAAGTCTATCAATTTGTCTTCCATGATCAATATCAACGTATTCCTACATCTCATTAATATTTACTCGCAATAAGAAGTTAAATACGATAATTATCTTTACCTCCACTCCACCCACTTCAATATGACAAAACGTGCGATAATGTGACACAAGTCGCAATCTACTGATTATGACAAGCAGCAAGAAAAAGACAATCAAGAATCATACCAATATATGGTGAGGTCTATTCAACTAAAAATTAAAATTACCAAAAAAAAAGAGAGAGAGAACAAAATAAGATTTATTTATCTTTTGCTTCCACTTTTTGAGCTGGACCTAGACCCAGAAAGAAATGTTCATGAAAATCATGCACAAGTTTGTAGCGTTTCTATTATTTATTACATTAACCTATGGTCTCATGTCGGTTATAATAATTAAATGAATGGGCCATAAATGTCAGCAATGAGAAAAATCAATCACTAGTCCACTACCAACCTTAGAAAAATAAGTGGAGACATGCTGCCGGTCTTCCACCTTTTGAAAATGAAGTGGTTCACCTAAAGGAATTCCTGGTGGGATTTTGGTACTAACTACAAACCTTTTTCTTTCCGGACAAATTCAATGATTTAAATTCAATTGAACCTTTAAGATTGATAAGAGCATGGATTTTAGTTTCTAACTCAACCTAAAAAAGTAGTTCAAGAGGTGAAAATTATTCAAACTATAAGGAGACAAATTACCATTCCGCTCACCGATGCATCATGCAAGACTACTAACATCCCTCTGTACGCTTAGATCTGACAAAAAGAGTGTGAACAAGATAAATAGGAGGGCCTAACACCGAGTTAAACAAGTTTTGGGTGGGCTCTACTCTAATTCCATGATAAGCAAACAGACATTGAACCTAACCCAACCTTAAAGGCTAACTCAAAATGTGAGGATCGCCCAAGATCATTTAAGAATACAAATTGTCATCCCACTCAGTAAAGTCAAACTACAAAAATAGAATTTTAATATTGAACTAATTTTTTATTTTAAAGTTGTGGATTTAAATATACTCCTTTTGTCCTAATTTATGTGGCACAGTTTGAATTTTAAGAGTCAAACAATTTAATTTTGACTGTGAATTGGGGCATGGAATCTTCAAATATTTTCAAATAAAATTTACATATTTGATAACTACATAAAAAGTATTATAAGCCACAATGATTGATAATTCAAAATATTTAAAAGATTTATGAAAAATATAACGGTCAAAGAAAGACTTGTTTGAATCTCGAAATCTGAAATGTGCCACATAAATTGGTACGAAAGAACAATATTTATTGATATTTTAATAAATTTTTGTATATATATTTATACTTCGCATAAAAAATATTGGATATGAATCAACCCGTCATAGAAGATATGCTCTGCAACGCTTTATTTCACCCAAAAAAAGTAGTGGACTTAGAAATTGAGATCTCCCCAAAGTCTGGCAAACATCATATGTGAGTTATGACATGGCTTTATGTGAGCAGAAGAATTTGTTTAACTTACTTGTGATAGTAGATTAGTTATCATTTTTCAGATTGTTAATTAATATTTATCATAAATAATATTTACTTGTAAATATATGATAAGTGATTTGATTGTGCAAATATCTTTAAAATCGAAAGTGCACAAAACTTAAACTTGAAGAAAAAGATAAATGTACTTTTAATAGTTAATTACATAACTTTTTATTCCATGCAGGTGAAAACAAAATGCAAGTACGTTTCCTCGTTCTTAATTTCTGATTATTCAAGTATATATCTTCTGATTATTCAGGATGATCATATGGTAGTTTATCTATCAAAATTTTGATTGATTTTTCACATATGAATCTAAATTTTGTATAAAAAATATGAAATTGTATTCAACTGAAGCCTTAAAATCCATATTGCACATCCACCTTGGCTTACCGTGTTGCAGTGTTGTGATCATTATTTTTAACATATACATGGCCTCAAGGTGTCAATTGTCAGATAATTTAAAGTAGTGATCAAAATCTCGTCGATACATATATCGAAAGCCCGTGCAAGCACGGGCCCAACATGGAAAATGAGCCATTTAGTAATGAAATATGAAAGTATTATTACTTAACCATAATTATAATTCAAATAGCATTTGTTATATTACACATCTTAGTGTTTTTTTGGTTCAATCTAAATCCTCATTTTTCTTTTATTTTCTTCTGTTAATTTTCTTTAAGTTTAGTTTTACTATTTTATGAACTTATTATGACTCAGTTTTGGATACACCCTTTATATTTTAAAATCAAACAATTATACTCCCTATGCAATGAAAATTCTAAGTGCGCACCTCCTAAGAGGTATATCTGTAACTAAGTTTATTAGAATATTAATTAATAAAAAGTAAGTTAAAATTATAATAAGAAGCTATTATGTAATTATATTTACGAAATTTAATAAAGAAGATAATATATATTTTTGAATATCTCTGTTCACACATTTGATTAAAATAGAGGATAAAATATTTTTTGAAACATGTATATTTCGAAACTTATTAATAAAAAATGAACACAATTTAACTTAATAAATTATAAAACTATTAATAATAATTCCTACACTTTAAACATGTAAATTATTTGTGTTTTTATTAATATATATAAATCTTTTTAAATGTTTATTAACTCGTTTTTTAATTAAAAAAATAGTGAAAAGAAGATCTAGAAGAATTTAGAACCAAGTGGAAAGGGAAGGTAAAAACTAAAGATAATGTGTTGTTCTTTCATTTTCAAACACGTTGGTTAGGTGCTATTAAAGTCATTTACGTCCTTAATATATGAAAGTTTGTGGCAAGAAGCAGCCACTGGATTGACTGGCTGCAAATTGTTAGAAGTAAAAAAATCGAGCTCAGAAAATGTTGGATTAATCACTTAAAACTAAAAGTAATGATCAATCACTTATGAAATGAATGGTGGAGAATACATATATTTTGGATCAATCACTTAAAACTAAAAGTAATGATCAATCACTTACTGAAATGAATGGTGGAGAATATACATGTTGGATCAATCACTTGAAAACAAAAATGGATAATCATGCATGAAAAATCAAGTGATTAACCAAAATGATTAATGTGTAAGTATCACTTGGAAAAAATCTCGCTGCACTAAGAATATCCTTACATTATCTGTAACTTTTTTTTATTTTTTAATTAGTTTTGAAAGTAGAACTTTTATTTGCGCATCCAATCAAATCGCTGAAAACTTCTTAGTAAAATATTAAAATCACCTCTTCTAGAATAGGACATGAGTATAAAGCACAAAATGTTGGCTCCAGATATTGCAATAGACACTCTTAAAATATTGTAATATTTGTCTTCTTCTTTGCCAAACGTGCATAATCCTTCAAAAAGTTCTCGTAGCCCTGAGAATATCTGTGCATTATCTATACATTTTTATATTCACCCTCTAACATTGGACTTTATTGCACCCAACGAAATTGACATACTACTTGGAAATTCTTAATAAAGTCTTAAAATCGTCATGAATATTTAACACGACACAGAGAAATTGAGATATCCCGAAAATCAGACAAACAACATGTCATGTCTAGTGATCAAAACATATGATTTCTAGTAAAGAAAAAAGATGTGTCAATTATCGATGCATTTCAAAATTTCATGTATGATATTTGGCACAAATATCATGTTTTGCGTCGTATTACAACCTCTTATTATGACTTGTATCGCCTAATTCATGAAGTAACCGTCGTATTTGAACTTATGTCGTTATGTTTTATGTGTATAGGTACGATGACGACAAACGATGGAAAATGTGCTTGAAATGCTTGGAAGTCGTAGCAGATGTCGGTTGGCTGAGGTGACGAGTCGATAACCGCGAAGGGCGAACTAAAAGGAGAGTAATCAACTGCAGAACATCGCTTTCCTTCCGCATCGCGGAAGGATCGCGAGAAGCTCCAGAAAGTCAGGCGATCAACCCGCATCGTGTGAAGAAAGCGGAACAACCAAACTCAGTCATCAGAGTCAGGCGATCAGCCCGCATCGCGGGCAAAAGGCGAGAAGCTGCAGATCCTTGCGCGATCCTTCCGCATCGCGTGAGGAAAGCGGGGATCTGCGGATGTTTTCCCGATTAGACTAGGATTTGGATTCCTTAATTATTATTTTTACCCTAGCCTATATATAGACAGTGGAATAGCTGAGAACGGTATTCTGGGATTTATTTTAAGGATTTGTAAGCCACCGTTCTCTTTTCTCTCTCGAGGTTTCTTTTATTTTTCATCTTTTTCAACCCTAGATTACTCATGAATTCTTTTGTCTATGAACGAATTATGAGTAGCTAAACTTCTTACTTCTAGGGTTGTGGCGAAAGACTTGAAAGTTGATTTGATGACAATTATTATCTATTGATTTTTCATATTTTGGGTTTCTTATTTATTCTTGATTTTAATTGTTTAATTATCTGGCCAATAGTTAGACACTATCTGTGGTGCGCGAATTGGACTTGAGAAAGGGAATTCACGTACGCAATAAGAATAAATAGAGTTTGTTCGATTTAATCGTTTCGCTACTGAGGATAGAGATATACCCTTTAGCCCTACTTAGTTGAATACGGAGAAATAAATGCGTTCTTGTTACCTCTAATGACCATAGAGATATAGGCGTTACGTAACATCTACAAGCTTGTGAGTAGTTCGAGAGAATATCATAAAGCATAATTAACCCGTCAACTAGTAACCCAGAACTAAGATAGGTGAAATTGTCGAAGATCAACTCGGATTGTCGAAAGCCATGACCCTAGATCTTTCTCTCTCGATAATTCTTACAATCTTTGTCAAGATATTCCCAGTTACAACAAACACCCATCACAAATTATTTACTTTTCAGTTGTAGTTTAGTTCAACAAACATCTTGGTTTTCACTTTCTTGAATAGTTTCATCCGAATTTGAATTAGTTTAACTGTAGAGTCTAAGTCTCTGTGGGATCGATATCTGGACTTAACAGTCTATATTACTTGTACGACCACGTATACTTGCGTGTGCGTTTGGGAGCAACAAGTTTTTGGCCAAATATCAATGTATCTAAGTGAAAATAACTTGTCGTATAGAGATTGAAGTGGCGATTGAGTTATAACATGGTAAAATTATCAATTTTCTTGTCATTTCATTTTAACTTATTGTGAATATCTATCAAAATCACTTGTTCTTTCGGGGACAAATTAAAGCTAGTGTAGTGTTCTTAGCCTTTTCCCTTAATATTTTCATATTGACTCGTTAAAATGGAGTAATGCACCTTGACAATAGAATTGTCTTTAATAGAGAATACTTTCATTGTCAAATTAGAATTATCTACCGTAAATTCAGATTTGTCAGACTCCAAAATAAATATCACACATCGAGCGAAGAGAGAAGAAATAGATTTGTCTTACCAAAAAATACTATATATAATAATGAGATATATAACCAACTCATTTTCTACTTTTCAATACTCACATTATTTCAAATTGAACGTCCATATATCGATACAAATTTGGAATATTTTTCTAGTAATGTGATGTTCTGTTTTATTTATAAGTACTTCAATTAACTCATCGGATGTTAATCAACATATTTATCTGATAATCCTATTCATTAAGAAACCCGTAAGGGTGACTGAGTTGGTTGAATAGGCAATCTCCCAAACGGGGATCTCATGTTCGAGACTCCCTGCATCCTTTCTCAGTTAAGCAGTTTAACTCTCCTGTGTGGTTTGCCGATCATTACACTAGAGCAGGGTTTATTCTGTGCGCTGGGTTCCTTTGTCATTAAAAAAAAAAAATCTATCCATCAAGTCTATCAGTTTGTCTTCCATGATCAATATCAACGTATTCCTACATCTCATTAATATTTACTCGCAATAAGAAGTTAAATACGATAATTATCTTTACCTCCACTCCACCCACTTCAATATGACAAAACGTGCGATAATGTGACACAAGTCGCAATCTGCTGATTATGACGAGCAGCAAGAAAAAGACAATCAAGAATCATACCAATATATGGTGAGGTCTATTCAACTAAAAATTAAAATTACCAAAAAAAGAAAGAGAGAGAGAACAAAATAAGATTTATTTATCTTTTGCTTCCACTTTTTGAGCTGGACCTAGACCCAGAAAGAAATGTTCATGAAAATCATGCACAAGTTTGTAGCGTTTCTATTATTTATTACATTAACCTATGGGCTCAGTTACGTGCGAAAAAACGTATAGTGATGTCGGTTATAATAATTAAATGAATGGGCCATAAATGTCAGCAATGAGAAAAATCAATCACTAGTTCACTACCAACCTTAGAAAAATAAGTGGAGACATGCTTCCGGTCTTCCACCTTTTGAAAATGAAGTGGTTCACCCAAAGGAATTCCTGTTGGGAGTTTGGTACTAGCTACAAACTTTATTCTTTCGAGACTAATTCAAGGATTTAAATTTAATTGAACCTTCAAGATTGATAAGAACATGGATTTTAGTTTCTAACTCAACCTAAAAAAGTAGTTCAAGAGGTGAAAATTATTCAAAATATAAGGAGACAAATTACCATCCCGCTCACCGATGCATCATGCAAGACTATTAACATCCCTCTGTACGCATAGACTTGACAAAAAGAGCGTGAACAAGATAATAGAAGGGCCTAACACCGAGTTAAATAAGTTTTGGGTGGGCTCTACTCTAAATCTCTAATATCATGATAAGAAAATGGACATTGAACCTAACTCAATCTTAAAGGCCAACTCAAAATGTGAGAATCGCCCAAGATCATTTAAGAATACAAATTGTAATCCCACTCGGTAAAGTCAAACTACAAAAATAGATTTTTAATATTGAACTAATGTTTTATTTTAAAGTTGTGGATTTAAATATACTCCTTTTGTCCTAATTTATGTGGCACAGTTTGAATTTTGAGAGTCAAACAATTTAATTCTGATTGTGAATTGGGGCATGGAATCTTCAAACATTTTCAAATAAAATTTACATATTTGATAACTACATAAAAAATATTATAAGCCACAATGATTGATAATTCAAAATATTTATGAAAAATATAACGGTCAAAGAAAGACTTGTTTGAATCTCGAAATCTGAAATGTGCCACATAAATTGATACGAAAGAATAATATTTATTGATATTTTAATAAATTTTCGTATATATATTTATACTTCGCATAAAAAATATTGGATATGAATCAACCCGTCATAGAAGATATGCATCTGCAACGCTATATTTCACCAAAAAACGTAGTGGACTTAGAAATTGAGATCTCCCCAAAGTCTGGCAAACATCATATGTGAGTTATGACATGGCTTTATGTGAGCAGAAGAATTTGTTTAACTTACTTGTGATAGTAGATTAGTTATCATTTTTCAGATTGTTAATTAATATTTATCATAAATAATATTTACTTGTAAACATATGATAAGTGATTTGATTGTGCAAATATCTTTAAAATCGAAAGTGCACAAAATTTAAACTTGAAGAAAAAGATAAATGTACTTTTAATAGTTAATTACATAACTTTTTATTCCATGTAGGTGAAAACAAAATGCAATTACGTTTCCTCATTCTTAATTTCTGATTATTCAAGTATATATCTTCTGATTATTCAGGATGATCATATGGTAATTTATCTATCAAAATTTTGATTGATTTTTCACATATGAATCTAAATTTTGTATAAAAAATATGAAATTGTATTCAACTGAAGCCTTAAAATCCATATTGCACATCCACCTTGGCTTACCGTGTTGCAGTGTTGTGATCATTATTTTTAACACATACATGGCCTCAAGGTGTCAATTGTCAGATAATTTAAAGTAGTGATCAAAATCTCGTCAATACATATATCGAAAGCCCGTGCAAGCACGGGCCCAACATGGAAAATGAGCCACTTAGTAGTGAAATATGAAAGTATTATTACTTAACCATAATTATAATTCAAATAGCATTTGTTATATTACACATCTTAGTGTTGGTTCAATCTAAATCCTCATTTTTCTTTTATTTTCTTCTATTAATTTTCTTTAAGTTTAGTTTTGCTATTTTATGAACTTATTATGACTCAGTTTTGGATACACCCTTTATATTTTAAAATCAAACAATTATACTCCCTATGCAATGAAAATTCTAAGTGCGCACCTCCTAAGAGGTATATCTGTAACTAAGTATATTAGAATATTAATTAATAAAAAGTAAATTAAAATTATAATAAGAAGCTATTATGTAATTATCTTTATGAAATTTAATAAAGAAGATAATATATATTTTTGAATATCTTTATTCACACATTTGATTAAAATAGAGGATAAAATATTTTTTGAAACATGTATATTTCGAAACTTATTAATAAAACATGAACATAACTTAATAAAATATACCGGCTATTAATAATAATTCCTACACTTTAAACATGTAATTTATTTGTGTTTTTATCAATAGATATAAATCTTTTTAAATACTTATTAACACCTTTTTTTATTGAAAAAATAGTGAAAAGAAGATCTGGAAGAATTTAGAACCAAGTAGAAAGAGAAGGTAAAAACTAAAAGATAATGTGTTGTTGTTTCATTTTCAAACACATTGGATAGGTGCCATTAATGACTTTATAAAGTCATTTATGTTCTTAATATGAAAGTTTGTGGCCAGAAGCAGCCATGTAGATCCACTGGACTGACAGGCTCTTCTAATATAGTAACAAAATTAATGAAGGGGCCAAATTGTTAGAAGTGAGAAAATCGAGCTTAGAAAATGTTGGATCAGTCACTTAAAACTAAAAGTAATGATCAATCACTTACTGAAATGAATGGTGGAGAATATACATGTTGGATCAATCACTTGAAAACAAAAATGGATAACCATGCATGAAAAATCAAGTGATTAACCAAAATTACTTGGAAAAAATCTCGCTGCACTAAGAATATCCTTACATTATCTGTAACTTTTTTTTATTTTTTAATTAGTTTTGAATGTAGAACTTTTATTTGCGCATCCAATCAAATCGCTGAAAACTTCTTAGTAAAATATTAAAATCACCTCTTCTAGAATAGGACATGAGTATAAAGCACAAAATGTTGGCTCCAGATATTGCAATAGACACTCTTAAAATATTGTAATATTTGTCTTCTTCTTTGCCAAACTTGGATAATCCTTCAAAAAGTTCTCGTAGCCCTGAGAATATCTGTGCATTATCTATAAATTTTTATAATCACTCTCTAACATAGGACTTTATTGCGCACCCAACGAAATTGACATACTAGTTGGAAATTCTTAATAAATTCTTAAAATCGTCATGAATATTTAACACGACACAGAGAAATTGAGATATTCCGAAAATCAGACAAACAACATGTCATATCTAGTGATCAAAACATATGATTTCTAGTAAAGAAAAAATAATTGACACATCTTTTAAAAGATGTGTCAATTATCGATGCATTTCAAAATTTCATGTATCTAAGTGAAAATAACTTGTCGTATAGAGATTGAAGTGGCGATTGAGTTATAAAATCGTAAAATTATCAATTTTCTTGTCATTTCATTTTAACTTATTGTGAATATCTATCAAAATGACTTGTTCTTTAGTGGACAAATTAAAGCTAGTGTAGTGTTCTTAGCCTTTTCCCTTGATATTTTCATATTGACTCGTTAAAATGGAGTAATGCACCTTGACAATAGAATTGTCTTTAATAGAGAATACTTTCATTCTCAAAGTAGAATTATCTACCGTAAATTCAGATTTGTCAGACTCCAAAATAAATATCACACATCGAGCGAAGAGAGAAGAAATAGATTTGTCTTACCAAAAAATACTATGTATAATAATGAGATATATAACCAACTCATTTTCTTCTTTTCAATACTCACATTATTTCAAATTGAATGTCCATATATCGATACAAATTTGGAATATTTTTCTAGTAATGTGATGTTCTGTTTTATTTATAAGTACTTCAATTAATTCATCGGATGTTAATCGACATATTTATCTGATAATCCTATTCATTAAGAAACCTGTAAGGGTGATTGAGTTGGTTGAATAGGCAATCTCCCAAATGGGGATCTCACGTTCGAGACTCCCTGCATGCTTTCTCAGTTGAGCAATTTATCTCTCCTGTGTGGTTTGCCGACCATTACACTAGAGCAGGCTATTATTAAATGCGGGTTCTTTTGTCATAAAAAAAAATCTATCCATCAAGTCTATCAGTTTGTCTTCCATGATCAATATCAACGTATTCCTACATCTCATTAATATTTACTCGCAATAAGAAGTTAAATACGATAATTATCCTTACCTCCACTCCACCCACTTCAATATGACAAAACATGCTATAATGTGACACAAGTCGCAATCTACTGATTATGACGAGCAGCAAGAAAAAGACAATCAAGAATCATACCAATATATGGTGAGGTCTATTCTACTAGAAATTAATATTACCAAAAAAAGAAAGAGAGAGAGAGAACAAAATAAGATTTATTTATCTTTTGCTTTCACTTTTTGAGCTGGACCTAGACCCAGAAAGAAATGTTCATGAAAATCATGCACAAGTTTGTAGCGTTTCTATTATTTATTACATTAACCTATGGTCTCAGTTCAATCTAAATCCTCATTTTTCTTTTAATTTCTTCTGTTAATTTTCTTTAAGTTTAGTTTTGCTATTTTATGAACTTACTATGACTCAGTTTTGGATACACCCTTTATATTTTAAAATCACACAATTATATTCCCTATACAATGAAAATTCTAAGTGTGCACCTCCTAAGAGGTATATCTGTAACTAAGTATACTAAGAATATTAATTAATAAAAAGTAAATTAAAATTATAATAAGAAGCTATTATGTAATTACTTTTATGAAATTTAATAAAGAAGATAATATATATTTTTGAATATCTTTATTCACACGTTTGATTAAAATAGAGGATAAAATATTTTTTGAAACATCTATATTTGGAACTTATTAATAAAAAATGAACACAATTTAGCTTAATAAAATATACCGACTATTAATAATAATTCCTACATTTAAACATGTAATTTATTTGTGTTTTTATTAATAGATATAAATCTTTTTAAATATTTATTAACATGTTTTTTTATTGAAAAATAGTGAAAAGAAGATCTAGAAGAACTTAGAACCAAGTAGAAAGGGAAGGTAAAAACTAAAAGATAATGTGTTGTTCTTTCATTTTCAAACACGTTGGTTAGGTTCCATTAAAGTCATTCACTACTAAAAAATCCTGATTTACCTACGGAATTTATCGAGGGACGTCCATCGGTAACCAGGATTTACCGAGGGACGCCATCGGTACTAGGCTTGTGGGTAATTTGACCCTTGGTAAATAATACCGAGGGACACTCTCGGCAAATACCGATGGAGACCCTCACACATCCCTCGGTACTTCCCTTCCCTCACATTCATGCAAAATTAAATATCTTGGGGACGACCCCTCGGTACTTAAGAAATATATATAATATTGATATATTATTTGCGAGGGACATACATCGGTATATTAATGTTAATTAAATTAAAATTTTAAATACACCGAGGGACAACCCTCGATAAAT